>NW_005871064.1:9214930-9432054 GCF_000147115.1 Myotis lucifugus
CACCCATGCACCAGGCCTCTATCCTATATAATAAAAGGGCAATATGCAAATTGACCCCAACAGCAGAACCACTGGGAATGACTGGCCACTATGACACACACTGACCACCAGGGGGCAGATACTCAATGCAGGAGCTGCCCCCTGGTGATCAGTGCACTCCCAAAGGGGGAGCTCTGCTCAGCCACAAGCCAGGCTGATGGCTGCCAGTGCAGCAGTGGTGGCGGGAGCCTCTCCTGCCTCCTTAGCAGCGCTAAGGATGTCTGACTGCAGCTTAGGCCTGCTCCCCGCTGGCATGTGGACATCCCCCCAGGGCTCCCGGGCTGCCAGAGGGATGTCTGACTGTCAGCTTAGACCCAATCCCCTGGGAAGTGAGCCTAAGACAGCAGGTGGACATCCCCTGAGGGTTCCAGACTGCAAGAGGGCACAGGCTGGGCTGAGGGACCCCCTGAGTGCACAAATTTTTGTGCACCGGGCCTCTAGTGTATGTGTGTGTGTGTGTGTGTGTGTGTGTGTGTGTGTGTGTATCAGACAAACACTGGTAAGTGTATGGCACTGGCAAATTAAGTGAAAAATGAAGAGAATCGTCTGTATAATTCAGACTAACATTTTACATTAACTATTTGTTTTAAGAAAAAACAACAACAACAACAGTTTTACTTGATTTGGTTGACTTGATGCTCCCCTTCAATCAGACAATGTAGACCTGGCATCTTTAGTCACTGACGTGATTTCCTCCCTTCTGCATCAAACTCTTTTCTTATTTTGCTGTGGCGATGAACTATAGGTTCTTATTTAGAAACCTGGAAAGGCTAAACCTAGAAAATGGTTGATTTTGTATTTTTAAAGCTTCTATTTGAGACGTGACTCATACACTCTCCTTCTGAGAGGCCAAGGACAATCTCGATCATTTGGCCAGTTCCTAGCATAATTGCACACCTCTGCCCAGCAAGCATTCAGCAGGCTCCTTGCCCTGCATTCTCTCTGCATCAGTGCATTTATTCTATCTTGCTCTTCTACAGGGCTTTGGGCTCTGGAATTAATGGTTGGTAATGGCTTGAGGTGTTAACCCTCCTTAGAGTAGCCACCTCTCAACAAGGGGTGTCTCCCACTTCCTTGGGAAGCCTTTGAAAATTGGGAACTTTTTCTAAAGTTTAATGCCATATTTTACAATGGCATGTCTGGCAATAGGGACATATTCCTGGTTGTGCCTTGTTTCTTTAAACTATATCACTAGTCTTCCGCCCATTGTAAATATCAGTGGTCATATAACTTTTGTTTTTCTGAAAAAAATAAAAATAAAACCAGTTAAAAGGTTAAAAAAATGGTACAATCCATCACCATGGAGAGATCATTTGCTTATTTCAATCAACTGCTGGCCATAATGGCAAAATTGTGGTAGCAAAGAACACAGAGTGCATCAAAGACCATAAAAAAAACGGGAAAAGATGCCTCAATTTCTGTGTCCATACACACTCCCTATGCTAAGGGCCTATGTGGCTCTATGGGGTAATGTCATCAATAATAAAATAGAACAGCACTAAATGATATCTCTAACATATTCATTCATTAACATGAAATGTTCTATGGATGATGATAAACCAGGGCTCTCTGAAATCTGTCAAACCTTTTAGAAATATTTCCCTAGGGGAATTTTGACCAATTGAATTTTTTTAGTTAAGAGATACTGATTGAGAACTATAGTTACAGTAACACTCAATTAAGCTGAGTGTTTTAAACAAAGTGTTGCCTAATTATTTTATCTCAACCTTCATGTATTACCCATTTGCAGTTTTCTAACATCAGCAATGGAATACACTGAGTTCATATGATAAATTTATTTGTCTCTAGATTTTTTTTTCTGCTTAAGAAAATTTATTGTCTAGAGTTTGTGTTTGTTTGTTTGTTTGTTTTTAAAGATAGCTATTAGGGAGAGGAGCCTGTAGATACCATGCACTAACCAATTTATTCATTCATTCAGTCTACATTAATTAATAGCCCACTAATATGTACCAAATTTATGAGGTAAAAAGACATAATGTAAAATTGTATTTAAGAGTATGGGCTAAGAGGCAAATATACCACTTTCCATTGATTTATGTACAAAAATACTTATATTGAGTACTACTATGTATCCGAAACTGAGAGTCATTCATTGAAGAGCCATTCATTACTTTGGTGCTGTGTTCATGCATCCAACTCTAGGACCCTAACATTTATTCATCATATAAAGAACAAAAGAAATGGTCCCTGCCTGGAAGTGACCACCTTGAGGACACAGACATTGGCAATATGAAAAGATGGACATTAGAATGAATGCATGTGGTGGAAGCATTGAGAAGCTAGAAGAATCCTCTGAATTGGGTTGGGACAGTCAGAGAAACAAAGATATATCTTAAGAACTACTATGTGATGAGTTCTTCTGAGGTGCCACACCCTATATTAAGCACTTGTCAGACATTATTAATATTATTCCTTACACTCCATTGCCTTTAAGGTAAGTATTATAGTAATTTTAAAGATGTAGAAAATTGTGCTAAAGGGATGTTAAAGAGCTTGCTCAAGATCCCATAGGTAAAAAGATTCAAATTTATATCTAATTCCAAAGTTAAGCTTCCTAGGGGGATAATGCAAGGGTATACCAGTCACAACATTGCCTACTACTATTTTGGGATAATCAGGTAACTTCCCCTTACCTCCATTTCATTATTTGATAAAAAATAACATTAACTAAATAATTTCTGAATGTTTTTTGTGGTTAAAACACTGAAAGTTTATTAAGTGTAAACTGACCATGTCTCTCATATGAGAGTTGTTATACAAATCTCCAACATTAGTGTATTATATTATAATTTTCCTTTACTAATATCATTCCATGATATTTTGCCCTATTAAATAAAAAGTTGAATTAAGGTTGCATCAGATTCAGTGAATATGGTAAAAAAAAAGTGCTTCCTTCACTTTGATATTGTGTTTACATATTTAAAAATATATATTAAGTTTCTCTTATCCCCTCCATTTACCAAGCTAAATAAGTTGTTCTTGCCTGGCTTTTTTTTCTTTTTATAACTCCTGACAAGCCCTATTCATCTTCCCAAGATAGAGAAAAGAGACCCCACAAATTATTAAAATCAACCCTATGTGTGTGGAGAGAATCTTGTTGGCTCTTTGGAATAAAGCAATAATTTGCAAGTCATTTCAAGAGTGAAATAGAGAATTGGCCAAATATCTTTCAAGCTATAAGCTATTGGTTCAATATATTTTCAGGAAAACATCCATGTCAGAAGAACAAAAGCAATAACCAGAATTATGGATGATTAATGGCAGGGTGACTTGCCTCCCAGTGTATGCATTGCATTATGCTCTATGATCTTGATATTCTGACAAAGAGCAAACAAATAGATAAAAAATATATATCAACAAATGCTATGGACCTCTTGGGTTGAAACCTTCCCTCTTGCTCTCTTTTGACTGTAGAACTCAGGAGGGAAGTAAATCTCCTAAAAGCATATTCAGAAGAAAGAAATTTTGTCTGTTGGGTGAGAAAAAGGGTGGATTACGTGGCAAGCACCAACTGTGAGGCACCATATCTAGGGATTAATTCTGCCTACATCACTAACTCTGGGTGAGGTTTGGGGCAGACCTTTAAATGCCCATGAGTGACAGTTCTCCTGAAACAGAAACAAAAAACATGGAGCTTCTTTAAGAACAATGTTTATAATAGCATTTTGCAAAGATAGTTGGCTCTTAAATATTATTACTATTTGTTATCCAAGCAATATTTCTAAGAAGAATGAGAAGCTGCTATTGTACTCAGATTGGGAATGGGGAAGGAAATATTTTCCCAAAATCACATAGAAAAATAAGTGAGGGAGTCTTCACAAAATATATATATATTTTTATTTCTGACCTAAGTCCAATATTTTTCCCTATACTCTGATTCTTCTCCACAATGTGGCCACCATTTTGAAAATATACGTATTGCTAGAAGAAAAAAAAATGTTTGTTATGATTTGGTCTTTCTATAACTCATGCTCTCTTTTGGGGGAGGTAGGTAGATTTTATTGCTTTATTGCTTTCTAGGTTCTATAAAGATTTGAAACTTGTTGATGTTTTAGATTTTCCAGGAAAAAATATTATAGCTGCAGAGATGAAAATCTACTTCCCATCAAGCCCTTGAAAATTTCAAGTTAAGATGAAAATTGCTGTAATAAGCCTGCAACTTTTTAGATGCTAAAACTTTCTTTTAGTCTAAGTGAGAGTTAATGGGAAAACTTATAGAGCAGCTAGAGATGCTGTGCCTCATGTTTGGAGACAATTTAACCATCAAATTGTCCATGGAGAAGTCTATTTTAACATGTTGATGGAAAGGAATGCTCAGCCTAAGGATGTGTTGATGATTAACGTTTTTTATTTTAATGATGGTATATTCGAGTATAGCATCTGAATTAGCCAGATGCTATTCTTGAGGCACAAGACATACTTCAAAGTGGTAGATTATTGAGTAAATTGTCTGGAAAGTACCATAACTCTTAGTGAATATTAACGGTAAGTGGCCAAAGGAGACTACTAATATCCTAATGTCCAGTGACTTCAGGGTTCCTATTCATATCTCCAAATTCTATCTACACCACTTACTCCTGACTTCAATCATATTAAATGGGGGGAAAGCCTATTATTGTATTATAATGAAAAAGACAGTGGATATCATGGAAAAACATGCACGCAAGATTCAAACAGATGTAGGGTTGAACCCCTATCTGCTTTCGATTGCTGATTGACCTTTGACAGTTATTAAGCTTCACTTTGCTTATCTATAAATAGCAGATGAGGTGTTTATTAAAGACATTAAATAAATTCACATTAGTGGAAGTACCTGACATATAGTAGATACTCAATGAACCCTATTTACCTTACTCTTCTATATGCTATAAAGACTTTGCTTGGTACTATTGGTTTTGTTTGTTTTGTTTTGTTTTAAGTGACAATATTAAAGCTCAGAGAGATAGAAAAAATCCCCAGGTCAAACAGTAGGTTGTTAAGTAATTCAGAACCAATTCCCAGAGTTTCTTAAGTCCTCTGAAAACTGTTCTATGAAACCAATATGCCATCTACCAAATAACAATAGGGACAATATAGTAATGGGTGACAAGTAAAGAAGAGAGCTATGTGCTATGGGTAGTTAGGTCAGTTTCTGCACAGAATAAGTGGCTTAAAAAAAGTCTTCAAGATCAGAGGTCCTTACCCTAACTGGTTTGGCTCTATGGTTATATAATCAGTCTGCAGATCAAAGGGTCTAGGGTTTGATTCTGGTCAAGGGCACATACCTCAGTTGCAGACTTAATCCCTAGCCTTGGTGGGGACACATGTGGATGTGTCTCTCTCACATCGGTGTTTCTCACTCTCTGTCTCTTCCCCTCCCTTCCACTCTCTCTCTCTCTAAAAAAAAATTAAAAATAAAATGGTCTTAGCAACCAAATTCTGACTAAAAACTCAGCCAAGCAAAAATAGTAACACAAAACAAAAAATTATTTTTTCTAATTTATGGTGAGAAGAAAAGTGGGTTAGGCATAGCCTGTTAGTCAAGATTGCTGCTGAAAAATGTTACATAAGAAGTAACACTAAAATCTCATTGGTTTACGATAAAAGCATTTTGTTCTTGATTCTGAGTAGCTGATCTCAACTGAGCTTGGCTGACACAGCTAAATTCATTCAGACTTGGCTCCAGCCGCAGAGTAATCATAGAACTCCGACATATGCCTTCCCCCTCTCCTTGTACCAACAGTTACTTTGGGTGTGTTCTGAGAGTGGAATGTGGAAGCATAAGAGACCAAAGTAAAGAATAAAAGCCCATTTAGTGTCTGCTCCTGTCAAATGTGCTACTGTTCCACAGGTCACAGTAAGTCACATTATTTTACTCATCAACAGTTTAGAAAATATACTCTGCCTTTCTGGTGGGAGGGACTTCAGAGTTACATGGCAAATAATGTAGACACTTCATTCTATAAGGGAGGAATTTAAGAATTTGGAACAATAACCAATCTACTACAGATAGCAAACCTGAAAATCATTCTAACCATATATCTTAAAAAACGGACTTTGTAAAACCAGACTTTTGATATATATTGCTACATATCTATATCTACATAGCTATATATCATATGTCATATATGTATATATAATTCAATATGGAATTTTTTATAGGTTAAGGGCCTGACCACTAGTACATTGCTATCCTGGCTAAAATCTAAAGGAATACATAAGTAAAATAATTCCAAATGACATTGTATATTTTACAACCCTCAATTACATATCTAAGAAGAAAATCCCAGGGAAAAAAAGAAAATATTGAATATTGGCAACTTCTTTAAAAGTATGATTTCAGGTCTAGCCTGACCTATAAACAGATTATTAGATAACATAAATTAGATGACCCATTACCCATCTATGGCTGCTTGCAAGTATGTTTTTGCACATGACAAAGTTTGATTTCATAAATGCCCAAATATCAAGGTAACTGGGAACAAATTATTTCCTGATAATTAAAAGTTTTGGGGACAGGAAACAATAGGTCTTTGAAACACTGTATATCCATAAAGTTCAACAAGAGAAACAGAAGCAGTGAGGGATATGAGATAGAGATTTATTATAAGGAATTAGTATATGAGACTATTAGTCCTGATTTGGATCTGCAGAGCAGGTGTCTGGAAGGGTAGCCTGGGATTCTCAAACATGACCTGAACCTGCAGACCACTGTCAGAAATTCTTTTCCAGGGAACTTCAGTTCTGCACTTAAGGCCTAATGATTGATGGAAACAGGGCCCCCTGGGACAATCTCCCTACTTAAAGTCAACTGATTATGAATTTTACTCATATCTTCAAAGTAGTTTCACAACAACACCTAGATTAGTGTTTGATCATGTAATAGTTACACAGCTCAACTAAGCTGATAGATAAATCTGGCCCTAAGTAGGGAGAAGAAGGCTGTGAAAAAAAACAAACTTGATTGACATCTCAGCTTTGCCCAAGGCTACCAGATCTGATTTCCAGATTTGGATTTAAATAGAGAACTCAATTTCTTGTGGCTTTTGTCACCACTCCTAAAGGCACTTTGTCATAATCAAACCGAAAGCCTGCCTCCTTGGGAGCTTGTGGGTAGAATTTCTGAGATGTGCTTAATTGAAATCACACTTGGAGATTTTATCTCCAATTTATGGTCTAAGGATTTGCTTTGTTTTTAAACTGGAGCAGAAGAGAGGATGAATGGCTGGTATATTTGATGATACATAATCACATTAATACTTTATTGCCACATTTGTCAATATATTAGTGCAATATGTTATCATATACATTATTAACTGTTGCTGTTAAATGTTTTATGCTGATCTTTTACATTTTTTATTTCAATTGTGATAAATTTGGATCCAAGAGATCTTTTTTCTTTCAGAACAAGAGTAGCAAAAATATCGCATTAAAAGAGGAGGATGGAGCCCAGTCTTGCAAACAAAGGGGGCCAGTATTTTCCTCCTGCAGCCTTTTTCGCTGCTCTTTCTTTGCTAAGCAGCCACAGGTATAAGAACTTAAAAGTGGCAGATCGACTGGTACAACACAGAAGGAACCTCTGATTCCCCATTTTGGGCCATATCTCTGTAGTTCATCGACACAGGCTCCCACGTTGTGTGATGGTTGTGGGGTGGCCTTCGATAAAGCTGGATTTACAGCTGAGACAGCCTCTTCCAGTGGAGTATTATTTCTAAATGTTATCTCTTGAAGTTGGGATTATGTTCTTAGCTGTAATTATAGAGAGGTGCCATCATTCCTGAGCAGAGGCCAAAAATTAAGGCTGATTTGACACGTTCCACTCTCTTGTTTAGTGGTTTTTTTCATTTGCGGAGGTTAAAAGACAAAGGAAATACTATAGAACTGGGATTTCTTTTAAGTGTGGTAACTTTCATATAAAAGATTATTAGCAAGAGAGTGACAATTCTGTATCACGAGTCTCTTTTGTTTGCCTCACAGAATACAAATTACTGCCTACATTCCTGAGACTAAGTTTTATAGAATTATTACATTCCTATAAGGTTTTGTGTAATGACGTTTTCTGCAGACATGTGGTGAGTTTGCTATTTAAAGAAACTGTCATGCATCAGTTTGTAAAACAATAAAAAATTACCCTTTAATTTGCTTTTTATAAATTACAATTTATAAATATTAGTTTTGATTCATGTAAGAATGACTAAGCTTCTGTGATATACTTGAAAATTGATCAATAGATATATATCAATGGAGGTGTCCTAACTCACTCCCCATTGCAGATCAGCACTAACTTCAGTATTCAGTTACCACATTGTTTGACCATAGAAGAAATAAGGCTCAGAGCCCCTCAGTGTTCTCCCTGGGCCTCAGTTTACTCAGTTATGAAATAGGACAGACCACTAGACAACCTCTAAAGTCCTTTCCAGTTTGGAGTTCTTTGGATTATCTCCTCAAGGATACTTCCCAGTCCCATCCTAGTAATAATTCCGTATTTCCTGCTCATACCCATACAGGGATCAAGGTGATCAGATATATTTCACTTCTGTCAATTCACTTCATTCCTTAATTCACTCTTTGGATTCTTTTCATGAAACAGATCCCCATTAAAGTGCCAAATGAGTCTACACTGGACCCACTGAGGTTAACAGTCATCAGATGAACCAGTCTCCTCTTACATCTATCACATGGCTTTCGTTGTTGTTGTTATTTTGTTTTAATAACTTGAGAGAAAAGGGGATTTGAATGGTTTATGAATGCCTAAGATTTACCAACACATTATTAAGATCTAATTCTTTTATGAATCTTATTGACTATTGTTCCAAAAAGGTGTCTTTTATCAAGGATCATCATTAAAGTGTTATGATAGGACAAGACAAATTGTTTTCTTAAGAATCCATTCATTGGCCCTAACCGGTTTGGCTCAATGGATAGAGCATTGGCCTGTGGACTCAAGGGTCCCAGGTTCGATTCCGGTCAAGGGCATGTACCTTGGTTGCGGGCACATCCCCAGTAGGGAGTGTGCAGGAGGCAGCTGATCGATGTTTCTCTCTCATCGATGTTTCTAACTCTCTATCCCTCTCCCTTCCTCTCTGTAAAAAATCAATAAAATATATTAAAAAAAAAGAATCCATTCATTGGTATAATGTGAAAGTGATGTTGATATGCTTCCTGCCTCTAATCTGTTATTTGAATATCACATTTTATCAGTTTATCTCTACCTTTGTTTAATAGGTTACTTTATATGAAACTTAAATCCCAAGCTTCAAGGGTTACTGTCATCCTCACAATAGAATGTAATCCTATTGTAGGGACCAACATCCCTAACACTGTTTGAGGCATGTCCCACAGGACATGTGTACTTTTATCCCCATTTTACAGGTGAAAAAAAGCCTTCTCATGGCAGTTAAATAACCTCTTAAGTTTATTAACTAATAGGGGGTAGAGCTAAGATTTCAAATTCAGGTCCAAATGTCTGAAATATCATCACATTTTGTACTCTGACACACTACGACATCTTCCTTAGGAAGTGGGAGGGTGTGGGGCCAGGGTACATGGTGAAACCATTGTAGCCTCCAGCACTTGGCTTGGTGTCTGGCATGGAGGATTGTCCCTTAAGTATTTTTGAATTGTAGGTAAACTGCTGGCCATTCATTTCACAACTTTATGGCCTCCAAACATACTGCCATTTTCCATATGTCTCTCTCTTTCCTATGTAAACATTCCTTAAATATCTGACATTATCAAGCAATGATTCCCACAAACTCCTCTTAATCATCTGCATGTACTTTTCCTGAAATTTGTCCAGTTTTGCTATGTTCATTTTGACCAGAGCTTCATGTAATATTCCAGGAAATTCAGGACATCATGTTGGCTATGGGGCTTATCATCTCTGAACCTCAGCAAGAGTAGAGGAAATTCTCATTTTCCATTGACACAGATCTCCAAGTGATTTTACTGTCCAGTTAACAGCCTTGCCATAATGAGCATCCATCACAATTAGTAGCAGAATAACAGAAAAGAAATTAAAAATTGACTATTATTTTATATCAGTGATTCAGACTGTATATAACATCTTTCCAGAAAACTAAACATTCATTTCCCCTACTTTATTCATTATTATTTAAGTGACAGAAAAGTAACTCAATCTAGTTTACATAAAAAAAAATAATGGTTCATGTGACTGTGGAGTCTGAGGTAGATCTAGCTTAAGGCATGACTATTTCTGGTGGTCAAAAGATTCTTTCTCTCTCCCACTTATGCCTCATCTTCTCCTGGCTCTGCCTGTTCATCAAAACTAAAAGCTGTTCATCAAAAGTCTACTTTCTCATCTTCTTGGGCACAACATGGCATGACACTTCCTAGCCCGCATTGTAGTGGAGTGTGGTAGGTGATGGAGTATGGACTGTAAACAGAAGTTGGGGTGCCTGGGACATGGCCAAGAAACCTTTTTATTTATGTAATTACTAGAGGCCCGGTGCATGAATTAGTGCACAGGTGAGGTCCCTTTGCCTGGCCAGTGATTGGAGCTGTTTGGGACCATCTTGCCCAGTCCTGATTGGGGCTAATTGGGGCCAGCCGGCTGGCTGGGAGAGAGGGACTGTGGGAGATTGCCAGCCAGGGGGTAATGGGAGGGATCACGGGATGTTGGTTGGCTGTGGAAGGTTGGCTGTGGGAGTGTACTGACCACCAGGGGGCAGCTCCTGCATTGAGCGTCTGCCCCCTGGTGGTCAGTGCACGTCATAGTGACCAGTTGACCGGTCGTTCAGTTGTAACAGTTGCTTAGGCTTTTATATCTTTAGATTTTTAAGAATTCTAGTTTGCCAGATTGGAGGCCACCTTGGATATATATTCTGAAAAGAGCACTGATGTAGGAAATCTGAATTCTAGTTCTGCTGCTGTGCAACTGACCATGTGACTATGGCTGTGGACTTCTCCCTAGTCTCCTGAATCAAAGCCTCTTGCCCACCACTGCTGACTCCCACACTCGGTGAGAAGCTCTAATGCACATGAATGAGGGTTAATGTTTTAAAGCTTCTGTAAATGTGAACTATTACTATCAAATGGTCTCAGAGTGGAAGAAGATGTTTCCTACTCTACTTTTGCCTCCTGGGAGACCATTACCCACTAACATGTCCCTCTCATTTCTTCTTTAATGGAAAACCTTTTAAAGGACACTTTGGACTCTGCTATCTTCTGAACTTCCATAGTTATCCACAGCTAAGCTTTGCCCTGGGAAACTTACATTGTAACCATGCCTCTCTGAGGTTCCCTTCTCTCTCCTTCAATACCTCTCTCTCTCTCTTCTATTCTTACCCCTCTTTGTCTCTTCCTATCCTAGATAGTGTCTGTCCACTTCAGCCTCTTTCTCTTTTATTATTACTGCTTAAGGATCATAAAGTGGAAGTCAGGTTGCTGAACTTGTTGAGGCAGATGAGGCCAAGCGGTCCGCTGGGAACACTTGGCACCAGTACCTCACCATATCCCAGCATATGGAGTTGAGTCTTCAGGCACTGACATTAACACTCCAGCTTCAGGTAACTCATTTAGCTTTGGTGTCATTTTACAATAAATATACCATCCACCGACACAAATTAGACAGCTATTGAGATTAATTTTGAGGCACTATCGGCAACATCTTAAATCAAAAATCATTCTTTATTAGCATGCTTGGCAGTGCCTGCCCTCCCCCCTCCTGATCCCTGCCACAAGAATAAATGAGGCCCCATGGTTGACATAGCGCATCAAGTGTTTTATAATAGTCTAATTGTAGCTAATGGTTTGTGCAGCTAATTAAGGCCCTATGAATTACAGTAATCAGTCAGGCTCATCCTTTAAACCAGATAGTCCTATTCAACCGTTCCTTTAGTAAGAAACAAAATATATAACTATATAACTATAACTACACACACACATATACACATGCACGCAGCTGTAATGATCAGCTAGGTTCATTTGAGCACAAAGAAATTAATAGAACTGATTTTTTCTCGTACTTATTACAAAATATTTATTTAAATGGATATAGGTTTTCAGCAAGAGCTATAGCTCCCCGAGGATGGAGGGAAAGGTGAAGACTTCAGTGGGTAATCTACCTGAAAACTGAGAATTTGGTTGATGCCAAGTACAGCATCTCTCCCCTCACGCCTACCATAACTCATCCTGGTTACAGCCTGGGGTTACCCTGTGACATTTGTTATTTTGTAGGAATTCAAATGCCTCAGAGAAATGGTGACAAAGAAACCACCTGAACAGAATGGTTGAAAATTTTAAATGGACAACTCCATTTGTCAACTGGATAGTTGAAGAAGCTGTCAACATGGCTAGGATTTTGGGGAGCAATGACCAAAGACACAGAGGAAGAAGTTAGGGAGCAATTCAGAGGGAATTGGTAAGAAGAATGGGATGATTTTCTTTTGGAATGAGTTTGCTTTGAGGAACATATTCTAAATAGAAGATCTATTCGATTATAAAAGAGTTACGAAAGGCCCTGGGGGATACTTCATTTCTTGGCTTATTTGAAACTTGACTGGACATAGCAGGAAAGAACTTTGGAAGCAATTCTGCAAGGCCTCTGGGGAACAGAAGAAGGAGCAATAGGTCTTTTCCAGTGCTTGTATCTGTGATTCTTTGAGAAGAAGGAAAAATCTATAGAAATGTCATCAGCCTGACCTCTGTTGGAACAACACATGCCCCAGTCCCTCAGGGTCCTGTTGTCAATAAAAAGTAGGAAAAGAAACAGGGTTTTTCATGAAGGTCATATGTTTTCATTCTTTCCAGCTCAATCTCACAGAACTGGGTAGGACCTTGAAAGTTCAACCAGTTGTTCACCTTGTTTTTAGGCAAGATTAGATTTAACTGCCTCAGATAGATGACTGGAGACCCAGTGCTGTTATGGAAATGTATTCCTATGACATATGTTGACTGCAAATACTCACTCCCAGCAACCACTTACTTCTATCTAGTCAAATTGTTTTCACTAAAATGAAGGACCATTTTTTCATGATTTTAAAGAAAACGAATAAATATCCATTATAAATTCTTGACACACTCTCTCATTTTCCAGGTCAAGTTATTCTTGTTTTATTAAATCCCTGTGTAGATCTTCTTAGCTCATCATTGTGGTATAGTAGAAAGCTCATTGGTCAAGAAAAAAAATACTATTTGCCTTATAGCTAAAGTTTTGGGTATTTGATTGTTTATTATTCACTATATTCCTCCTAAGATTTACATTTATATATGGCCACTTAATCTACATATTCATTTTAAAGGCTTCAACTATTAGGTATAATGTTTTCTTATTGCTGAAATAGTGGCTATCAGTCTAAAATTCTTACATTTATGTCTATCTGCTTAACAAAAAATCAGTGTAACTTCTTTATGAACATTTTATTATTTCTTTATTTATTTCAAAGCTATGGATGCACTTTTCATGGTTATCTGTGATGGCATTAAAATTGTTTTTTTTATCTACTAAGTACACCCTGTGAAGCATTAGCTGCCTGTTGACATTTGATTGCACATACTTCAAGGATTTTTATGAAGTGTTTTTCTTTGAAGATGACCAAGTGTTGGAGGAAATTGGATTGATGGAGATCAAGATTGAGATTTGCCCAGCTATTGTCACTACCCCCTCTCCCTCCTCGTTCTGCTCTTTCCACACCTTTCTCCCTCCAATGGTCTTTTTACTCTTTGTGGGGCTTAAAACTCAGCTTGGGTTGACCCAGGTAACTCTGAAGTAGATGCTTCTGGTTCAGGCCAGAAGATGCCTGATCATGTTTGGGAAGATGTCAGGCAGGGTCCAAGGCTTTATTTATATTGCACCCCACTGAGATTTGATGACAGCTCTCCCTCACCTGCTGTTTGCCTCCTTCTACAGGTAAGCACCACAGCCCTTTCAAAATATGTGAAGTCTTTCTTAGTTAGTCTGGAAATAACTCAGGTAACTACTTTATCCTTTTGATTTTCGTTGACATAGGAGAGTATATACTCCATTCTCACCACATATCACCCCCTAAATTTCAAGCATCTCAAAAGAAAGGACTGACACATGTATAATTTCAGTTATTCATCACAGTGTTCACTCAATCCCATATACATATATAGTACAAAATATCGATTGATGTCTGAAGGAATAACAGCTATATCTAAAAAGAGTTTATAATATTTGTGTGGCTGGAACTCCAGGGTATTCCTCTTGGATAGCCATTCATCTGTCTAAAAGCGTAGATCTCAGCCACCTGACACCCAAGGTCCCTTCAGCTCCAGAACTTTAGGATCTTCTGACTCTACACATCCAATGAATAAGGGCAATAAAGCCACAATTGCTCATAAACAGTTGACTACAGAGTCCAACCAGCTGCTTTTGGTTGATTTAATGTCATTTTTTGTTGTTGCTGTTTTATTTGATCCCACTGCAGAAAGTGGACGCTGTGATAATTGTATTTATAAATATTGTACACACCAGTTGCAGAACCAGTGGGATCATTTAAAAAGAAAGATTAAACACATAAATTATTGTAATGCATTAATCTGCCAACTGCCTTTACTCTCAGCACCCAGAATATCTAAAAGTACTCCAATCCAAATCCAAGGACAAAGAATGGACCAGAGAAACACCTGCCTATCATGAGAAGGTTTCAGGAAATCATGGGGCATGTGGATCCAACTTCAGGATATTCAAGGACTCTCTATAATAGAGAAAACAAAGTTTCCCTGCATGCATTCTACACTTTGTCAGCCTCTACCTACTGCAGTCATCTATTTATCTAAGAATACAGAGATGTGAGCTTTAACTGCCAGTATGAGCCAAGAATGGATTGACTACTGCTACTATCCATGCCAACAGCAAATTCAAAAGTATTACTGCATTGCTTGGTTCAGTGTGTGAAAGAACTCTAGTTCCCACAATCCAGAATTTATCTACTTATTTCTTTACATTTGAAAACTAGGCCTCTGCCTAGGTTAATAGTATTGTTGGTGCTAAAATACAAGGCAACTCTAGGGAAAAAGAACATGCATTATAAACTTCTCAATTATCTTCTGATGAGAAACAGTAGCTTAGGGAACATAGGGAAAAGCATAGGCTAGAACAGTGATTTTCAACCTTTTTCATCTCATGGCACACATAAACTAATCACTAAAATTCCGCAGCACATCAAAAATATTTTTTGGCTGATCTGACAAAAAAAATAGGTATAATTTTGACTCATTCACATGAGATGATTATTGTTGTGTTGGTTATTATTTTTTTATTTGACAATCTAGCAGTGGTTCTCAACCTTCCTAATGCCGTGACCCTTTAATACAGTTCCTCATGTTGTGGTGACCCCCAACCATAAAATTATTTTTGTTGCTACTTCATAACTGTAATTTTGCTACTGTTATGAATCGTAATGTAATATCTGATATGCAGGATGTATTTTCAGGGGTCGCGACCCACAGGTTGAGAACCGCTGAAGGGAAAACAGATCAGTGCCCCTGACAAAATAATCAGGTATTGCATGTTTTAAAAATTCTGGTGGCACATGGTTTGAAAGTTGCTGGGCTAGAGTTATCCAGTGCTTTTCAATAGTGACCATCAGCTCCAGCAGCCTAGTTGTCCTATAAATATCCAGGAAGAATGGTCTGCAGACCTTGGATCTGTTCTCTCTACTTCACACCCTCTCGCACTCTTCCAGAATCCAGAGCCTATCCACTTTTCAGGATTTGGTGTACATCTGGGTTCCTCCAGAAAGCATTCCAAAAGCAGGCCAGATTATGTCACCTCCCCTTTGGAACAGAAACATCACTTACTGTGCTGGCTACTTAGGAGTTTCATCCCATGCAGCCTTGGAATTGTTTACCATTCCACTGGTGGTTTTTGTAGGCTAATGTTGAAACTAATTCATAGCTCTGGGATATACCCGGGTGGACATTAGTGGAGGTAAGGAGCCTAAGAAAATCTTGGCGGGGGGGAAATTAAGTCAAAATTGTTCGAAAAATAAGAGAATTGAGATTGGAAAAATACAATAAGGGGCAGTAAATTTAACACAACTCTTTCAGGAATGTAAGCTTATCAAACAAGGAATTCAATTTATAAGCTTATTTGAAAGCTGGCTCAATTTAACTTTTAAAAATACATTTTAAAAGTAAACTACACTGAGAATAATTTGCAAAATGCCGCATTGGTTTTCACTTTGAGAAATAGTAAAGCACAGTTTTAAAGCACAGACTCTGGAGCCAGGTGGCCAGTTTGTCTCTGAGCTCGGCCACTTAGGAGCTGTGTGACCTTGGGAATGTTACTTAACAGTTCCATGTCTCTCTTTTCTCACCCATAAAATACTAACAATGTGAATATCTAGTTCATAGGGGCATTATGAGGATTACATGGTTACAAGCATTGATGTATATATACAGCTCTCAGAATATTGCCCAGCACATAATAAGTTCAATATAAATATAAGCTATTAATATGTTTTAATAGTTGAATGATATTGGATTATCAGCATGAATTAGAAAGGGCACAGGTAGATAGTGGGATGAAACATCTCTGAGTTCTAATTAATATTTCTCTAAGTACATATTGGCTCTGAAGATATGTTCTATTATTTTTGTGTCATGAGGAGTTCAAATAAAAAATCTGATCCATTTTCTAGGGTTGCAGCTATAGAGCTGGACATTTAAACAGAGAACTTTATATATATATATATATATATATATATATATATATATATATATATATGCCTAATGTGCAAATTGTCCCCTCAGGAGTTTGGGAGACCAGGAGTTTGATCACTCGCTATGATGTGCACTGACACCAGGGGGCAGCATGGAATGAGGGAAGGCCCTGGCTGGCAGCCGGCACCTGGGGAAGGGAGGCCTCAACTGGTGGCCAGCAGCTGGAAGGCTCCAGTCAGCCCTGATTGCTGGCCAGGCCTAGGGGCCCTACCTGTGTACAAATTTTGTGCACTGGGCCTCTAGTGTTTAATAAAATGATGAAACATTATACCTTTCCATTATCATTCAGTATCTACAAAATTGTAATTAGTGTTTGTTAAAATAATAAGAGTGACAGGACCACTTCTGTGCCAAATAAAATCTGATTGTGGGAGACTGGAATTAAATTTTGATGTGATTTGGATCAAGACCACAGTAATAATTAGTTTTGTTCTTTGGCCATGTTTTCAGTTCTCTGTCATTTGGGCTTTTTAAAAGGAAGTGTAGACTCCTTTTGATATTGTAGGAAAACTTGAATTTTAAGAACTGATCGCTTCCATGTTCTTCAAATGCCTCCTTGTCTCCATTCAGAAATGGAGAGAGGATCATTGGCTTAAAGTTATGGTAACTCCAGAGCAGTGGAAAGTTCCTATCGATCAGAAGTTATGTAAAATCTCCATTCAGCCACTTGGCATGTTTGTTATAACTGTCTTTTGTTTCCAAAAGTATGGCTTGGAGATAGTCATGTAGTCAGAAATTGGTCAATTTTTGCACAGAAAAGGCAATACAGAGAGGAAGGCATTGTTCCTGTGTCACATGGGGACCATTGACACATTTTCTCAACCATATACTAGAACATATAAAATAATATATATTTAAAAGATATGAGACTACATTATTAGAAATAGGTTTATCTGAAAAATATTAAATGTACACATAACATGTTCCTCAAGTTGTGTGTGTGTGTGTGTGTGTGTGTGTGCGCGCGCACGCACACGCGTATGCACGCACTGGTATAAAAGAGGGGCTATCCTGCAAATAATAATAATAATAAACATAATACTAATAACAATCACTTACTGGAACTAGGTGCCACACATTCTTCCAAGTTTTGTAGACGTATTAACTAACTGCATGTTGGTAACAGCTTATGAATTAGGTACTACTTTCATTCCTGCTTTACAGATGAGAAAACTGAGGCACAGAGGAATGAGAGAGCTGCTCTAAATCATTCAGAATTCAAATACAGATGCTCTTGATTCCAGGCTTTGTGCTCCTAACCACAGATGCATAGATTCTGTATAAGGGATGGCCAGGTTTTAATTAGAGACACAATCAATCAGTCAAACACTCCCTTGTTTCATTAAAGAAGCACATTTGAATGTGTTAGGCTTGGGGGTACAAAACAGGCTTGCTCTTGCCCTCAGGAAATATATGATATACTAGAGATGCAGGCACTTCAAACATAGTTACTTGCCTATTTAATTCAAAATGTGAAAAGAGCTATGCAGAAAAGCATTAGAGATAAAATGAAGTTTTAGAGAACAAAACATTTCAGAAAGGGTATTTTGCTTAGTGTCTACTAATTATAAGCAACAAATAAACCAAACCATGAACATGTTGTCATAAAGGAAAGGGAGCTTGTCTATTTTGTCTCATTCTTTATCCCAAAGCCTTACATTGTGCTTATCCTAGAATAAGCATCACAACGTGTCTAGTGACGGAGCAGTCCCATGAAACAGCAAGACAGGCAATCCCAAACAGAAGACCAACAAGATCAATCATCTCACTGTCAGAGCATGATCTATATATATAAAAACCAAGCGACTGGAATGATCGAACGACTGGAACAACCGGTCGCTATGACGCACACTACAGTAGCCAACCAGCCCAACTGTGGCTCCAATCGGCACCCCAACCACCTGTGACCCCTCCCCCCTGGCTGACCTGGCTCCAATAGCCCCCTCCACACCAATTGGGAGCAGGGCTGGTTGGCCAACCTACCATGTCCCCTCCCCTCTGCCAGCCCAGCCCCAATCAGCCCCCATGGTGGGGGGGGGGGGAAGACCCCACCCATCCATGAATTTGTGCACTGGGCCTCTAGTCTTATATAAAGACCAATGTTTTCTGTCCTGTCTCAGCCTTAGGATAGGCTATACCAGTAGATCCAGGCTGACTCAGGCATATGCCTCTAGTTCCTTTTGTGTCCCTGTTTGTTTTATCAATGGGAATGGCATTCAAAATCATCTCCCAAGTAATTCCTGCACAATTGCCATGTTCTGATTGAGAAATTCCACTGTTGCCAAAGCCTGAGAGGGAAACGCCCGCCATAGTCTGGCCTGGTGATTTAGACCAGGTACAATCTTCTAACAAGCTGGCTCTCCTTCACTTGTCCATACATCACTGTCTTCTTCAATACCTCTGACTTGGCAGGGAGTTCCACTAGGACCTTGTCAGAGCATCCACTGTGGCTGCTGGTGCACTGACAACAAGTACAGTCTCTGAGATATGGAGACACTCTATCCATGTTTCTGTTTCTAGCTTATATAAAACTAGAGGCCCAGTGCATGAAATTCGTGCAGGGGAGGGGGGGCAGTCCCTCAGCCCAGCCTGCAACAACTCAAAGGTTCCACACCAGGCTTGGCCAGAGGCCCTCCGCGGCTGGGTGCAGAATGCTTGCCTCATTGCTGGGGAGATTATACAAGCGTTCCTCCCCACCCCACTGGCCCCCGCCGCTCCATGCCCGCTTCCCAGAGGCCTTCTGCGGCCAGGGTGGAAGGCTTGCCTCGTTGCCACGGCAACAAAGCAAGCATCCTGCCAGGCCACTCACGCTGCCCACTCTCAGTGGCTGCCCCCCGGGACTGGGGCACTCCAGTGGGGCTGAGATGACTGGGCACCACCATCTTATGGCTATGGGCACCGCCATCTTTGTGATGGAGTGGCAGTTAATTTGCATATTATCCTTTTATTAGATAGGATTAGTCTGTGACTTTGTAGGAGTGAAAGCAAGAATTCCTTTCATAAGGGAGATGCTTATTGGCTTATGCACAGTCCTCAGATACTAGAGGAGGAATAATGTTTACTATACTTACTAAGTCAGCTTTCTTGAGAGAAACATTTAGAAATATGTTGGCAAGTTTCATTGTTTGGAAAATGTTTCTCTTTCTCATTTTCTTCCCCTCCTTCCCTCTTTTTCTCTCTTTCTTTTACCTCCCCCCACCCTTGTCTTTCCCCCTTCAAGGCCTGTGATTTTCATTATGATTTTCCTGATATGGGCTGCTTTCTGGAGTTTTGTACCTTGAGCTTTGGGACCTTTGAACAGCCTGGCTTTGTAAATATATTGGGTAAATGATTCAACCTTCGAGTAGGATATTAAATCTCTTTACTGTATCAAACAGCCCTATCCCCCTTCACCTCAGTTCTAATGGGTACTCTTTGCTTTAGGAACTTCTATGTCTTGACTACAGTTAGGGCTATTTTGTCCTTTTATTTCTATTTAAATATTTTGACTCAAAATATCTTCCCCAACACAAACTAGTTACTTTATTCAAACTACTCTCATAATTGTCTACTTCTAAGCATTGTGGGCTCTGTTCCTGGTAGAAATGCCCCTAATCTCTTTTTATTTCTACTGACCAGAGTCTATTCTCTAAGAAATGTTGGCCACAGACAAGACTGGAAAGTCAGTATTCTCTCCTTGTCCATGTTATTTTGTCTTGTGCTGTCCCATCCACATGGATGATCTGTGCCAGTATACTTTTCCCTCTTACCATCTCTTCTGCTATCAAGAAATGATCTAATGTCAATAACTATACCTCATTGCCAGTGTAAGTTACTGTTTTCCTATTTCCAGATATATCCCAAGGCTAATCATAAACATTTTATTAACAGGTTAAAAATAAATAAAACAGGAGAAGAGGAAAGTTATACTAATTTGATTGAGATCAGCTATTTGTACGAAACTATGCTATAAACTTTACATGTTAGCTCATTTATTTTTATTGTATGTCTTTCTATATTGTTATTAGAACCCATTTTTTTTCCAAAAATAAACCCAAATATATGTTCTTCATTTAAGTTTCAGAGCCAAGAATTTGAACATAGTTATATAGGTCCATTTACAATAGAGTATGGTTCTCCTTATTAGGGCAATGCTCTCTTGTATTCCACTTGTAGGTCAAGCTCCACCTAGTTTTCTTAAACCTTCTGTATTCCATGGTTTTCTTCTTCCTTGTAATTCCTATAGCAATACGAGTCTGTGCCACAAAAGTTATAATCTCACTCTATATTATAGTGGTGACTTTATTTGTTACCTACCAACTTTATAGAAAGACAGTAGGCTGTTTCAGACAAAGAACCACATGCCTTGTCCTTAAAAATATACTCAGAGACCCTGGACTAGATATTCACACATAATAAATATGTAGTGAATCCTTGGTGTTCTGAGGATGTATTAGATACGACGGGATGGGATTGGATCTCCAGAGGATTGCAGAGAATAAGTAGGAAGAAAAACTGGTCTCATGACAAGTTTCTTTTCTAGGGTATCTGGGAAGGTCCTAACTATATTATCCATCTTATATTAAAATAACTACTTGGGAACATCTTTTCTAACTACCACCTGTGGTATTGGCTACTCCTAGTACTGTGCAGTGTAGAGATGCCCCTATTCACCAACATACCTTCCAAATAGTGATAAAAGTGTATGGAGATAAGCCTTATGCTTGTAAGAGGACAACAGAGCAGCGGAAATGTGGAGGTCTCTCTATACCAATGGGGCTTCACCACATTCTGCCTTGGGTTTTATCAGCACTGACATTATTTCATTGATGTCCTAACTTAAGATAATTCTCCAATAGGATAGTTTTGGCTACTCATAGCAACAAAACAAGTTGAACACAGAAACATGGTGAAATTATATAAAAAATATTTTTGTTTATGGGAAGATGAATGTTGGCACATGACTTGTTACAGGTTTATACTTTAGAGACCCCAGATGATATTATGGGGTCTTTTTCTTCTGAGCCTTTTCCATCAAATTCTCAAGGCAGCCACTTTCAATTATTCATGATTGAGGAACATTTTTAAGTTATAAAGATGTTCTCTGAAGGAAATGCTGGCCACAAGAGTCACAATGTATAAAGAATCACAATATTTCTATCACTAATTGGGACATCATCAACAGGAAGCATATATTGGTAGATAGGGAACCAAAACTGGGCTATAGAAAACAAATACCTGAAAGTGTCCTGATGCCTGTGGGTATCTATAAGTGACTAGTATCATGATAAGTGCCTGGTACAGAAGGAAGAATAAGTAATAATTCATGCACATGGGAAATCATCACCTAGGGCAATGGCAGACATATAAAGAAGCCCTTTAGATATAAATAGCAATTACTATGACAGGGCGTGCAGAGATCATATGAGTAGAGAAGTAGACCTATAGACCTAAACTGATTTTGATGAATTAATCTCGAGGAAATTTTTTTGGATTAAAAACTCTAGCTACATCTGAATGTGATTTAGGTAGAAAAAGTGATTCTGAAGACAAGGGTACTGAGAAGGGCCTTCTACACAGAGTTGTAGGCAAAGACACAGAGGTGTGTTTAGGGCACAATAAACACTTAGTATTATTAGATCTTGGCCAGCACATCCTTGTTGAGGGACCAATTAGCTGGATCTCACCACTGCAGTGAACACCTAGAGAAAACTGAAGCTAAATATAGGGTTCGAGATAAAAGAAGTTGAGACCAAAGTGAAAGTCTGGTCTTATGAACTGAGCCAGAACAAAACAATGGCTTAAGGGGAATACTAGTATAAGAGTTACATTTTTAAATCCTCAGGATTCAAGTCCCAGAACGGATAGGTGAAGAAACAGATTTGAAAACAAATAACTAGAGCAAGGGAACTTAACTAACTCCCATTAGGGAATTTCCTGATTCAGTTTGAGTCAGTGATTTGAAATTGCTCCGAGTCCATAGATTGTGGGCATTAGTTGTGAGAAGCTAAGGAAGGTGTAGACTTGGGGATGATGCTATTCATTCTTCTCAGATCCTTAGAGGAGGTTAGAGAAGATCAGGACCTCATTTCACCTGCCATAAGTGCAATGTAGATTTATTTCTGTGTACATTATCCTGAGATTGATTCCAGGAACTGACCATTGGTTGATGCTAACATCTTTAATTTCAGTTCCATGGACTTCAGTTGGTACTTTAGATGGTTATAAACCTCTTAAGATGCATTCAAATTGTCTTCTTAGTTCTATGTAAAACATCTATTAGATATTATCAGAAGTTCATAAGATTAAAAGAGATCTTATCAGTTATTTAAAGAAGCTATGATCAAAAATGTTTAAAATCCACTGGTGTAGACACAGTGAGTCTTATTTGCTTTTTAGAAATCAGACCTACCATTTCTTATGTGATACAATAGAGTTAGGTGACAAGTGAAAACATATGTATTAGCATTAAATGAAGAGTTTGTGACCAAACTTATTTTTTTCTTTTCTCAGAGTTATGTGTTCCTTTGTTTGGTAGGTCAGAGCATGGTGGAAGCAGAGTGGACTCAAACCCTACATTAACTGCTTCTAGAGCATCTTGGAGACTCCTTATTGAGTGAGTACTTGCTATGTATACCCTGTTGACATTTTGCTTGATCTTGGATATGCCTCCTTGAAATACATTTTAACGCAATTAAAAGGTACTGCCTTCCTATTAGTAGGGGACACATTCACAGATCACTCCATTATTATCATTTAAGGAGATATGAAAAGCCTCCATGGATGAGTAGAACCCATTTTAGTCTTATTCCAAACACAAGAGAGGATTCATTTTCAAGACCACACCACCTTATTATTTGAGTGTTCACGTAACTGGCTCTGGTTGGTGGGTTGTGGATGGAAGTGAGGTCTCCACTTTCTGGCCAGAGAATGTGGTTTCCCATGAGAGAACTTTCTACCAAGGCAATTGTAGAAACGCTTATTGATATGAAGTACCAATTTCAACAAGTTTTTCCTTGGATGCTGACCCATCACAAGAAGGACAGTGCCCAGGAGAGTGGCCCAGACCCACACCAGACTTATCATGAGTGAGGAGTAGATTGTGTTTAGCTTTTGAATGTTTTGTCTGCAGTATAAGCCTGATCTAACTGAAACATAGAAGAGGTGTTGTTTTCAAAAGGATTTGATAGTGAATAGTAGAGTAGGCATTTTTTTAAAAGCATGATTAAAATCATAAAAAAGTGGACAAGTGTAGTTTTCATTGGGGACAAAATGAACAATTACATTTGACAGAAATACAGTAAGAAGTAGATAATTAGCCAGAAGACATAGATTAGAATGTTAGCACTGGATTCATACTCAATTGTTGCCAACAGATCTGTTGTAGTGAGGTACCTATTAAGAAGAAAATTTTAAGGGAGCAGAGACTGGCAAAAAAAGGAATATTTTTATGAGAGCCTAGGTAAGAGTAATAACATCTATAGCAGAATAGAGATAGGAGAAAAGGAAAGTAGAAAATATATTTGAAGAATACGGAAGAGTAAAACAATTTACTTATTGACAATAGACTGTTGGGGTGAGGGAGGGAGATGTCTCAAGAAGCTATAGTGAAGGTTGTTATAGCACAGGGACATTGTTAGTTAAATCGACTTTATGTGCCAGTCCATGCACCTAACATCTTTTGTAAGGGATGCTCTCCTCTGGGTTTTGCTAGTAAGCACATAATTGATTTTGAAGTTCAACCTATTTCTAAGATGGGATTGTCCTCTCAGGAGAAGATGGATTTGATAAGTCACTAAGCCCTCACTTTGTCTCAATCCTGACCCATATCAGCACAGCCCGTATCAACCATGTGATTCATGTCAGTTTGCCTGCCTAACACATATGCATGCTGAATTGACATCTGTTTTCCATACACATTTTCCCCAGGTTAGTCTGTACATGGAGCAAACATGCAGATCTTCTTAAATTCACAAATATTAAGGGAACAAAAGTGAAGGAGATTGCTGAAAAATAATAAGTGAAAGTTCTTCTAAAGCCATAATGTGACTGAAGTTTAAAAGAATGTCAGAGGCAAAAAGAATTAATGGTTAAGAATATGGTTTTGAGGTAAGCACATTGGATTTTGAATCTCTAATCTGACACTACAAGACTCTATAAAGCTCAATTTCCATCTTGGAAAAAATAATCCTCCTGAAGGGTGTGTAATTAAATGGGCTATTGCTCACAAAGTCCCTAGCACACCACATTTTCACCAGGATGACTCTGTTATATGGAAGTCAGGTCATGCCACTTGTCTGGTCAAAATAGCCCACTTGCTTGGCAATGTCAAAAAAGTCCTGACATGACCTGGGCTCCTGGAATTCCTTGGGCCTCATGCAGACCATTGACTCTCCTACCCTTACTTGCTGAGTCCCAGCCACTTAGATTGCTTGCTGCACCGAGACATACCAAGCTCTTTCCCACCTTGGCCTTCTCACTTGCTCTCACGCTGGGCTCCTTGCAAGAATTTGCCCAGATGCCACCTGTGCGGTGAGGCCCACCCTCCCTATTCTGGTTAAACAAACTACCCCCAATACCTCCCACATCTCTAAGCTCTTCCATAGCATGTTTCACCTTGTAACACACATCTAACTCTCTTATTTATTTTGTTGGGCATCATCCCTTAATAGATGATAAGCACTATGAAAGCAGAGATTTTGACCTGCATTGTTCAATGAGATAGAAAACTGCCTAGCACATTCTAGACATTTAGTATTTGTTGAATGAATAAATTCCTAGTATCATTATAACAGAAAGGTAATGCCAAAACAGGATGAGCACCTTATTTCTCATCTAATGTTCTGTTCTACTGATATTAAACTGTTCACATGTGTCAGTCTGTTTCACCACACATCTCCTGAGCATGCACTTTATGGAGGGCAGTGGTTGGCCCTGAGCTACATAAACAGGTAATACTAAAACAAATATGCACTCCAAGTTCAAATTTAGTTAAAGAGAAATAACAGTAAAAGCCCAAGTCAGATAAGGGCCTGAGGAGATATAGAAATTTCATGAGATTCTGATAT
Source organism: Myotis lucifugus (assembly GCF_000147115.1). Taxonomy (NCBI): domain Eukaryota; kingdom Metazoa; phylum Chordata; class Mammalia; order Chiroptera; family Vespertilionidae; genus Myotis; species Myotis lucifugus. Next base: position 9,240,727 of record NW_005871064.1, read on the forward strand.
TTTCAGTTCTTTCTGACTTTTTCCACTTAGAGTTATCTCAATGCAGAAGTCTTGATCAGATAACTAGAGGCCCAGTGCATGAAATTTGTGCACGGGGGGTAGTACCTCAGCCTGGCCTGCACCCTCTCCAATCCAGGACCCTTGGGGGATGTCCGACTGCCGGTTTAGGCACACCCCTCTCACAATCTGGGACTGCTGGCTCCTAAGTGCTTGCCTGCCTTCCTCCTGGATCACCCCTAACTGCCTCTGCCTGCCGGCCTGATGCCCCTAACTGCTCCCCTGCCAGTCTGATCACCTCTAACTGTCCTCTCCTGCCAACCTGATCGCCCCTAACTGCCCTCTCCTGATGACCTGCTCACCCCTAACCACCTCTGCCTCAGCCTCCGCCACTGTGGCTTTGTCCAGAAGACATCCACTCTAATTAGCATATTATCCTTTTATTAGTATACATAATAATAATCCATTCTAATCTAGCTCTTACCATATGACAAACATTCTTTTCACTCTTTACATGGCTCAACTCACTTAGCCCCGCAATAATCTATGAGGAAAGTACTATTATTATTCCCATTATACAGATGAGGAAACAGGGAAGGTGAGCACCTTGCCAAAGTTAGATAACTAGTAATTGATGGAGCTCGGCTGCAATCCTAGGCAGCCTGACTAGACAGACTGTGGTCTTAATTACATTGCAGTAGGCATATAATAAATATTATTTTCCTATGGGAGTCAGGTGAGGCATAGTTAAAGTTTCTCAGCTGAATCCTAAATATCCATTTTGCCCTTCCCTCCACTGTCATCACAGTGGATGAATGTGACAGTGTGAAAGAGAGATAGAGCGATAAGATAGGACAAGCCCTGGTTTGGGGGTCAGGGGACGTGCCTTCCTAGGGATAGTGGCTGTGTGACCTGGATCTGATACTTCAGCATCACTAGGCCTCAGGTTTCTCATTATAGAAAAATGCTGCTATTGGATGCAGTAACTCTTATGGTTTTCTACAGAACACAATCTGTGATTCTGTAATACAACCAGAAAAGCTCCGTGTTGTTTGGCAGCCAGAAGCATGAATTTGAGAGCAATAGGGAATATGGTTAAAGGATAGAGTCATCCATATTTCACTTTAAACTCAGATCAACCTCTCTGGGGGAATTTAAGAATTGGATATATATGGGAACAAACATGATCAAACATAACAGCTTTGGAATTATATCCCACTGCAGAAGTGTCAAGAGACTAGGAACAGCCAGGCAAAGACAGCAAGAAAATGAGCCCTGCACTGACTCCTTGTCAACTGGAAATATCCAATCACTCTCAGAAAATTTGTTTCAAATGCATAATAATGTTAATGAGTTCCAGCTGCATCTTCTCCTCCCCGCCATCACTCAGTTCCCATTGGCTCAGGAACCACTCACCTTGAAGAACAAGAAGACATGAAGTCACTCTCATTTAAAAAGAAACAAAAGCATTCTTGATGGATATTTTAAGAGTCCAGGTAAAGTCAAATAGAGTGAACAGAAGGATCTTATTATTATAACGTCTGTCACCAGCTGGAGAAAATGCAGAGCTGGGGCCTCTGATTGAGGTGGAGGAAATGTTGGTTGGAGTGGCTGGCACCAATTCTGTCTATTTTCAGAGTGACTGGACTTTGGAGAAATGGGAACAAGGCCTGAAGGGGCAGAACAGGGGCAGATCAGCTCCAGTGTCTGAGCTGCTTGTCAGTGAGCCTAGGAATGAGCCTGTGGATGCTCTGTGTGGGAGAAGGGAAAACACGCAATAGTATGTTACCTGGGGCAGGCGTTAGAGAAGAGGGCAGTGGGCTTAGATACCTTGGCCAAGTACAATTGCAAACAAAAGCTTGTCACTGTGAGCACACCGGATACTCTCAAATCTTAGAAGTGCATGTCCTTTCAGAAAATGTTCTTTTGATTGAGATTTCAGGTCAAGTCACAAGAGAAAATAGGAAAAAGGAATGCTGTGGTTTTCTCATATCTTGATAATTTTGATAAAGGTGTATGACACAATAACTTCTGTAATCAAACAGAAGTTAATATACAGGGTAGGCCAAAAGTAGGTTTACAGTTGTTCATATGGAAACTAGTACAATAATTAATTTAAAATACTATAAGAATAAACTCTGTGTTTCCCATACTCACAACTGTAAACCTACTTTTGCCCCACCTGCAATGTACCAATCAGTATTTACAAAGAACTGTACAGTCATTATAAAAATGTCACTTTATAATGTAAGAAGATAGTGACTGTTTCCCTATCCATCCAATATGAGAGGATGGATTAGGCGGAGTCAACTGACACATCAGTCCGGGATGTGTGTATGCTTCCCAAGAAGTCCCCATGTCATGTCCTGAATTTAGGGAACTCCAGCTTATCTACCTGACCAGGTGCTTGTGCCCTCTCTTCCAGGATTTATCCCAGTGGCGGCTCATCTCTTACCTCACACCACCCTTCATGAGATGTGGATGAGGACTCACAGATAAAGGTACTGAATAAGTTAATTAGACAATGTTGTAGAATTACATCCAGCATCTACCAGAAAGGAGGCGTCTCCCATTATAGGCGGATGGTAATCACTACCAGACCATGCCTGAGTGCTGTTTACTTCTCTATTCCCCATGCCCAAAGCAAGTGATTAAAGGTTATTCAGTAATTGATTATTCATTCAGTGAATGAATCAGGGAATACATAATTATCTTATGTACCAAACTCCTCACTCTAAAACAAAACAAATAAATAAAATAGATAAATTAAAAAAAACTGATACAGACATTTTCTACTAGTGTTAAATGCCTGTTCCATTAGACAATAGACATGAATGTTGTTATCCCTGGTCTTCTTTCTAACTGCCTCCATCCCCACTACCCATTCCCACACTTTCAGTCTTTCTTCCCCTCTAACTAGCCCTCTGTTTTCCACCACCTCCTTTCTATTGGCTGGTGAGATAGTGGAGGAAACCAGAAAAACAAAGAAACCTCATTTCTAAAACATTCATATTTTATTATTATTCTAGCCAAGTTGAGGTGAAATAAACTCAGAAAAATAAGGACGTCCTCATAAAGAAAATGAGAAGTTATGTGTGATTTTCTTTTTCTTTCTGTAATTTCCACATGGTTATCAGCACCTCTGTTTTAAAAAATATATTTTACTGATTTTTTACAGAGAGGAAGGGAGAGAGATAGAGAGTCAGAAACATCGATGAGAGAGAAACATCGATCAGCTGCCTCCTGCACATCTCCTACTGGGGATGTGCCTGCAACCCAGGTACATGCCCTTGACCGGAATCGAACCTGGGACCCTTCAGTCCGCAGGCCGACGCTCTATCCACTGAGCCAAACCGGTTCGGCAAGCACCTCTGTTTTAGAGTGGTTTTTAGAGCTATTGTATAGTGGAAACCTGGCTACAAAAACACAGATTTGCTTTCCATCATCACAACATGGACCCCACCATGTGAAGATGCAATTTGTATTTTAAAATTTGTATTAAATTCCATTCCAGTCCCCAAAGCAAGACTTCCAGGCTTTCTCCAGTCTGCCACAGACAGATCCTCGCTGCTTGAAGCAAACGTGATATATGGAAATCAGAATTCTCATAAACTCCAAGGTGATTCTTTCCTTTACAGAGTATTCACCAAAATGTTCTTCAGAAATAGCTAGTTCCTCCTCTGCATTTAAATGATAATATGGCATACAGAAAGGCCATCCACAAAGAAACTTGAACTCCTTCAACTATGCTTTTAAATGATGCAAGGACAGGGATGTACACAGGAACAGTGATTTCTATTTTCCAAAGTATTGTAATAAATTATCACACTCCAATTAAAAAATGGCGACTTCTAAAGACCAAATAGGGTGCTGGGGTTCAGGATTCAAGGATTATAAAAGACATAGGCTGTGCTTTCAAAAGCATATGCTTGACTACAGAGAGAGCTAGGTAAACATTTAGAACAGAGCTTGCTGTGTCCCCTTGTTCAACACAAGGCAACCAGCCCCAAATGGAATTGCTTCTGATAAGCTCCACATCACTAAACTAAACTTAACTACCATTTTGTCTCTTGCAGAAAATAAATCCCAAACCGGTCATTCAGAAATTGACTGATCAGCACTAGTTAGGTAATCTGCCTCCTAGATCCCTACCTTCTCTTAAAGGAAGGGGACTTTGCAATATCGAACCTGCTTTTTTTGCCTAATATAACTTTCTTTTTATAATTTTTAAAAATATATATTTTTATTGATTTTTAGAGAGAGAGGAATTGAGAGGGAGAGGGGGATAGAAATATCAAAGATGAGAGAATCATTGATTGGCTGCCTCCTGCATGCCCCCCACTGGGGATCGAGCCCACAAACCAGACATGTGTCCTGACCGGGAATTGAACCGTGATCTCCTGGTTCATAAGTCGACACTAAACCACTGAGACACACTGGCCAAACTAGTATAACTTTATTGTTCCTTCTCCCTTCTGGCTACAAAAGTCTTTTATTTCATACAGTTCCTCGGAGCTCCTTTCTCTCTGCTAGATTAGATGCTACCCGATTCAAATTGATTTTCCCCAAAATAAACTGAAAATTTTAATATGCCTCAGTTCATCCTGTAACAGGTCTGGGGTCAGAAGAGTGAACCAAAAGAGACTCCTGACAGTCCCCAAAAGCCATGAGCAACTGGGTGCATTACCTGCTGAACCCCTCTGCTGTTTCCCCCCTCGGGCAGGATGGGTAAGACCCTCTCAGATCCTAGCTCTGCCCCTTTTGCATTTGAAGTTTTCCGACTGTATTTGCACTTTTTTTGGGGGAATCCCACTTGGAAGCTGAACCTGTGTCATACTGAATCCCGGGTCTGACTAGGTTCAACTTAGAAACTAGACAGAATTTTGGGTGGGACTGGTCTGACTTAAAGGGACTGTGTCCCATGCGAGGCCTCTGGTGGATAAATTGTTGTTTTAAGGCAGGCTAACCTTACCAAAGATAATCTGGGATTGTGGTGGTCACAGTGGATAACTTTTAACTTTGATAAGCTTATCCATTTATGAGGTGCCCTAGAGATAAAAGGATCTCAACCAAACACTATAAAGGGTAGAGAAAAAATTAGTTTCCTCCTTTACAATTTCTGGTGACTAGCATGAGACCTGCTGGGACTCCCCACCAGCTCCAGAGTCTGCAGACTGGATCCTGAGAAGTGACAGACACTGGCAAAGGATGAGAATTCTTACCAAAATCAGACCCCCTCCCCCCCCCCCGTTTTATCTGTGATGGTCTAGTCCAGAGAGGAAGGTAAACTCTCATGTTTTCCCTTTCTTTCCAAATTCAGATTGGCAGGAGAGAACATTGTAAGAATTAGGTCTTTGAATTGGTCTTTGAATTGTAATTTGTGAATTTGCTTCTGGGTACCTATTGGTTATCAATCCTTTCTCTCCCAGGGAGAGACTGCTGTTTTGTGTCCTGAGAACTTGGTTTGGCAACCACCAGGATGGGGACCCCCCCAAAATACGGCTGGACATCAATGAGGATTGTATCTTGTTTGCAGTTAGATGTGGTCAGGCAGAAATGTGGGTCTCACTCCACAAAGCTCCTTTAAGTGTGCTGATTTAAAAACAGCATGACTTTAGAGTTATCAGTTTAAATATCATACTTTTATTCTACCTAGCTTTACTAAAAGTCAGCTGAGCTCATGTTATCTCAGTTACAGAAATTGTCAGCAAGGAAGATAACTTAATATGATGGTTAACTGTTTAATGTCTCATGAAATTAGCATGAGTAATCTAAACATAATTATTATGAACAAGTAAATTAAATAAATGCAAGATAAAAGTTTATAAACAAAAAAGTTTTAATAATTACTCTTTATGAGTTAAACTATTTAAAATAGTTTCTAAAATCTTTAGTAACCACAAAACTTAAAGTTTCTCTTAGAAATTAGTCAAATTATGGATAACCACTGAATATCTAACTCTTTTCCAAAAAAGATAAAGCACTGAAATGTTACTTACTAAACATAGGTTTATTCACTTTTGGATTTATTTTACAGAGAAACTAAAGATAATTAGGTCTATTTGGGCAAGCATGTTTTGTGCCACACTGAAAAATTTACTATGAGAAAAATGTTTTGAGAAATTATGAAATGTATTTATAAGTTTGCCAATCCACATAATGCTACTGTAACAGACAGTCCACAATTGCTTACTCCTTCATTTTCACTAAGAATTGAGTATTCTAAGGGTAAGAATTCTAATTAATATATATTACCAAAGTACAAAGAAATAATAAGTGTGAAAGGAAACAACTCTATATGGAAAGTAGTAAGGAAAGTAAAATAACTGTTCCAGCATGAGAAAGGAAAAAAAAAACATGGAACAAAATATAAAAGAGCTGTAGAAAGTTTGTGGAAAAGGAATCGTGGGAAAGGAATTTTACATGTGATCTAGCTAAGAATGAAATGGGTTTATTTATGCTTTTAAATACTGACTTTTAATATCAAAGTCCACTGGTTCAAAATTAGAATTTGGTTTTCTCTCTGTTAAAAGACAGTTTTATCGGACTAGTGGTTTGCTCTTCATAAGAGATAGTGAAAGTTTTTGTTTTTGTTTTAAATTGTGGGCCATCTACCTGGAAAGCAAAGACTTTGTGTCTTACCCAAATAATTTATTGTTTTCGCACTGCCTTGTTCTGAAGCTGTGATAGACTTTAGGTTCTAAGTAAGTTCACATACAACCTAGGGTCCTAAAATATCTGTATATTTCTTTGGTACACCACCGTCTTTATATGGTATCATACAGATGGTAAATAACAAATTTGACTTCCCTAATTAGTTGATTATATTGATCTTCTCAACAGTTATGTGAATCCCTTACATTCCCTCCTTGGCCCTCTAATGGAGATATCAAACGCCAGTTGTTAATTGCCTGAAGTAGCCAGCAAGAACAAACCTAGTTGAATCCTCTAGCTCAAATGCAAATTTAAAAAAAGTCTATACACATGATCCACGCACAAATCAGTAGGGCTAAGTAATTAACTAATACTTAGTAGAATGGGCTTTGAAGTCATACAAACCTGTCCCTCTTACTTCCTAGCTATACAATTTTGGGCAAGTCATTCTACCACAATTATCCTCAATTTCATCAACCGTGAAATAGAAATTATAATATATATCTCATAGCTTTTGTGAGAATGAAATTAGATCAGTTTGATAAAGCTTTTAGCACAGTGCCTGGTACACATAAAGTGGTCTGGAAAAGATTATTGTAAATCTTTGAATTATTTTATTCTGAAAATTGTGCTGTCTAGGATTGTGCCCTTTGACAACACACCAGGCACTCAAGAGCATGACTTGAAAGAATCTTGGATTGAAGGAGAACCAAGACTATTTAAAGGCATTGCCAGGGCCATTCTTTTCCCAACCCAACATAAGTGGAATTAGGTATCACTGTTTCCACCATCTTCACATGACTTTTTTGCTCCTTCTCTTGATGAATATTTCTTCTTTCTCTAGAATCTTATGCCTGCATGCATTTCCCCTTGATGAAAAATTGCTTTCATATCCTTTGTACTGTTATTCTCTATTTATTTCTCACTTACAACCCTCTTTTCTGTCTCAAAGTTACTCTGGGTGCTGACTTTTAAAGACTGAATCCTGTATATCCTGTTTTGCCCTCTGGCTTCCAGTTAGGTTTGGACAGTGGGAGGCACCACCAGCAAGAGATAGAAGGAGAGAAGGAGGGAGACTCCAGAGAGATGCTCTGTTCTCTCCCTGTTTTGTCATCATGGCCTGGCAGTGTGTCTCCTCCCTCCCCCCCCCCCCCACCGGCACACACACACATACACATACATACACACACACACACACACACACACACACACACACACTCCACAGACAGCTCTCTTCCTTGCCCTTTGGCTTCAGGAGTGATAGTGGCCTCTTGCTATTAGTCCCAGAAGTCTCCATGCCCTTTTGTTGATTTCCTTAATGCTGTTCTGTAAATAATTTTATTTAGAATTCCACCCCTGTTGTTTTCTGCTGGGAAGCTGGCTAATTGTCTATTTTCATTTTCATATAATTGTCATTTTTTTTGGTCTATCCACCCATTTATTTAACCATCCACTCAAATTCAAACATACCAATTACTATGCTGAGACATTGGGAAGCAAATAAGAAACAGGAATTGGAGGTACTGTAGTGGAGTCTGTACCGTACTGTGGAAGTGCAGAATATCCAAAGAGACTACCAGCACTCTAGTTTGCCTGAGGGTTACTTGATCAGTTGCCTTGATGGAGCTGTAAGTGAATATGTAGATAGATAGCAGAGAATAAGATTAAAACTCATACTTAGAGGCAGGATCTGCATATTCTTCCCTCTTCCCTCTAAGACACACACACACAGTCACACACACACAGACAGACAATCTAATGGGAGGGTTCGATATTCAATGTCAGCAATGGAACCAAATTAGAACTTTCAAAGTATGTGCTGATAATGATGCAGATGATCTGGAGTGGCTGAAACGTGCAATATCCAGAAGTCGCATATGCACTGCAGAAGAGCAAAAGGCATCTGAATTTCAGATTCTTCATGAAATCACAGAATCTGAGTTCCAAAGAAGGCTCCTATTGAAGATCACAAGCTGGTTCCTAGTGTGATTAAGATAAACCTACCTCTCATGACTCCCTGTTTCTCCCTGCTTAGGACTGATGATTGCAAATAGAGTTACATTTTTAACAAGAATTAGAGCCAGGAGTGAGGCATGGTAAAACTTCATCAAATAAATGACATCTGGAGGAATACTTTGGAAACGTAGGGCCTTGCTGGCCCCTCACAAGCATCCTGTGTAGGCAGTCACTTCCTCCACCTACACACATGGGCAGCCCTGCTCTGCTCCTGCTGCCTGGGAAGGGCTCATCTGTTACTTGTGCCATTTTCTTAGTATCTGAATGCCCTCAGGTGAGGGTGGATGAACTTGCCCTTGGCTCTCTTGGTGTGAGGCATCATCTGTCATGCCGTATGTCTTTTTAAATTTTTCTTGGCTCCAACCTTCCCATTTTGTTATCACAAGTAAGATTGCAGGCAGTTCCAACTGTGAGCTATTTGAGTTCTCCGGTGTGTGTTTGAGGGGATCAAGACCTGTGCCAGGAATATAGGTTAATGCCTGCGCCAAACACAAATCCTTCTTTATCCGGTTCTGGAGAAATCCTGGAGGTGACTGTTAGAATAACTCACAGCAGTTATAATAGGTTCTCTTCTGAGAAGAGATCCAGTGGGTTCATCCACCCTATTTTTTTAAAAAATATATTTTATTGATTTTTTACAGAGAGGAAGGGAGAGGGATAGAGAGTTAGAAACATCGATGAGAGAGATCGATCAGCTGCCTTCTGCACACCCCCCAGGGGGGATGTGCCCGCAACCAAGGTACATGCCCTTGACCAGAATCGAACCTGGGACCCTTCAGTCCACAGGCCGACGCTCTATCCACTGAGCCAAACCGGTTCGGCATCCACCCTATTTTTTTAGACAAAGGTAATGAATCGATTAGTCTGAACTGAATTTCTATTATATGTAGCATTTTGTGAGTAAAATCCCATCTATACCATGCTCATGTCCATTTGTACTGGATGCTGTGGAAGTTCCCAGATGCCCACCTTCAGGACTGGGATATTAATTTCCCCAGGTGCTGTGAGTTATTAGTCTGGACAGTTCTCAGCCCAGTCTGTCCTTCCGCAAAATTGGCTTTTGGCAGCTCTGTCCAAGATCATATTCCTTTCCTGGGGGCCAGCTCTCCTTATTTTGTGGCATCCCAGTAAAATGTGATAAAAGCTTGACCCCTTTGCCCTAATTTGGAACAATTCTTCAGGGCTAATTTCAGAACCCCTAAAGAATCAGCTTAGGCCTCTGTTGCTACTGTTTTGCAGCCCAACTTCTTCTGCCTGATCCTGCATCCTTCATTTACCCCTTCCCACAGGTATTGCTCATTAGAGCACACTCTCCAGTGAAATGTGTGTCAATTTCTGTCTCAGAGTAGGTTTCCAAGGAAAACTGACTAAGGGAATCCATCATCCCAAATGTTCCTAAAATGCTAAGGCATATTCTGTATAACATCTGAAAAACATTTTCCTATCCATTGTTCCATTAGAGCCTTGGCACCATTTTCCAGAGTCAAAGAATGTCATGGTGCCCCTTATACCTCATGAGTTACACATCTAGACTATGTACTTCCCTGGATAAGTTGAACAATCCCCTTGCAAATTTACTGTCCTGTGTTTCTGCACTATCACCTACTGCTCCATTTTTATTCAGCCTTTTGCTCCAAGGATCTCCTAAAATACTGCTCTGGGTTGTATCTTATTTGCCCTACTATTTTATTCATAATGACCATAAGGATGGAAACGATTTCAAATATATATAATCATACTTATAAATTTTTCCTCAATAAACTCAAAAGAAAATGAAAATATTTAATTGGTTATTTGGATATAACAATGAGGTCATAGAAGTCCGAACCTGATTCTCCAACATGTGGTATCAGGGACCATATTATTGACATTGCTATGCAACTCATGAGGAAAATAACGGAAGATCTATCTCCCTACATGCCTATGTCAGGACCTGCAGGCATTATTTCTCCAACCCTCAGAAGCCCAGAGAAGGAGACAGGGGCCTGGAATGGACAGACTTGTAAGCGAATCTTTGGATTATTAGAAAGAGTTCTAGCCTATTATCCTAACACATAAAATCCCCCTTAAGGAAAAGGGAAATGAAAATGAGGTGGTTTTCCTAAAATGTGATGTGATTTTTTTTCCCTATTGAAATTCCCCTTGTGCAGTGTTCCCATTTGGAATCCACCGTGAATAACTAAGAAAGTCCAGTAAATGATTTAAGGTCACCTGGCTAACTGAGAGAAAGCCAGGTACCAGCTCCTAAGGAGGCCAGGCCTTGCCATCTCAGATCTATCGTGACAATGGTCTCCTCAGTATGCAGGGAAGCTGCATGGCTCAGAAGGTGGGTAAACGGAACTTTCGTTTTAATTTAGATAACCTTTGATAAATATTTGTTTCCACTAACTCTCTCAGGATTGTCTTATAAGGCTGATTTATGTTCCCTTTGTTCCTCTACCTCTCTCTGTGTCCAGCATTGTATTCATTCATCACAATAGTCATTGAAATAATGTAGTAAACTATTTTGTAACTGAGAAAATATCAAAAGTAATAACTGCATACATCTCTATTGCTTATTTTTAAATTTAATTAAAGCATATTCTGTATAGGCAAGAGATTAAAATGGCTCAGAAATCAAAGATACAAGTAAAAGTACAGTGAATAGCATCCATGTGAAATCATGTGTCAAATACCAGTTCCCTTTATTTAAAAAAAAACACAAAAACAAACAAGACAAAAACCAGCAACTATGATCTTAGGTCCGCAGCCTCCCTTCCAGAGATCCACTATCTATATTCTAGAAGTTATACAAAAATATGTATAAGTATATTCTAAACCCTCCTGTTATACAGAAGTAGATGATCATAATAGTTTACACATACTTCTGCACCTTCTTCTCTTCAATTAACAAGGTATGTTAAAGGCCATGCCCATCAGTACAGAAATATTTTTAAGTCTATTTTTTACTGCTAAATAGTATCCCCTTGTATAGATCAACCACAAGTACTGGTATGTGTTTTAATTTGTCTCCTATTGATGAATGTTACAACTTTTCAAGTGTTTGTTATTAGAAGCATACAGCAATCTATAATAATAAAAGGGTAATATGTTAATTAGACCAGACGTCTTCCAGACATCATTCCGGATGTCCTTCCTGACGAAGCCAGGCCAGGTGCCAGGTGCCTGCGAGTGGCCCCAGGGAAGCCAGTTCGGGTCCCGGGTGCCTGCAGGTGTCTGGAGGAGGGAAGCAGCCCGGGTCCCGGGTGCCAGAGGGAAGCCGGTGCCAGTAGCCTGGGGAAGGAAGGCCTACTCATGCACAAATTTTCGTGCATTGGGCCTCTAGTTTATAATAAATATCATCAAAATATAATCCTAGCAGTATATTTGCTTCTGCAAATGTAAGTGTATTTGTAATTTTGACAGGGATAGCCAAATTTCTCCCAATACAAGCTTTACCAATTTATATTCTCACCAGCAACATATGAGAATTCTTCCACACCTTTACTGAGGCATGTCATGACATTTTTTATATAATTACTAATCTAGTAGATTGAGCATTGTAACTCAAAGCTGTTATAGTTGCATTTCTCTATTATGAGGCATGTTTATAATCATTTCATATATTAAAAGCCACTTACATGTATCTTCTGAGAATATATATATTGTCCATTTTTCTATTGGTCTTTTACTTAATGATTAAGAATGTCATCATGTGTTCAGGCAATTAGCCTTTTGTGATTTGAATAATATGCTGCATTTTTTCTAGGTTCTGATTTTTCTATGGTGCTTTTGATCATGACACTTTTTTTTCTAATGTTTATATCTTCAGATTTATTGGTGGTTTATGGAGTTATGGATTTTATAAGTTTAGAATTCCTCATTGTAGTTAAAAATAATTCATCCATACTTTCTTCTCATTTTCCTTACTTAAAATCATTGTTAGTTCCTTTCTGAAGGAATGATATTCAGAAGGACTCTGATCCATTTCCTGATTGTTTCAAAGACTCTGCATGTATGGCATTTAGGACAAACACCTCCTCAAAGATATTTTTAAAGTTCAATGAAAACACATTTACAGAGATAAAAGGTTAAGTGATTTGAAGAAAAAAAAAGTTTGTATCTAGCAGGGCACAGAACAAAGGTTTATAAGATCCTTAAATAATAGATGAAACCCCACATCGGGTGCTAGATCCCAAAACATCCAAAGGAAGGGAGGACTTAAAGCAGGAAGAAAAATATAAGTCTGTCTGACTTTACTGCGGCTCCTAAGGACTCAGAAGAGGTAGCAAACCCTGAAAATTCAGAGACTCAAAAAGCTTCAAAATGAAGATTTAATGTGCAGCTGATCTGAGTTTCTAAGTCTTCTCATTCAGCAAATCTGATGTGTAGGGGAGAAAAGTGTTTTCTGACTTCCTTCTCTGACACAGTGCCTAAAGGTGGAAGAACTGTGGTATCAAATAAGGAGGATATTCACATTCCCTTAACTTTTTAAAGAAGTAACATAACTAGAACCTATCAATCTAGCAATTCCTCAATAATATTTTTAATGGCACTGGGATACCATGGGTAAGGTTTTAGGTATCAGCTGCTGTGGGTTTTAGAAATATCAGTGTGTAACAGTAAATTTGTAGTGTTCATTGAAGGTTTATTTTGTGCCAAACTCCATGCAAAATGTTCAGCACACTTTACACACCTTCAGAGGTCTTAACAGCAAGAAAGGTTAGGTATATTATTGCATTCTATTTTCAAGATGAGGACTAAAGTGTAGAAAGGCTATATAAACTTGACCTGAAATCATCTAACTGGGCCACAAACTCCAGCCTCTCAGGAAACAAATCCTGAACTTTTAATAATCTCACAGCCTAAGTTTGCTATTAACCACCTGTATGATTTCAGACAACATAATACCACAAATTTTATTTACCTGCTCTATTCCAATAACTTTTTAGGATGATTGTGAAAATATAAAGAAACATTTATTTAATTTGAGAACATAATAGGAACAAAAAAGAAGTCAGTACAAATAATAGGCTGTTTAAATAAACCCAATGCAATGGGAATGGTGGCTTATGTTTGCAAATTCAAATCTATGGGATCTTCTAGGGGAAAATATACCAGAGCTACCAAATAACTGTTTTCTTTTTAAATTTTGGGTTAAAATGTAAACTAGGACAAGACTCACTTAATACTTCTGGCAGATCTAGGGATTTGCTCCCTTTTCTCTCTTTCAGTTCATTATAGAATGACGAATGTGGACTTTGACACTGGTTCCTGGGAGAGGAACTCTAAATCCTTGGAATTTTTTGAGTGATAGAAGTGTTTTTGTTATCCCTAATCCCCTTGCATCACATCTGAGTTTATGCTAAGAGATGAGTTGATTCAGGATGGGGTGGTCACCAGAAAGGCCAAACATGTGAATAGAGACTGGGGTTAATAGCCAGTCTGACCTCTGGGGAAAGGCAGGGGGTGGGCTGGAGAGTAGATCTGGAAGTCGATCTGACTGATGGCTCTCCCTGTGCAACAAGAGCTATGGAAAGGCATCTCCTTCTGGATGCAGTGACTCATGTGCCCAGCCATGGAAGCCCACAGCTAGAGGAGATAACACCATGTTTTCTATCCTACCAAACATGTTGCTCTTGTGTTTGATATCACAAATTTTGTTCAAGCCCCTGCTTTGTATGCCTCCAAGCCACTCATATACAGCCTATATTCCTCTACTCTCTCTTCAGGGACTTGAGTATTTTATGGAAGTCCTTCTGACCAAAGAATAAAACTTTGGCTACTTTGGGATTTGGTACTGGCTGAATGTCTTCACTGGATATATAATCCTCTATTTCTGCCAACTCCAGCAATCTCTAAGAGTGCTTTATAGCTAAATGGAGGGGTAGAGAAAAATTGGGGTAATATAGAAATGGATACTAGTTGGGAGGACCTCCCTGAGTCGCCTCTGAGCAGTCTTTCTTGTACCCTGTTGTTACAGCCCCATAGTAACACCTACAAGAGACCTGGACCTCATGAGGCTCAGGCTGGGTTGACCCTCCCACCCAGCCTCTTTAATGAAGACAGGGATGGGAGAGTAACATGGGTCTTACTCCATGTTACTTTCCAGGTCCTAACATAAATCCTACAATAATAACATTTGGAGAAGTATGTTTTTTGTGTGTTTAAAAATTGCCATTTTTTTAAACCTCGGTATTTTTATTGAGATGGAATAGCCCCATCAGACAGTCAGACAAGTGGCATTTAGACAAATGTTTATTCTCTATTCCATACTAGGCGAATGAAAAAGAATATTTAAATCCTTCACCAGCCATCCATCAATTGGTTAGGCTAATTATGAAGAAGTTTTCACACAGTTATCTCATTTTCTTCCTCATAAACTCAAGTGTCTCACGTAGTTACATTTTGTTGCCCCAGTTAAAAGCTTGGAGGCAAGCATATCTGCACTCCTGTGAGAAAGTCACCTATGGTTTGTACTTGTGATAGAGTTCCAGGTTAAGAGGGTCACGGGAAGCATTTAGCTAGTCCCCTATCAAAGAAATAAGACTTTAAAAATAAGGGTTAGGGAGTTAATTTTAAATCAAGCTTATTTTTATTGGTAATTTCTACACCACAAAAATTAGGCTTGTCTACTTTCCTTGACAAGCAGAGATCTATAATTTGTATTAAGTTTCTAGAGCTAAAAAGAAATAGATATGACTACTAACCTCAGTTATCATTCTGGATTTCCTACTTAGGGGTTATTTAAATAAAGAATTAATTAATTTAAGCAAAAAATTTTGTAACATGTATATCAGAAATGACACTCACAAAATCCCAAACTAGGACTTCATATAGGCAAGATTTAAATTTTCTGTCATTTTCTATTTGTTATTCCTCCAAATATTCATCTGTGCTGATTTTTTTAGAAAATATAGTTTATGACTCAAAGAACTCTAAAAAGTCCTGCCCTCTATATTTTTGTCTTTCTTTTTATTTCTTAAACAAACTAAACTGGTTTCTACCTCATGGATTTATTTTTGCTATTTTTTCTATCTATAAATCTCCTCCCCATATTTTTATAGGAATAAATGGCCTTGGATCTCAGTTCAAATGTCACTTTTTTGGGTGGCCAACTCAATCTAAGCAATCTAATCTTTACACTTATCATGTAATTCAAACTACATGGTCCAATTTTAATTTATTTATATAAATTAATCTGATATTTAAATAATAGGGCTCTACCATCTAGTATGAAAATATGATTTTTTAAAATATATTTTTATTGATTTCAGAGAGGAACAGAGAGGGAGAAAGAGATCAAAACATAAATGATGAGAGAGAATCATCTATCTGCTGCCTCCTGCATGTCCTCCATAACCCAGGCATATGCCCTGACCAGGAATCAAACTGTGATCTCTTAGTTCACGGGTCAACGCTCAACCAATGAGTAACCCAGGCAGGCAACAATATGACTTTAAGCAGGATTTTCATTGTGTACATTGGCCATTCATTATGTGAAACCCAGTGAGATTAGATTATGGGGTTTCTACACCACCACCACCACTGCACCCCCTCCCCCCAAATAACTCAGTTTTCCATTGTGGCACTTACTTCTGAGAATCAGTTACTCATTTTCCATGCCAGGCCTTCCATCATCTGGGTGTATTAGAGTCACTGTACTGCTGCATGTATGAGAAATGCTCCAGGGGGTGGGGGGGTGGGGGGGTAGAGGGAGAATTTTCTAGTACTGGCAAGCTTCAAAAGACAGCCATGTTTGTGGGATAGTATGCACTGTGTCAGAATTTCCTCTCCAGATCACTCTAATAAACTCATTACATTAAGATCGAAATGACTGACCAGCTGTTCCCTTTCCCTGAAGTATTTGCATGTTAAAAGGTGAGAAAATAAAGTGGAGACACCATGTTTCTATTTGTGGAACCCAGACATGGAGAAGAAGGCAGTGAAATATATAAAACAAATGCAAGGAAATATAAAAGGGCTATATTGTCACTGCTGGGAATCATTGGAACTGGCAAGAGGACCACTGAACCTGCTCCCTGAAATTCTCATCATTTTGCACTGCCCTTTAGGGAACCAACTGGTCCCTAAATTCCACCTTGGTTTTCATATTTGGCAGAGCCTTAGGTTCATTAAAATCTCAGGAATCACTGTAGTCTCAAGTGCAGTGGCCTCCTTTAGGGACAATTCTGTTATCATGTTGGCCACAGGCTGACGCTAAGCAGGGGTCACAGCTGGCCTAGGAGAAGTTAATTATCCTCAGGATGTAACCACAAAGCCATAAGCCTGTCACTCAGGCCTTTGCTCCTGCTTGCCAGTAACTTTAGATTATCAAGAAAGGCAAAGAGGGGCTCCTACTATCAATATGACAAAATACATTTCTTCTTCAGGGTAATGAGGGACTAAACCAAGAACATGTAAGATGAAAATAAATAAATAAAAATAACCCTAACCCCACAATCTGAAGAGATAAACCAAGCTTCATAAGTAAACTCCTGTATGGCAGGGCTATTGGAATTATCAAATGAAGAATGTGAGAATAACTATGGTTAATATGCTCAGGGCTCTAATGGAAGATGTGGACAACATGAAGGAAAAGATGGATAATTTAAGTATAGAGATGGAAATTAAAGGAGAATCAAAATGAAATGCTAGAAATTAAACAAACAAACAAACAAAGCCCAGTCAGTGTGGCTAAACTGGTTTAGCATTGTCCCATGCACCAAGAGGTCAGGGCACATGCCCTGGTTGGGGGCTCTATCCCCAGTAGAGGGAGCTCAGGAGGCAACCAGTCAATGTTTCTCATCAATGTTTCTATCTCTCTCTCCCTCCCCTTTCCCCTCTCTCTGTAAAATCAATTTAAAAATATTGTTTAAAAACACCACACAAAACATCTAGCAGAAATGAAGAATGTACTTGATAAGCTTATCAGTAAAATGGATATGGCCAAAGAAAGAATCAGTATGCTTGAAGGTATATGAATAGAAACTTCCCAAACTGAGAACAAAGTCAAAAATAATATGGGATAGAATATACAAGAACTATGGGCAATTACAAAATATGTAGCACATGCATAATGAGAATACCAGAAAGAGAAGAAAGAAAAAAAGGAGAAGACATATTTAAAGTAATAATGGCTAAGAATTTTTCAAAATTAATGACAGAAATAAAACCACAAATCAGGATAAATTCTGAAAATTCAACAACTGGGTATATTCAAACTACAAACAAACAATGATAGAGAAGATAAACAACCCAATCAACAAATGGGCAATGGGCCTAAAAAGATACTTTTTGAAAGAAGATATAAGGAAGGCCAAGAGACATATGAAAACATGCTCAAAGTCTAATCATCTGAGAGATGCTAATCAAAATGACAATGCGGTACCACCTCACACCTGTCAGAATGGCTATCATCAACAAATCAACAAATGACAAGTGGTGGTGAGGATGCAGAGAAAAAGGAACCCTCATGCACTGCTGGTGGGAATGCAGACTGGTGCAGCTACTATGGAGAACAGTATGGAGTTTCCTCAAAAAACTAAAAATGGAACTCCCATTTGACCCAGTGATCCCAATTCTAGGAATATATGCCAAGAAACTAGAAACACCAATCAGAAAGGATATATGCACCCCTATGTTCATAGCAGCACAATTTACCATAGCTAAGATTTGGAAACAGCTTAAGTATCCACTAGCAGATGAGTGGATTAGGAAACTGTGGTACATCTACACAATGGAATACTATGCTGCAGTAAAAAAGAAGGAATTCTTACCATTTTCAACAGCATGGATGGAACTGGAGACCATTATGCTAAGCGAAATAAGCCAGTCAGAGAAAGATAAATATCACATGATCTCACTCATTTGTGGAATATAATGGACAACATAAACTGATGAACAAAAACAGATCCAGAGACAGAGAAGCATCAATCAGACTGTCAAACCTCAGAGGGAAGGTAGGGGAGGGTTGAGGTAAGGGGGAGAGATCAACCAAAGGACTTGTATGCATGCATATAAGCCCAACCAATGGACACAGACAACAGGGGGATGAGAGCATTAGTGGAGGGGTGGGGGGGGGGAATGGGGGGGATAAGGACACATATGTAATACCTCAATCAATAAAAAAGGAAAAGCCGAAACCGGTTTGGCTCAGTGGATAGAGCGTCGGCCTGCGGACTGAAAGGTCCCAGGTTCGATTCCGGTCAAGGGCATGTACCTGGGTTGCGGGCACATCCCCAGTGGGGGATGTGCAGGAGGCAGCTGATCAATGTTTCTCTCTCATCGATGTTTCTAACTCTCTATCTCTCTCCCTTCCTCTCTGTAAAAAATCAATAAAATATATTTAAAAAAATAAAAAATAAAAATAAAAAAAATAAAAAGGAAAATATTATAAGCTAATCATATAAAGTATGTATCATAAAAAATAAACTGTTCTGGAATGAAATGGTGATTATATATATCTAGATAGATAGATAGATAGATAGAGATAGAGATATAGATAAGATATAGATATAGATAGAGAGAGAATCTCAAATGAAGCCAAAAGGGGAAAAAGTAAACCCCTTACCCCTCTAGAGGGATAAGAATATGAATTACATTGGAATTTACACCAGAA
Organism: Myotis lucifugus; assembly: GCF_000147115.1. NCBI lineage: Eukaryota > Metazoa > Chordata > Mammalia > Chiroptera > Vespertilionidae > Myotis > Myotis lucifugus. The sequence goes on from NW_005871064.1 coordinate 9,259,994, forward strand.
ACCATGCAAACAAAAAGACCTTGAAATGAAATAATTAAAGCATGAAAACAAAATAAAATAAAGCATGAAAACAAAATAAAAAGACCACTATCTTATAAATCTGCATTCAGTGAAATTATCCTTTAAAAGCTAAAAAAATAAAGATGTTCTCAGATAAAGGGAATTTATAATCAGTAGACCTAGCTTGCAAGAAATATTAAAAGAATATAGTCGGAGAAGAAAAAGTATATAGGTCAGAAATTCAGATCTACATAAAGACCAGTCTCTTTGCATGTCTGAAAATTGGACATTTTATATATTGTGGATTCTAATTTCCCTTCACAGAATTTTATTGTTGCTGCTTTTTTGTTTGTTTGTTTAATGACCTCTTTGAACTAATTTTATAGTCTACTTACCCCATAGTATGCAGTCACCAATGTTTTTTTTTCTTCTAGTTTTTAAATTATTTTTTTATCTTCACTCAAGAACATGCTTATTGATTTGAGAGAGAGAGAGAGAGTGAGAGAGAGAGACCGATTGGTTGTCTCCTGTACTCATCTTAACCAGGGACTGAGCCCACAACCATTAGTTGTTGTACAGGGCAACTCTCCAACTGAAACACCTGGCCAAGGCCCTATTTTTATTTTTCAGCCTGGCTTTGTAGGTGTAACTCAGGGGTCAGCATAATTTTTTAGTCAGTCAAGATTTCTTCTACTCTTATTCTATTATTGCTCTTTTGAAGGAAATTTGTCCTCTTATTCTACCATTGCTGCTTTAAAGATTCTCTGTTTATGTTTGGCTTTAATCCATTTTCCTGTGATGCATCTCAGTAGGATTTTGTTTTATTAATCCACCTTAGTGTCTGTTGTACTTTTAGAATATGTGGAATGATGTTTTCCATCAATTTGGAATGTTCTCAACCATTATCTCTTTAAACATTTTTTTTTACTTTCCTATCATTTCTCTTATGGGTCTCATATTACACTTTTGTTAGAACATTTTGCTATATTCTCCAGGGCTTTAATGTATTTTACATTGTTGTGAAAATATTTCATACTGCTGTATCTCTGAGTATTTTCTTCTTATTTATTCATGTTCTCTACTTTCTCTTGCATCCAGAGTAATTAATTTTAATTATAATGTCTGTCTTTTTCTTTAACTCCATATATATATATATATATATATATATATATATATATATATATATATATTTCAGAGAGGAAGGGAGAGGGAGAGAGATGGAAATATCAATGATGAGAGAGAATCATTGATTGACTGCCTCCTGCACGCCCCCTACTTGTGGTCAAACCCCAACCCAGGCATGTGACCTTGACCAGAATCGAACCCGGGACTCTTCAGCCATAGGTCAATGCTCTATCCTCTGAGCCAAACCAGCTAGGACTGTGTCTTTTAATAGTTTCTTGTTCTCTGCTGGAATTTTTCATTTTATCTTGTATTTATTTGAATCTATTATATTTAACAATTTTAAAGTTTGTGTGTAATTACTGCATTATATTGATCATTTCTGGTTCACCTATTGTATATTGTTTCTCTTAATTTTCAATCACATTTTCTTGTGTTCTTTTATACCTGGTTATTTTCCATTGAGTGTTGGATAATCAAAACCATACCTTCTTCCATGGAGCACTGTATGTGCTTCTGGCAGGTGATAGTAGAAGTAACAATCCTGTAGCTCCTTAATCCAACCAAGTTATAAGCTGATTACAAGATGAACTCTAACATCTAAAATGTGATTCCATATTCTTCCTATTCCTAGTTTGTAGCTCTTGGGAACCCAACTGAAAGACTTGTCGGTTGTAACCTACCAGGAATGCTATTAGCAGTCTTTGAATTCCAAATTTCCTTAGCTCTGTGAGTTGTCATAAACTACTTTCAAACTTTTAGCCTCTCAGCCTCCAAGCTCCTCTTCTAGAATTGGTAGAAATACTGAGGGAAAGCAGCTCCAAACACCAGTTCTACCTCTCTGGGTTTCTTTCCTCTTTCAGATCTTGTCTAAATAACTCTTCCTTATAAGTAGTGAGATAATTTCAATTAAAATATTTTGTTAAGCCTTTCATGATTTTGGTCTACATTATATAGAACTCTATTCCCAGAATATTTTTGTTTGTTTGTTTTTCACACCCTTGGATATGGCTTTCACATTGACAGATAATATGCTATATAATAAAAGGGTAATATGCAAATTGACCCTAATGGCAGAATGGCCGGGAATGACTTGTGGCTATGATGTGTACTGACCACCAGGGGGCAGATGCTCAACGCAGGAGCTTTCCCCTAGTGGTCAGTGTGCTCCCCTAAGGAGCTGGCCTCAGCTGGCAGGAGGACATCCCCCGAGGGCTCCTGGGCTGCCAAAGGGATGTCTGGCTGCCAGCTTAGGCCCGATCCCCAGGGGAGCGGGCTTAAGCCAGCAGGTGGACATTACTCTAGGGCTCCTGAGCTGCCAGAGGGTGCAGGCTGGGCTAAGGGACCCCTCCCCCGCTGCCTGAGTGCACAAATTTTTGTGCACTGGGCCTCTAGTTTATTATAATTACACAACTCATATTATTTCCCCTCCACATCATCATCATATCAGAAAATGGTCTGGCATGAAAACCTTTTAATCAATCCCTCTGTTGTCAGTTGAAAATGTCTCTGACAAGGTGGGTGGAATCCTAACCCATGGTGTCTTGGAATGTGACCTTATTTGGAAATAAGGTATTGCAGATTTAATCAAATGAAGATAAAAACAGTAGGGTGTGCCCTAATATGGTATGACTAGTGTTCTTATAGGAATGGGGTAGACACAGACACAGGAAGACACAGGGAGAATGCCATGTGACAATGGAGGCAGAGTGATGTATCTATAAATCAAGGATTGTTAGGAATACCAGAAGCTAAGAGAAAGTCCTGGAACAGAGTCTTCCCTGTAGACTTCAGAGAGAGCATGGCCCTGCTGACATCCAGATTTTTTTACTTCTAGACTCTGAAACTGTGAGAGAATAAATTTCTGTTGTTTTAAGCCACCCAGCCTGTTGTACTTTGTTATGACAGCCCTAGGAAACTAAGACACTCCAACCTTAGCCCCAAATAATATTTCACAATCCTATGTTTCTAAATTGACTGTGGCCTTTCTCTTTCCAGCCATTCTATCCTCAGCACTTTCATAGACATTAATGGATCTCTTGTCAACAATTGGTAATGACATTTTGATGATTTTCTTTTACTTTCTGTTACCTTCCTTTTATGGCTTGTCCTCCATGTTAACACTCTTCACTCATTCTTTGCCCCCCCCCACCCCAATAAAAATGTATTTCTTGTTTTGTATATGCCAGAGAATGTTTCATCTATTTGCTGAAATACCAAGTGCTCTTATGGTCTTCCAGGGGCCTCTGATGGTAAGAGAAATGTTTGTAAACTCACATTTAATTTCCAGATATAGACATCCTTTTATTTTCAACAAATTACAACGGTGAGTGCTGATGCACAATAGCAAGTGGACCAGTCAGGGATAAATTGAGTAAATTTACACTATTAGTAATTTGGAGCATTTTTTTTTACTACTGACCAACAATAAGAAATATTTATTTACATCTTGACTAAATTAACATACACACAGGTATCATTTTTTTAAAGTTTCATGCAACAACATTTAGCTTGCTGAGGCACAAATCGTTTGTTATATTTTATTCTATCCTATGCTTTTACAGTTAACAACATTCTGTTCATGAACTACTAAAAATGAATGCACAGTAATACATCATGACCTGGAGTTTGGGCATACTGTCCAGGTGACTTGTTTTCTGCATGACTCTATTCTGATGATCAACATGTGGGATTTCATATGAGTTAAGCAATAGGACGATCAGATAGAATACATCACTCTCTCATTAGATGTCTCTTCTGATTCTCTTCTGGTAAATCTTACATTTGTTTATTCCAGATTTCTGATGCACAGGAGAAAGACATATTTTCAAGAGGCTATTGAAAGAATTTTTGCCTGAAGATAGGGTGGCACCACATGGACTCCTTAAATCCTATTCTGTCAGAGGAATTTGTTGTTTCAGTATCTGGTTTGTTTGAAACTCCATCTTTTCATGTTTGCTGTCCCTTTGTAGAGACAAAACTAAATTCCATGAAAGAACACATTTTATTTCAACCAGGTGGGTCTTTGGTGCTGTGCTTTTCTTCTGTGTTTGAGAAAAGCCATTTGCCAACTTATTTTTGGTTTAAACCCTTGAATCAAATATATGGACACATTCTAATTCACATATAAGCTACATTCTTATGGAACGGCTTGACAGAAAGCATGAAATCCAACAATAGACTGTTCCTTAAAAGAGGGCAGGGGATTTGCTGCACTGAGGCTTTTCTGAATGGCCCACAGATATCTGCAGGTTCGTTTTCACATCAGTGCTTCCTGCCACCATTTGGGGCATGACAGAGAAAAATCAGAGAAAATATTGTTGGAAAGAGTTAATGGCAGGTGCCACGCTTGCTTATTGCTTCTTGAAGCCTTCAGCGGTTAATGCTTTTGCCATTAAATATTTTCATATGTAGTTTTCTATTTGCCTTGAATTACTGAAATACACTAAGCATATCTCTCCAAGGACTCAGAGCCACGGCGTAATAGGCTCCTACTAATAGCTTGAAACTGTACAGCAATCTAGTTTTAAAATACAACACAAATCTTTATCTAAAAGCACTAACACCTCACACTTGTGTTCGCAGAGTATGTTTTCACATTTCCTCTTGCGATGCATGGGAAGGGGGGGAAAGCTACAAGAGAAATGATGCATTCTGGGCAAGGAGCCAATTTAAAAAGTCTGTTCTTTCCAGTTTGCTGTCACTTGTCGTGGTTAAACAAAACACGGAGGAGAAAAAGAGAAATTGGCTTCAGTGTAAATGTCAACATTCTGATTAAAGCAAACACAAAGCATTGAGAACTCTTGACAAAAAAAAAATTAAATTGAATTATGAAGCGTATGCAAATGGAGCTCTCCCTCTGTCTGGTTACCGGGGCTTATGCGTTTTGTATTTTCTGTCCCTGTTGGAGAAATCTATGCTGCAGGACAAGGTGTTCAGAAACAGGGAAGGGAAAGTGAACAACACATCTCCAAGCTGATGACAGCCGGAACCTACCAAAATACTGGTTGGGAAATAGCCCAACACTTTGAAAACCACTGGGGAAGGTTAGAAAGCTGACAGTAGGGCCTGACACTTTGAGTCTATTGTCTTTCTAGCTAAGCCGGGTCCTCCCTTAGGACACAAACCCCAAAGGTATTTGTTAGAGGGGATGGCATTTAAAAAGCTCATATTAAAATGCAGATATGTAAATGATACACTGTCAGTTTCTCCCTATCTCCTTGAATACAGACCTTAAAAATGGAATTGTTTGAAATGCAGTTCTAAAGGGCTCTCAGCATGCATCCATGAAACGCAGTTTTATTTTTTTTTCTTTATTGATTACAGTATTAGGTGTGTCCTTATCCCTCCATTGCCCTCCACCCCCCAGCTCATGCCCTCACCACCCTAGTGTCTGTGTCCATTGGTTATGCTTATATGCATACATACAAGTCCTTTGGTTGATCTATCCCCCTTCCCGCTGCCCTTCCCTGCCTTCCCTCTGAGGTTTGATGGTCTGATTGATGCTTCTCTGTCTCTGGATCTGTTTTTGTTCATCAGTTTATGTTGTTCATTATATTCCAAAAATGAGTGAGATCATGTGATGTTTATCTTTATCTGACTGGCTTATTTCACTTAGCATAATGCTTTCCAGGTCCATCCAGTTTGTTGTGAATGATAGGAGGTCCTTCCTTTTTACAGCAGCATAGTATTCCATTGTGTAGATGTACCACAGTTTTTTAATCCACTCATCTGCTGATGGGCACTTAGATTGGGCAAGAAATTCAGTTTAAAAGGTAGCATAATACATTCCATTTCTGTAATTAAAATCAATGGGAAAATGAAAGGTAAATGGTGCGCATTGGTCCTCTTTCCTAAGGGGAGAATATATTTGCCTAGTTGCCTTCTTGGGTAAATATGTATGGTCCTATGTTAAGTGGCTGTACAGCAGGAGTGTGAGTGTGTGTGTGTGTGTGTGTGTGTGTGTGTGTGTATGTATATGAATAAGGTTATATGCTAAATGCAAGAAAAATTTTCCAGCACCTTCTATTCTTTACTCTCCATGAATACCAGTACCATTGTGTTTCTGAACCTTACCTTTATCCATAATTTTACAATGGATTTATGATTATCTACAACTCCTGTCTCTTCCCCTTTTTTGGCTATAGTAAAGCTACTTTCAAAGTTATAGTGTGTGTTCAGCATGTCATTTCTGAATCAAAAATCGGAAATGGTTGCCCAGGGCCTGCCAGAAAAGTTCAAACCTGGCCTGATAGTTAAGGCTTTCTCAATTGTCCTCAAACTAATTTTGTGTCAATTTCATAACTATTTACTGGGTGTCTAATGAATGTCAGTGATTTTTTTCCCTTTTTCTCACTCATTGTGCATACATTTTCTACCTTGGGTTTATTTATGCCCCTCCCTTCATATTCTGTGCTTTCCATTTGTGCAACTCCATTCTGGCTGTGCCCTTTTTTTCCAGCAGATCTTTCTACGTCTCGACCTACCAGCTCCACATATCTTTCAGGGTGAATTTAAAAGGTGCCTCTTTCTTGAAACGTTCTCTTTTACTCTACCTGAAAATAGCCTCTTTCTTCCCCAAACTTTCACAGCTTTGGATTCATAACCCTTGGAACTTATTATTACTATTTTGTATTAGTTATAGGTGTGCATCCTGCATCTGACCTAAAAATACCTTAAAAATTGAAGGCTTTGTTTTATATATTGCATGTCCCACCTTAAACTAGTACATTGTAAGTGATGAAATGTAAATCCAGATAAAATTATTAAGTTATGTCACCTATGTCCCAATTCCATTTCCATGAAATCTTCTCTCTCTTTCTTTCTCTCTCTCTCTCTCTTATAAAACAGTAAAGGAGATAATATTTGTAAAACTGTGTAGAGCTCTAAGTTATGCCTATAATTTATCTTTTAGTTTTTATGATTGATAAAATATTCAAGATGAATAAATAAATAAATGAAGATAGTAGTATATGCAAATAGACCTAAATCCAAAGGGCCAGCTCTTAGCCAGACACTTTTCGTAGATTGTTGAGTAGAATTCTCACTATAACCTTTTAAAGCCAGCATCAGAATATTAACTATGTAGATGAAGCTGGGCAGGCTATGTCCAAGTGACCAAAGCCTGTGATTTTTCTCAAACATGCAGGATTTTATTCCTTAGACAGATCTAAATAACAGGAGAACTTTGCTAAACTAGACATAGGGGCAACAGATCCCTAGCCCTATCATGGGCCCATCCCACATCATTTTTGTGTATTTAAGTAAATAACTGTACCTCAGGGAACTGGACGTATTTATTTTGAGTCCCAACACCCTTTGCCTGTGCTGCTATTCTTCCCACAGATCCAGTGCTGTCTAGGATTTCCCTAACGGTGTGTCCTAATGCACTAATTAACATTTTTCTTTAACAATCTTCTAGACTGCCTGTTACAAGTGCAGATCCTTGCCCTTGTTTGTAACAAGTGTTCCAGGTGATATTGATAAACCTGTCCACAGACAACTTTGATGCATAATGCTATGGACAGTCAAGTTCAAAGGTATTTAGGGTAAATATACTCTACTCAGTCATATAGGAATTGCAAATGTTTCTACGTGGTATAGAGTGGGACTCATAACATTCCACAGGGTGGAGAGAGAGACAAGAGAGGAACACATATTGTTCCTATTTTATTCAGGAAAATAAGAATGGGATAGAGTAACTTTGAATTAACCAACATAAGGAATTATGGTCAATAAGAATTCTTATGGTGGCATTTAATGGAATTTTCATGATTCATTGAATACTATCTTCTCACGCTCCCACATTATAGTGTCCTTCGAGGAAGAGAGCATGAACTAGCCTCATTGCTCTGGGTGTTTCCAATCTGGATGTGGAAACCACATTGTCTTATAAACAGCAACTATAAAATATGAGCAAGAACTCCAAAGGGATTTTCACAGATGTATTTCAAGTAGGTGAATTAAACACACACACACACACACACACACACACACACACACACAGTATGTAACATGGGAGCTGGTGTGAAACAAGGCAGGTGTTTGCAGAGAAGCTGCGGGCCTCTCTGCTCCACCACCGACAGTCCTCCTGAAGGGACCTGGACAGGAGTCAAGGCCTCCCCCTACTTCCCACATTTCCTTGCCTGTGCACTCAGTATTGGGAACGCTGGCTTTTTTGTTGTTGTTGTTTTCATGTGGAGAAAAATACATGTTCCGTCCTTCAAAGTAAACATTTGGAAGCTGTTGTGATTGTTCAGATTTCTTTAAAGACATTGACGCCACTTACCATGGCTTTTTAGACCACAGGGAACATAATGAAACCTAAGTCTCTTGTGGAGCCTTTATTCCACTCCTTTCAGACTTAATAGAAAGCGGTAGGGGACACGTGGACCACCAATGTCAGCACCATTTCAGGGTCTACTTTGGTTTTATTCTCAAGAAAAATGGCATTGGATTAAATTTAAAAAAAAAAAAACAGATGTTTTGCTCTGAAGAAGCCCTGACATTTGCCACTTATCTTTTCCTCTCCATCTCCTCCCCCATACCCCTTGCCAGCCTTTGCTTCCCTCTGGGGTAGGACAAAAGCCTGAGATTGAAAGGGGTCTCTCCTGATGGTCCTCTTGGCAATGGCTTTAGAACTTTGTTTGACCATGACCCACGATATGAAATCCATTTTACACGGAGACCAGCATGAAAACAGAAAAGCGCGCGCGCACACACGCACACACACACATACACACACACACACTCATCTTTTCACACTCATCTTTTGACAAAAGCTTGGACAATTTACACATTTCCCCCCCCTTTGGAACAAAAGTATCAGAGAATATGACTCTAAGAAGGCCAAAATTTATTTAGTTTTGTTTTTGTTCATTGATATTGCTTTTTTGGTGCTGCTTAGGGTTTTTGAGAACTCAGTGGTGAAAGTGATGTATTCTGAATTGTATAAAAAGAGTTGAAAATTCAGGAAAAGTTAATCCTTATCTAATGAAAAATAAGTTCAGTGTGATTCCATGTAAAAAAAAGTTAGATTCGACTGCTAAAAGCCAATTATCAGGAGGTAGCTTCAAAGTTAAAAATTTGGAAGTGGGAGATGTCCAAAGCAATGAAAAGGAAATATCTTCAGGTGAGGATTAACAACAAAAACACAACAGCAAAAATAAATATATGTCATAGACAAATTTCCTATCACTAATTTCCCATATACAATAGAATTCTTCATATCTGGTAGGATGATCCATCATTTGTTTAGTGGGCCTCTTGCCTATAGAGTCCAGGTTTTCCATGAATTAGTCATAATCTAATATAAGCAGTACTGTCCTAAACTAATATGGCTTATGAGCACAAGCATATGTATTCCCTCAGAGATAATTCATGGAAGTGGGAGTTCTGAGGTAAATTTTTATGTACTTCAAATAGTGGACCTTTTTTATATCTTTTTAATGACAGCTTTTTTTTATTTTATTGATTTTTTTTACAGAGAGGAAGGGAGAGGGATAGAGAGTTAGAAACATCGATGAGAGAGAAACATCGATCAACTGCCTCCTGCACACCCCCCACTGGGGATGTGCCCGCAACCAAGGTACATGCCCTTGACTGGAATCGAACCTGGGACCCTTCAGTCCGCAGGCCGACACTCTATCCACTGAGCCAAACCGGTCAGGGCTTATATCTTTTTTATTGAACTATCTACATGTCTATATCCCACTTCTCTATGACTTTATTTCTTGATTAGAAAACATGGTATATATACCAAAAATATTAACCCTCTGATTGTACATTTTGAAAATATTTGTACTAGTTTATTGATATCTTTTTGAAGTTATTTTCTTTTTCTGTATAGATATTTTAAAATTTTATTTGGTAAAATCTATTAATATTTCCCATCTGATTTTCTTCTTTGGATTAGTTTTATATTAAAAGCACTTCTATACCTTAAAAGTATATGAATTTTCAATAATATGCCTCCTAGTATTTGAAGTTGAAAAACTATGTCTCTGTTTTAGTTATTGGTGATCGGTTTTGGTATAATATTTGAAGCATAATCCAATATATTGCAATTTTAATCTTCATTTATAAAAATGTATTCCTACATTTTGAGATAGTTTTCATATCATATAGAAATTCTGATATGAAGTATGGCTGGTTTCTAGATTTTCTCTTGTTTATCTTGATCTATTTGTTTATCTCTATCCCAAAACCAAACCATTTTAACTTTGAAGCTATAAAATATAAGACAGGAACCCACCTGTGTCTTTACATTTTTTTTCCAAATGAGTTACTCACTCATGTAATTTTTAAGAAGAAATGCATAGATTTTTGAATTAAATATTTGTACAATTTATTAAAATTGTACAAAATTAAAATTTAATTAAGAAAATACATACTTTCACAGTATTTTATTTTTATATTCAGGATCATACTTTGCTCTGTTAATGTATTTTACATACATACAACACATATATACACATACAGAGACACACACAGTGTATATATATATACACACACACAAATACATGTAGGGGTATAACTATATATCTAGGTAAAGTATTATAGACTTCTTTGACTAATATATTTTTGCTTACTTCTTGATTTTTTTTGGTTGCTATGACAAATAAGATCTGTGTTTTGTTTTTTTTATAGATTCTAAGTGGTTATTGCTGCTATGTAGAAAAGGTTTTGAGCTTTCTACTTATTTGTAACTATAAACTTTACTGTATTTTATCTTTACCTCAAAATAATTTTCATTTTGATTCACTGAGTTTTTGGAGTTGACAATCATATAATCTATAAGTATTGGTAGTTTGTCACTTTCTTAACAATATTTATACCTCTTTGTTTTTTATTATCCAATTTCATCAGTTAGAACTTCAGGAACTTGTTGAATAATTGCAGTGCTAGGGGCATCTCTGTTTTGTTCCAGAATTTATTGTGAATGCCTCTGGAGCTGTGTAGTCAAATAAGGTGTAGTCAGTTTGGAAAACAAGTTTTTATTCATATTCCTAGTTCATTCTGAAGTTTCTTTCACTTTAGTCTGTTTATTTTAATAGCAGAAATGAATTTAAACATTATGTCACGCACTTTGGGAACTATTAAGTCAGTTATTCTTTTCCTCTCTTTTGACCTATTGTTGTAATAAATTTTATTTATTGTTTTCCTTATGGTGAGCACATCTTGCAAACTTCCAGTAAACTTTATTTGGCTATAATGATAGTGTATCATTCATTAGATATATGGTACATTATTTAGTTTGCTAATATTTTGTTTAACATTTTTGTAGCTCAGTTATATTGAGAGCTGTGACTATTCTTTATACGTGCATGCATATGTGTTTGCATACATGCCTGCTCTTAACCACGCTTGGTATCAGGTTTATGCTCACGACATAAAATGAGCTGAAATGCTTTATCTTTTTATGATTTGGAACAATTTAGATTGCATGGAAATGCAGTTGTCCCTTGAAGATTTGATAGATTGACCTGTAGTACTCTCACCCAGATTACTTTGTATTTATAGTCAATTTCTATAGCATTAAAAATTACTTTCTCCCTGTAATCCACTAAGTATCTACCAAGTTTCTACCATGTTGGATGCAGCAGGGAGACTCAGGAAATTGTCACAGTAGGTCCACATAAAAAAGATGGTCTATGATAAAATACAATTTTTTCTAAGCCCTAATGGGTAGAACCCACAATGCATTTCATTGGAAATCAAAATAATGAGTGAATAGTCTTGACCTTTGCCTGGAAAGCATGCTGTTTTTCTTTTTTAGTGTGTGTGTGTGTGTGTGTGTGTGTGTGTGTGTGTGTGTGTGTTTTCCATCTCTGAAAATAGGAGGACTTTGAGCTGAATTTCAGGATAACCTAGCTGAGAATTGCTGAGAGCACTTTAGCTGTAAATATGAACTACTGTTTGGGATATTGACTTGTGTTCTGGAGGTACTGGAGGGCATTCTGGCAGAATTGAGAAGGCACATTAGGAATATAATGTTAGAATGAAAGATTGGAGTCAGGTGCCCTGGGAACTTCTAATACATATAATTCTTCCATCCCCAACTACCTAAATATTTCCATCTATAGGTGCTTTAATGAAAACCTCCAGCCCACTGACATCTAATGTCAAAGGTTCAAGTACATAACCTGCAGGCTTCCTTCTAATTTTTTGACCCTATGAGCCTTTGAGTTTCTAAAGCTCCATAGTGCCTTTTGGCCTCTGGAGTTGGGCATAATTTGATCCAGGACTTGGGTGAAGCAATGATTTTTAGTTTAGCTTATCTAGTCCATTTCATCACTTAATCATGCATTTCCAGCTCCTTGTAAGCCAACAACAACAACAATCGTGGTTTGTATAAGTCATAAAAAAGAAAGGCACATCTATATCTTATGATTCTATTTCCAAAGGGAATTATAGAAGATATCTGCTTACTAGAAAAAAAATTGCCTAAGTTAAGATAGTGAAAGTACCATTAAGTCATTTTTCCATCCCTCAGAAAATGGCAGGGAATTGTTCCCCATGGTGCATTTTCCTGCTTCTCATGCAGCCCAGTTTTAAACATCTTAAGCAATAGTACTCCCCTCCCCCTTCCCTGAGCAGTGACTATACTGCCTCATAAATCTCTTTGGTCCAAATTCTTTCCAATATAACTCCAGGTCCCTTGTGATGGATTCTTCCTGCCCCTGGGAGGCCCTGTAGTTTAGTCATGTGCTAAAGGAAAGAAAGCAGGAAATGGATTTGTGCAAACATCAGAAAGTGTGTCTGTTGCCATTCTTTGCTTACTTTGTTAACTATAAATTGAAAACTTTAGATAATATGAAATTCACCACTGACATTATCACACAGAAAATCCCATATATCAATTAATCCAGCAGTTCTGTTTCATTCTATGAGAGTGGGAAACTTAGACATTTTATTCAAACCTATAAACACAGAGTTGAAAAGAGTGCCTGGCAAATAGTAGGTGCCTGATAAATACATACTAAATGCCTGGATGAATGAATGGATAGCCACATGTTAGGAACAACATTATGCCCAATGGGAATGCTAATAAAGGGACCATATAACTTCTGCCCCACAGAAAACCGTCTGATTAGGGAGATAAGATTCATACTGGACACTAAAGGTCTGTGAAAGGTCAGAGCTTAAGAGCTGTCCTCTGACTCTGAAGCTATGGAATGAGGTGTGATGTAAATGGAGTTGGGTATTAAGTGGACCCTGGGTTGATAGGCATATTTAAAAGATATATTTTTATTGATTTCAGAAAGGAAGGGAGAGAGAGATAGAAACATCAGTGATAAGAGAGAATCATTTATTGGCTGCCTCCTGCACTGCACGTCTCTCTCTGAGGATGGAGCCCAAAACCCCAGGCCTGTGCCCTGACCAGGAATCAAACCATGACCTTTTGGTTTATAGGCTGATGCTCAACCACTGAGCCACTCAGGCTGGGCAATAGGCAGATTTAAAATCACCAGAGGAGGAGAGGGGCAATCCATGGAAAAGATCACTCCTTTTTCTACTTATCTCCTTCACTACTTTTCTGAATACACCTTAAACATCTTTGGGTTTACCCAATCCATCCACAATTTCTGAAACCTGGTTTTATAACTGATGATTGAAAATAGTGTATTCAAATGAAATCATAGCCAGAAACACAGCTGGTGAATCGATGAGAACATGCTGCTTGGACTGAAACAAACTAAGGAGTTCTGTGATGCACTCTATAAGTTCCCCAAATTCAAAGACTTCCCAAGAGCAGTCTGAACTCTGGTCCTCTAAGGCCCTAGCACCAGAGTCACCTGCCACCTGTGTACAGTTGAGGGACTCTGATTCTATCTCCCCACTCTTCTCCTTACACAGATCTTTCCACCCTAAGCCAGCCTTCTAATCAGCTCTTTGGCCTAGGACTATTTTCTCTGAGCATGTGACAAGCCAACATCTGGAAAGGAAGCCTACAGCTGCTGTTGTTCATGTATGTCTGTATTTGTGTATGTGTTTTTTCTAATTCAAATATCTAAATAAATAGTATGTAGGCAGTCATGACATCACAGAACAAAGGGCCCATGCACTATAATTATGTGGTATTTTGCAATGGGAACCCTAGCAAATTTGCTTCCGTGTCATATCAATTAAAATATCCAAAGTCATACTTGGCTTTCAGAGAAACATTACAAGACCTTGTGTTGGCAGACATGGCTAGTCATAGTATGGCTACAACCTAATTTTCTAGCCCTTCCTTGACTATCCCATTCTTGCCATGTAACCTGCTTAGAAAATACCACATTAAACTTTCAAAAATGCACCACCCCTTAGTTGTCCATCTAGAAAATTCAATTCATACTCTAAAACTCACTACATATGTCATGTTTTCTAGGAATCCTTGAGGATAATAGAGTTGGTCTTTCCATATTTTCCCACTCTGAATATTCACTGAATGCATACTCTTCATATGGTGTTATAATTTCATGCAAACACCAGTACCCAAAATTTCCAAAAAAGCACCAATAACAATATATCATCATTGACTAAGTAATAATTTTCAAGTAACAGAAGTAGATGATAACTTTTGCCCAAATTCTCAATTGACCTCACATCCTTTGGTCTCGTCTTTTTCTGAATTGCCTCTCATGTTTTCCTCCATAAAATTAATAATGAATAATGAACTTAATTAGCTGTGACATCAAGAAAGACTAGATAGCCTGGCTTTCAGGAAACTTAGTTGGAAGAAGCTCATCTTCACAGCATAACTTTTGATAATAAAAATCTTAGATGAGTTAAAATTTTTCATTGCAACATTAGTTCATGTCCTTCCTTCTTCCCATTTTGTGCTCCCTCTCTCTTCACTCCATAACAGTTGGAAAGAACATTATATAACTCTAAAGAGCAATATACATGAAAAAGGTGATATGCACTCCCAACTGAGAAATGCTTATTCTCAGAGATCTCATCCAGATATTTTACCTTCAACTTAATGGTGTTTTTGTATCTTATGACATAAACCATGTGTCCTGGAAAATTCTGAGATATACTAGATTGTTCTGACATCATATACCTCTAGATAAAACTTAGGTTCATATAAGCCTTCCTAAATATCCAGTAGGAATATGTCATATTAAAATTAAAATTTTATATTAAATATAGGAAGATATCTCAAGAAAAAAGAGAATGCAATGCAATTTAACAGAGTTATTCTGGTCACAAATAAGTAAATTCAAGTTTTACTGTAATCGAAGGAACTTCAATCTCCTGTTCTTGCTCCAATAAATTAATATCAATTCACTTTCTATTGCTTCTATTTCAGAACTTCTCAGTCAAACATGCATCTGAACATTAAACCTGTCTGCTTCCACACTCATTTTGGCTTAACAACTTCACCTGCAGTAAAAAGTCAAATTTCCTCAGCAATCCATTTCCTTTATATTGTGACATGAACCCAGCTTTCGGGATTTGGGCTCCATAGCTCAATACAATTCTACCTGTGGACATGATTTTTACCCTAATTTGACTCCTTGAAGTTTCCCAAACATACCATGTATCTTCATTCATTTGGATTTCATTTCATTTCAGCTCTTTCTGCTACCTGAACTGCCCTCCCACTGCCAGACAATGTCTGTTCATTCTCAGGGGCCAACCCAAATTCCTTCTCCATGAGTTCTTCATTTCTTTCACAGGAAAAATAAACAAAAAACAAACAAACAAATTGCCATAACACTACGCACGGCTCTTCATTCTTTTTTTTTCTCTTCATTCTTTAGTTTATGCTATTTTCATATAACTTCCATCCTCTTCGCCAGCGGGTGGGGGAGTAGGTGCCAGGCTTCTTTTCTAACCATCCTGTAGAATAAAGTCTTATTCTATTTTATCTCTATTGTATATAAACATTGAGATTGTCTGAACAATTTTCAAATGTTTTATATAATGAAATCTAGAAAAAAGTAAAGGATTTAGAAATTTTATATGTAAAGATATCTCCTGTTGACAATCTTAGAAAAGGTAGATTCTCAGATATTTTCAAGAGACATCATGGAGTGAATCTTTAAAGAGACATTTCAAAAAGTAAAGATTTTTCTAATTTTTAAGGATAGGATGGGCTATTTTCTTAAATTTTCAGAAATAAGACTATACTGTGACTTTTCAAATTGACATTTCTAAAAACTTAAACAATAGGAAATTTTCACTTAGGGCAACCTGGTACTATACCCCACCTTGTACAATTGAAAAAAAAATGTATGTGAACAAGTACAGAGTTGCCAAGGAGAGGGGAAATATTTTTATCTCTGAAACTCTTGAGAAAAGTAATATAGGGAAGGTAGGCTTTGACATAAAGTAGTTAAGGTCAACATTTGTCTGGTTGAACAGAGCAAGTCTTTTCATAGATAAGTAAAATTAATTAAGAGACCCTAAGAAGTAACAACCTAGGGACCACAGTGGCTGAAAGAAAACACACATTGAAAATCATTCCTCAAAGACTCGGAGGAGTTCTTTGGAAAAGAAATTCATTCATCTTTGTTTAACTAACATTTCAAAAAGTTATTTAAACATGGAACACTGTGATTTTTTCTGCAAAGTAACCTATATAGTCAACTTTAGAGAATTCCTGGCAGGGCTCCCCTGATGTTTACTTTAACTGGAGTGTGTGTGTGTGTGTGTGTGTGTGTGTGTAGTAGGATAGATGCATGCACTGTGCACTGTGGAAGATCTCTGAATGCCTTGGGCATTTCCTTCTTGAGGAGGTTTGATACAGGATAAGCTAAGGTGTTTGAGTTCTTACTCAAGCCCTGATCTTTCTAGTTGAGTGAAACCATCCTTAATTTCTATTTCCTCATTTCTTTTTTTTTATTATTAATCCTCACCTGAGGATATTTTTGCATTGTTTTTTTAGAGAGAGTGGAAGGGAGGGGAAGAGAAAGAGAGAGAGAAACATTGATGTGAGAGATACACATTGATTTGTTGTCTCCCACACACACCAGAGATTAAGCCTGCAACTGAGGTGCATGTCCTTTACTGGAATCGAACCCAGGACCCTTCAGTCCATTGGCCAACATTATATCCACTGAGCCAAACTGGCTAGGGCTCCATTACCTCTTAATCAGGCCAAAAATTAAAGGCAACGACAACAAAAAGATTTTAAAATTCTAACAACAGAGAGAAGACAGGAAGAAGAATGGAGTATAAAGATGAAGAAATGCTTTACAAAAGTGAATACAAACAACAAACAATAAAAAGAAGAAAAGAAAGAAAAACCCTGCCAGATGTAGCCAACTGTAGACTCACTGAAGTTTCAGCAGCAGGCATTTCAACTGTCATATCAAAACATTTCCAATACCATCTACCAATACAGCACTAAATTCTGGACTGCCATTAATGTCAGCTCATTTATAATTTTGGCCTGAAGCACTACAAAAAGGCAGATGACAGCCTACTATTTCACACCTGCTGCTGAAATGAATAAAAATGACTGAAACCCTTAAAAGCAGAAAAAAAAGAGGAAGGGGAAAAATAAAGCCAACAACACTGCAAAATGAGGTTGGAGAGATTCCCCTATTTGCCTCGAGTTTTAAATATTAGGCTTTGGCTGATGTGTCTTTTACAGATTTTTCCCCCCAAAATATATCTTTATTGATTTCAAAGAGGAAGAGAGAGAGAGATAGAAACATCAATGATGAGAGAGAATCACTGATCGGCTGTCTCCTGCACACTCCACTTTGGAGACTGGGCATGTGCCCTGACCAGGAATCAAACCATGACCTTCTGGTTCATAGATCAATGTTCAACCACTGAGCCATGCCAGCTGGGCTCTTTTGCAGATCTAATAGCAGAAGTGCAGAGTAGCCCAGGTGCGGAAGCTGATTTGCTTGGGGGATAATTTCCCCTCTCTTTGGTACTATTTTACTCATGCACTAGACTTTCATGACTAATACCTGTCCACATTCTTTCTCCTTGGCTTAAAGGACTATGATGCACACTTTCTGTAACATTCCTTTCTGAACTTTGCCATATATGGTACTGGGAACATTTTGATGAATCTATGCCCTCTGAAATGTTGAAACTATTTTTGGTACTTCTTTTGGGTGCTTTTTATTTTGTTTTTACTGTTCTGTCCCCAAGAGAATGCAGCACAACACAGGCATCATAGAGTGTTAGACATTG
Organism: Myotis lucifugus; assembly: GCF_000147115.1. NCBI lineage: Eukaryota > Metazoa > Chordata > Mammalia > Chiroptera > Vespertilionidae > Myotis > Myotis lucifugus. Next base: position 9,278,264 of record NW_005871064.1, read on the forward strand.
CCATGGTGCCTAATCTAGCTTTCTTCAACTCAACCAGCCATAGAGGAATGGTAAACATAACTTCGAAAAATTAGATGCTGGGGTTGCTAATCATTAGGTTTGCCTGACCTGGCTAAATGTAGTTATGTCAATGTCTAAGGAAGCTGTCTTTAAGGTATGTATGGGAGACCCCTATCTCATTATTATAATATCAGACACTATTTTCCCTTTTTCACTGTCTTCACATTTGCTCTGATAGACTAAAGCAATAGTGGGTGAAACTGCTGACGCCTAAGCAAATAATGATTTTTGTCTTGATATCATCTAATAGTTTCTGTTTAAATCTCAAATTATTCATGAATCTGTGATTTGGCCATTTTAAGAACAAAGAGAAGTTTTTAACACATTCAGATTCTCTTGATACAGCACAAATTCAGATTATGTAGAATGATACTGAATGAAATTTTCCACTCAGATTAGATTAGAATCAAAATCACAAAGCTGAAACCAAGTCCCAAGGATACACCATTCTAAACTAAGTCACATACAATGCATATTCCTGTAGAACCCAGTTCTGTTTTTTAGAACTTCAGCTAATCTAAATGGAAAATGAGGAATTCAGAAGAATTTACTTAACTATGAGATGTCAATTTAGGAGGGAATGTTATAACTTTTCTTTTCCTGGGGGAAGAGAGTGCTTCAGTGTTCAGTTCTTTGCAGATGCTAGTGGTGACCACCAGAAAACTGATTTTTATCCCCTGGTTAAATATCTGCTGAGACATAATTCTAATGGATTGAATCTTAGGCAGGAAAAAAATAATTGGAGAAAATTTGTGGACAGAGAGAGGGGGCATCTGTGTACTCAGATCATTGAGGTAGCAAAGGTGTATAGAGTGACTTTTCCTTAGGACAACTGACTGCAAGCCTGGGTAGCTTGAAATGATTTGCACATATCTCACTCAAAAGGTGCCTTTGATTCTAGGGGACACCCAATGTAAAATATCTAGTATGTTATCAAAAATTGGAAGTGATGAGAAGCTAAGCCACAGAATACATTTTCCACATCAGAGAACTTGTCTCTCGTAGGGCTTAACGTGTGCCCCTCTAAGTCACAACTTGAATGTCCACCACAGATTCACAATTAAGTAAGAAATAGTTGGCCTTTTCCATCAATTTCCCAGGATTCAACACACTGTAGGAGAGAAGGAGGAGGAAGAAGGGGAAAGAGTGTTCAAGAGCAGGCTCAACTCACCACCCCCATGGTACCTCATGGGGGAATTGAGTTTTATGTACCAAAAAGTGAACAGTTAACTCTAGGAGCTGCCACTATATCTTTGGAGGGAAAGATAAATTTAATAGAGCACAATTGAAGGTAATAATCAGAAAAAAGAAAACTATTTCACATCTGTTGCCCCACTCAGTTTAGACTTCAATCTATCTTTCATAAGTTGATTTAGCTCTTAAATAAGGCAACAGTTACACTGTTCCTGAGTTCACACAACATTTTAAAAAATACTATTACACCAGATTTTCAAATATTCTAAATAAATGAAAATGTCCTCTTGTACATAGTGCTAAGTGAGAAATGCCTATAAAGCAGCATTTTTGTATTTATTGCTTTCCATGGAGCCAATAATAGCTTTCTCTGAATCTCACTAATTCCAGGTGTATTGGTTTCTTTTTTTTCATGTCAATGAAGTTACAATGAATGTTTGTACCTGCAAATAACCAATATGTTATATTTAACTATATGCTGTCAGAATCCTCTAATTAAAATGAATTGGTTTCTGAAACACTCATCCTTGGGACAAATAGGAAAACCTGTCAACAAGCATAGAATTTGTAGAATACAGAGGGAAAAATGGAATAATGGTATCATCATCTATCATTACATGGAGAACATCTAGAGGTAGTCTGGTAACATTTGTCCAGTGAGTGAGCACAAGGATGTATCAACTTTCCTGACTCATCTATATACATTAGGGGCTCTCTTCCTGATAAACACGGAGGTTACCTTTCAAGCTTCTATCAGGGAGCACAGAAGCCTGGTAAGTGAGAACAATGGAATTGTAGGAGGGATCTTCAAAGCTATTTAATATAACCTTTGTAATTTATAGGTGAATAAATTCTGGTACAGAAAAGCTAAATGACTTCCCCAAGGTCCAGACGACCATGATTCATATCTCCTCACTGCAGTCTAGTCCTTTTTCACCAAGATTGCTATTCCTAATAAACCTACCTCAAAAACATTTCCAAGTCTGAGTGGAAGGAACTTGGGCAAAAACAGGGACTGGGAAGAGTCTCTTTTATTGCACGATGAACATGGACAGCAACCAAATTGGGAACTTTTCTCTCCTTCTGGGGAGAAACTAGAGGACTATAGAGTACAAAAGATAACATTAGCAACTGTCAAACAAATGGGCATCTAGGACACAGTTAAAACACCAGTCCATAATTCCTCTTAATTTCATATCATAGTTCTTACTTGGAACAACTGAAATGTTCCAAGAACCCGATTTCCACCCAAAGTGAACTTAGAGGCTATGATCCACGAGAGAGCAAAGATGGTCAATAGCAATGGGCTTTTCTTCCCTCTAGGAACCCTTAGGATCTGATGGTTCAACATGTTCGTCAACTGCAGATTCACAATGGATACTTGTAATACTCTGCATAACTTGACAGTTTGTAAAAGCTGCCAAAAGGAAGGGGATCCACAGGGGCTGGAGACTAAAGAGATTGTGGGGAAGTAGATTGGTTGTTATTGTATGAAGAAACTTTTTTGGCAAACAAGAAAAAATTGAGTGTCTGTTGCTGTAAATATAGCAGCGAGTTGTGAGTGGAAATTGGGGCAGATCAGCTGCAAGTGATACCTGGGAAAATAGAGAAGTGGAGCCAGAATGAGCAAATGCAGAAAGGCAGCCATGTTGTTGGGTAACAGTGGGTTTATCAAATATTGACAAACATGAAATGATTGTAATCAGTCACTGTCAAAGCAGAACAGGTCCCCTCCTCTCTTTTACAAATGATCCAATTAAAGGAAACATGTTGGCTATAAAAGTCAAAATCAACAATGCACTATACACTGACAACCCATCCAACATACAAAATCAATAGTGCATTCCGCTGCCATCCAGCACAAAGCGACAGTAGCAACTTCCCCACCTCTTTAGTCAAATATGACACTGTATCAATCGATCAAAACTCAGTACTTATTGAGTACGGCTCCTGAAGAATGCAAACTGCATTGTACTTCTATCCCTCCTCCCCACCGCTGCTCATTTTATTTCGATAAATTTTAACTTAAAGGCATAATACCTGAGAATATTCTGATGGCACATAGACTGTTCTTTTGTATAATCACCATACAATTGGACATGGACTAGATTTACAACAAGATTACAAAACACCGTAGGCTAGAAGCGCAAATGCCATTGAATCGGGAACTGTGATTTCAGTTCTGTCTTCACACCCTGGCTTTGTCCAAGTCCTCCATTCAGTGCCACAAACAAGACATAGATGGCTCTAATTAGTCATGAGGCTTTCACCAGAACTAAAAATAATCGGAAAGCAAACTGAACAAGGACTGAATATGGAATATATTTTCAGTTTGACAGAAGAAAAAAAATCACAACATAATATTTGGTGTAGCATGGAAATGGCAGCAGAATGGAGTCAGGCTCTGACTCTGTCCTATAACCTTGAACAAATAATTATTCTTCTGTGGATCTTAAGTTTCTATGATGTTATTAAACAGGTTCAATGGATGACAGTAACTATGTAAAGACTAAAGTTTTAATGTCTTGCACAGTGTTTTTTCTTTAACATTTTCTCCTAAGATCTACAGTCAGAAATAAATTTTCTATAATGACAGAGTGCATGAAATAACGGAAACAAAATTTCATAAATAATATTTACCAGTATTATGTGCAATGCTGTCTAATATGTTCTCTTCTGTTCATTTTTATTTTCTTTATAAATGCTGATGGATCACAACAGCTTGAAAAACACTGTTTATGGCTCTTTGAATTTTCACTCCTCTTGTTTCTCTTCTTCCCTTGTATCACCTTTCCTCACTCTTTTTCTCTCTTTCTCCAGGCATCTCTACCAGAAATTCCAAACCCTGATTCTTTGTATTAGCTGAATTTGTGTTTTTTCCCCAAGTAGTCTATATTTCTTCATCCCACAGGAAGAGTACAATACATAGACCCTTATTTGGTGCTCAAACACTTATTTTGTTAACCCTCCAACTCTTTAACCTCTTTGAGAACAAGAATCATGTGAAAAAGAACATCTATTACCTGGATTTTTTAAATTTTAGAATATTATGGGGGAAATTATATAGTTAATATTTTTTATAATTTTCACAAAGTCAGAATGTGCTCATAATATATGATTTTAAGCAAAATTAGGGTTAAAATCTTTCATAGAGAGTATGGATTTAACTAATGAAGTTATAAAAGAAGAGTGGAAAGAAATGTACTACTGTAATAGTTTTTTAACCCTTGATAGAAGTTTTCTATATAATTTTTTAAAATACATATGTGTTATTGATTTCAGAGAGGAAGGGTGAAGGAGAGAGAGATAGATACATTGCTAATGAGAATCATTGATTGGCTGCCTCCTGCATGCCCCCTTCTGGAAATCAAGTCACAACCCAGGCATGAGCCCTGATAGGGAATCAGACCATGACCTCCTGGTTCATAGGTCGACGTTCAACCACCGAGCCACACCATATGTCAGCCACTGTTTTCTTTTGATGCTTGTAATCTCATTACTCCTCATGCCTATCCCAAGGAGTTACTACTGATGTTCTATTTTCACAGATGAGGAAACTGAAGATTGAAAAAACAAATAGGTAACTTTTCTAAGCGGTGGAACCCTAACATGAATTTGAGCAATCACAACAAAAACAATTACTTTTGAGAATGTTTGCTTTCTTACATTTAATTTGTTCTGATTAATTCACATGTTGTATTTAATCTTCATGAACCAATGAAGTCAGTTTCCCCACCCTGATACAGGCTCTTGGGGGAGAAGAAATGCTCTGTATAAAGAACCAGCTCAATTTTGGTAGTAATTAATACTTGTGAATAACAGGCATCCTAAATATTAAGGTACATTTGCTTAGGCTATTTATAGTTCATAGTCACATTGTTATTAGTCTATGCTCTCCATGAAACTATATATGCTTTTTGCAAAATCCTTAAAACAAAGGCCTGACCTTAGTACAAATTTCAGGTAGAATTTTAAAAAATGCCTCCTCCCTTATAAGCAACTATTTTGTTTTCTCTGCAGTTTCCCCCACAACTTTGCATGGCATGTACCTTCTTAGAGATATTGATATGCTCCTTGGGAAATGAACACTCATTTTTCAGCCAGGAGACTGAGCACAGAGAGTCCCCCTAGAACCACACCGAAGTTGGCTGCTGCATGCAACATCAAGGTCTTCTTACACCAAATCAAATGATTTTGCCACTCTACCATATGCTTATCTTGCCAAGGTATCAAAAGGAAAGGACTAACATTCACTGACACTCACTTTATATACTTGTAAAGAATTAACACTCACTTTATATACTTCACTAAACCTATTTCCCTTTCACACCCACAGCTCTAATATTAAGTATTATAAGAGTCTCACTTGACATGTGAGAATATTTAAGTTCAGAAAGGATAAGCAACTGGTCCAAAGTTACACAGTGAGGAAGCAGCAAGACTGGTTTGAACCCAGATCTTCCTGAGATAAAGCACACATTCCAAGCTCATTCATCATAGAGATAACAAAGCATGGATAGAAAGGCTTATGACACTCAGATACTTGGTCGAAATGCCGTGAAGTATGTCAATCAAAATATGATGGTGGGATAGCATCTCTTCACATCCATCCCTACCTCCACTGCTCACATCCCAGTTCCAGGTAGAGGAGATGTACAATCATGTGTAACCATGTCCTTTTTCTACAAAACCCTTCTTTCTGATCATCACTGAACTGGATCTCCAGTCATGACCCAAAGGGAAGAGAAGCCACTGAGTTTTGTAATAATTCTGAATTTAATGAGCTCTAGAGCTATGACATTATCTAAATAAATTTATATATAATTTCCTTTTTCTGTTTAGGTTTGCCCATATGTGTTTCTGATCTTTGGTTTCTGAATCATTTACCTGTACGCTCTTCAAGGACACTGATGAGACCTTCTCCTTCTTTGTACTCATATATAATACTTAGTCACAGCCTCATTGGACATTAGTGCACTCCTTAGCCAAATTCATTGCCAAATGAGAAAGTCTGAGTAGTTCAGGGCAGAGCTGCCCCATTGCTCAACATTGGTTCTCTCTGTGAAGATTGGGAGACTGGCATTGATATCTAAAGGTCACTGAGGTTGGTATACAGATGTATCATTCCATCACATTAAACATTTTCTGTAAGCCATGTTCTAAATGTAGTATAATCCTTCCCACTCCCAACTGTAACCACACCCCCTCAATCACTGGACTTGTGTCCATCTTTTTTTGCCTTTCTTCTGCACTAGACATTACAGATATGGAGGGTTGAAGGAGAGAAGGTGTGGGGGAAAGCATGGTATGCCATTAGTACACAGCCTTCTGAAGCAAACAAGACTTAAATTTGCCCGAATGTGTTTAAAATCTGTCTTTCAAACCCATAGTGGTGTCAGATGTCCAGTAGAGGATTTCAGGGTCTGTCCAACACCTTAGCAAAACTTATATTATTTAAAATGTGTTTGAGCATCCTTATTAAATAACACATGGGGGAAAGACACTTTTCTATAATAGGCCCTCTTGGTTTGACCAACAATTTTACAGAGTCAGGGTTATAACCCACCTAGCAAAGTGCTGGCATTTCAAAGAACTTTTTATATCCAGCATGATGTTAGGTGTTCTGAAATGCAATAGAACCATCTGACAGTCCCGGCCACAAACAGTTTACAGTTAGCCAAAAGAAATGATATTTGGTTTACTTTTCCACTGGAAAACAAATTCCAACCTCAGCCATTAAATAAAAGGAGAGAATTCATTTCAGCTTCATTTTCTCTCAGCCTGTATGTTAATATCTTGATTTCCCTGATAGTATCTAGGCATAAAAGTTATGTTTCCAATTTTTCATTTAGATGAAAGATATTCCACATTGCCTGCTACACCGCTAAGGGCTAAGTAAGTGCTTTTCAGTTTTCCTTTAAAAAAATATCAACCCAAACTTATTTGGATGATTTTCTCCACTGTGGCTGGAGAGAAAGCAGTATTGCAGCTGTGGTAACATTGTTAACCACACAAATGACCTTCTAATTGCAAAGACCTTCTGGCTCAACTGGGATATCACTTCTAAAATCATATCCTGGTAATGTATTCTCTCCATTCCCTGAAGAGCTGGCTTGAGGTCAGCATCACTGTATGACAGACAGCTTCTCTCTTGCAGCCGCTACAGTAACTCATCGTGTTCTTTTATGCTTTCATTTCCCTTCCTCTTCCCTTACTAATCTGTTTTAAAGGGATTTCATATCAGACATGGTCAAATGATGATTTCATCTAGTACAAATGATCCTCCCTGAGACAATTAACCAACATTCATTGAATGAGTTTCCACAAGATTCCAGAAATGGCTTTTTAGCTGAGGACCAACCCCCTAAACTTAGATCACTGAACACCAGAACTTCAGGAGCAGCAGCAGCCAGGAATTTGCAGAATAGCAAATAACGGCAAATTCGCTCACCTTTTTCTCTCTGGAGTATTGTCTTCTTGTTACGATGAGGGTTTGGACACACAAGTCCCTAGAAGTCACACAAGTCCCTCCAGTTCTGGTGGAGAAGAAATATGCATCTGTGGATAAGTTGCCATGGCCACATGGTGGTTCAGAGATTCAATCAATCTTGGAAATTTCCACCCTACTAGCCTGTGACCTTTGGGGATGTTGCAAAGTTCCTTAGTTTCTTAGCCTCAGTTTTCTCACCTGTAAAGGAAAAAAAAATAGTCATATGAGTTAATGCATAAAGATCATTAACTAGCTCATTGTAAATTCTCAAAAAAGTAAACTAATAATCTTTTAAAAATTAAAAGGTAGAGGGTAACCAGGGATTGTCTCTTGTCTATGGTCTGGATAATGTCTTGCTTTGGCTCTGTGTTTCCCCTTTCTGCCTAACTCATTACTCTTTGTAGAAGTCCGCAGTGAGCTTCTGCTGTGTTGGGGAGACTCAGAACACATGTATAACTTACCTGAAAAAGGCCTTCTAGCCTGTAACAATCACCTTTATAAGCTATCAATGTGGCTTTCTGCTCCATATCCCACTTCCTGTCTCTATCAGATTAAACTTCCTTAAACATGACTTTCCTCAAGATATTCACATATCCCAAATCTTTCTACAGCTTTATATTTCTCACCTCTAAGTTGATACTTTCCTACCTAGCTCTGAACTCTCCATGGCCTGGCTTTATGTCACCTGTTCACTCTCTATCTCTCCTAGCCTTTAGAAATGTCCTTCCTATATCTAGCTTCACTCCATGCCTTCATTTGCATGGTCTCCCTCTTGAGGGATGCTCTCTGTCTTCTTTTTTCTCTCTAAATGCTGCAAATCTTTAAATATCTACCTCAGTTTTCACCTCTTCTCTTAGGCCTTCCGAACCTTTACTGAAATTATTTTCTAAATCAGAATTGACAAACTTTCTGTAAAGGCACAAACAAAATACTAGCAAATCAAATACAACAATACATTTAAAAATAATACATCACAATCAAGTGGAGTTCGTTCCAGGGGCACAGGATGATTTGACACACACAAATCCATCAATGTCATACACCACATTAACAAAAGAAAGGATAAAAACAATATGGATTTGTCAATTGATGCAGAAAAAGCATTTGATAAGCTAGAACATCCATTTATGATTAAAACACTCAATAAAATGGGTGTAGAAGGAAAGTACCTCAATATAATAAAAGCCAGCGAAAAACTCAAAGCTCACTCCTATTCAAAAAGCACTGGAAGTCCTATTCAATCAGGCAAGAGAAAGAAACAAAAGGCATACAACTTGGGAATGAAGAAGTAAAAGTACCACTTTGTGCATTTGACATGATTCTTTATATAGAAAACCCTAAAGACTCCATCAAAAAATTATTAGAAACAATAAACAAATACACTAAAGTTGCAGGTTACAAAATCAATTTACAATAACCCACTGCATTTCTATAAACTAACAATTAAATTTCAGAAAAATAAAATTTAAAAAAAGAACATTTCCTTTTGCAAGTGCAACAAAAAGAATAAAATACATACGAATAAATTTAACAAAAGATGTGAAAGAGCTATTCACTGCAACCAACAAAGCATAATTAAGAGAGATGGAAAAAGACACAATGAAATGGAAAGATATCCGGTGTTCATGGTTGGAAGAACCAATTTTATTTCTGATTTTAGTAATTTGAGTCTTCTCCCTCTCTCTTTCCTTTCTTTATTTTTTCTTTTCTTTTTTTTTAATCAAACTAGATAGATAAAATCTTGTCAATTTGGTTGATCTTTTCAAAGAAGCAATTTTTGGTTTTATTGATTTTCTCTGTTGTTTTTCTATTTAATTTATCTCTGCTCTAATCTTTATTAGTTCTTTCCTTCTTCTAGCTTTGGATTTTGTTTGTTCCACTTTTTGAGTTTCTTAAATTGTAAAGTTGGTTGTTGATTTGAGATCTATTTTTTTTAATGTAACTATTTATGGCTATAAAATTTCCCCTTAGCAATGTCTTCCTTTCAGCTGGCAAGTTTTAATACGCTGTGTTTTATTTTCATTTCTAAGTATTTTTAATTTTCCTCATGCTTTATTATTTTATTCAGTAAATGTTTTATGGTGTGCTGTTTAATTTCCACAAATTAAAAATGTCCAATGTTCATATGAGAAGATGTACAGGGGTGAGCAAAAGTAGATTTACAGTTGTTGGTATGAGAAAATAATAATACAAGAATAAACGGTTTTACATACTCATAACTGTAAACCTACTTGTGTCCGCTCCTGCATATTCAATTCTTCAGTAGAGTGTTCTATACATGTCTATTAAATCTAATTGGTTTATTTATTGTTCAAGTTCTCTGTCTCCTTACTTATCTTCTATCTTATTGAGTGGCATATTAAATTACCCAACTATTTTTGCGGAACTATATATTTCTCCCTTCAGTTATATCTCTTTTTTGTTTTTTTCTTCATATCTATAATAATAAAAGTGTAATATGCTAATTAGACCTGACAACTGAACGACCTTCTGGACGACCTTCCGGACAAAGCCAGGGCCAAAGCAAGCCTCCGAGGCTGCTAGGGCTGAGGCAAGTCACAGGGCTGCGAGGGCTGAGCCCCTTGCATGAATTTTGTGCATTGGGCCTCTAGTATTTTTATGGTCTTGTGTTTTAGTATTCATGCACCTTTTAAAATTTTAGACACATAAACATTAATAATTGTTATATATTTTGCTATATTGAACATTTTATTAATCTATGATGTCCTTTGTCCTTTGTAACTTTTTTTTTAATTTAAAGTTTTATTTGATCTGTTATTGTCATAGCCCACCCCAGCTCTCTTTTGGTTACTGTTTGTATAGAATAACATTTTTCATCCTTTTATTTTCAGCCTATTTGTGTGTTTGGATCTAAAATGAGTCTCTTGTAGACAGCATAAAGTTTACTCACGAGCTTTAATATTTTCTGCCAATCTCTGCCTTTTATTGAATAGTTTACATTTACATTTATAGTAATTACTGATAAGGAGGAGCTTACTTCTGTTACTTTATTATTTGCTTTTTATATGTCTTATAGCTTTTGTTGTTGTTTTCTCATGTCTTGCATTACCCTCTCCTTTTGTGTTCTTTTTTTATAGTAGTAAGTTTTAATTTCCCTCTCATTTCCTTTGTATATTCTATAACTATTTCATTTGTGTTTACCATAGGGATTACATTTAACATTATACAGTTATAATACTCTAATTTTAATTTATACCAGTTTAACTTTAATAACATGCAAAGACTGCTCCTTTACAACTTTGTTTCCAAGTCTTTCAATTACTAACATCATAAAGGTACATCTTTATGCATTGTATATTCCAGCACATAAATTAACAATTGGTTTTTAATGACTCTTAAATTATGTAGAAATCAAAATGTGGAGTTATAAGCCAAAGTTAAAATAATACTACCTTTTAGATTTGTGATTTTCAAGCAGTGTACCCCAAAATTTTAAAACATGCAATACTTGGCTATTTAGTCAGAGGTACTGGCCTCTTTTTTCTTAGATTGTCAAAAAGAAAACATGACAACAGCCAACACAACAATAACCATCTGGTATGAATGTCCTGTCTTGGACTATAAATATGAGTCATATAATAGAGTTGTATCTTATTGGTCATGTCGCATAATAGGGTTGCATCTGACTGGTTAATTCTTGGTACAAGAAATCCTTACATACAAGTATAAGTACCTGATTTTTTAAAAAGTCACTTTGGAGAAAAGAGGTAGGTAATAGCTATAATTATGTATTTGTAAACCAATAAAAATTATCCCTATATTTGGTCAAATCAGCAAAAAAATAGAATTTTAGTAATAAGTTTATGTGTTTTAGAGATGAAAAGGGTTAAAAATCATTGCTTTAGACTAATCATTTTTTTGTAAGTATTACTCTTAGATTATGTGGAAAACAAAAATTAGATTTACTAATGATGCTACAATAATAGTAACTTTTATAATTGCCTAGCTATACTAGTTTTTATAAATGCCTATCTTTATTAAGATATTTATATTTTATACACATTTGAGTTACTATCTAAATGTCCTTTTATTTCAAACTGCAGGTATTCCTTTGCTTTTCCTGCAGCTAATATCTACTGATAATGAACTCCCTTAGCTTTTGTTCATCTGGGAATGCCTTAATTTCTCCCTTATCCATGAAGGACAGTTTTTTCAAATATAGAGTTGCCTATTTTTTTCAACTTTGAAAATATCAGACTCTTTTGGCCTCCAAAATTTCTGTTGCAAAATCTGATGATAATCTTTTTGTGATACCTTGCATGTAGTGAGTCATTCATTTCTCCATCAACCTTTGACTTTCTACAATTTGATTATAATGTGACCTCTTTGAGTTCTTATCACTTGGAGTTTGTTGAAGTTTTTGGATGTTTATATTTGTCATTTATTAAATTTAGGAAGTTTTCACCAACTATTTCTTCAAAGACTCTCTTTGGCACTTTCTCTATACCTCGGGAACTTGCACAATAAATATGTTGGTCCACTTGATGGTTTCCCACAAGTTCCTTATCTATTTCTATTTTCATTTTTTTTTGTTCTCAGACTCAATAATTTCAAATGTCATATTTTCAAGTTTACTGTTCCTTCTTCTGCCTGATTGAATCCAACTTTGATTCTCCCTAGTCATTTCTTTCTTAATTAAGTTATAATGTCTCCTTAGTTTTGTTTAAATTTCCTATCCATTAATATTTATATTTTGTTCTTGCATACTTTTCTTGATTTTCTGCACATCTTCATTAGTTCTTTGAGCATTTTTAAGAAAGACATTTTAAAGTCTTTGTCTGATAGGTCCACTATTTGGTCTTTCTCAAGAACAGTTTCTGTTGATTTATTTGTTCCTTTGAATATGTCATACCTCCTTGTTCTTGTGTGTGTGCCTTGTGATATTATTTTTGTTGTTGATAACTGTGCATTTGATTTTAATAATGTGGTAGCTCTGGTAGTCATAGTCTCTACATCCCCAAGATTTGCTGTTTTGTTTTGTTTACTTTTATGGTTGTAGGCTGTCTTACTGTAGAGGATCAGCATGAGGTATAAACGTAAGATCTTTTCTGAGCCCAAGCATTCCCCTAGGCATGTGGTAACTTTCTAATGTTACTCATATACGCGTTGCCTTTGAATGTTTTATTATTCAATATCTAGCACCCAAAAATAAAAAATAAAAAATGAAGGAGAACAAAAAAAGGCACCAGTCCTGTACGTCCCCTGAAAGTGGGGTTTATAACAATGGAAGTGAGGTACAACAATATCTGCCCACTCCTTTGCCTACACCTTCATTAGCAGAAACAGAATCAGTGATCAGAATACAAATTCCTGATATTGGAAGTCAGTAGTCCTTATCTTACATTCTGGCTCCTGTAAGCTGTGTGCAAGCTGCTCCAGGAATGCATGCACAGCTGCCTGCCATGGGGTTGAGGGGGCGGCGGGTATAGTTGCTTCTGAACTAAAAGCTGAAGTTGACTGAAGAGAACCACTAGTTACCACTGGAGTTTCTCTTGGAAGCTGGAAGGCTTCAATAGACTTTAGAGTTCCAAAGTAATTACATCAGACTGATTCTGCCCCTGCAATTATTGTCTAGGTGGTGAAATAGATTCCCCATGCTTCTTACTCCACCATCTTCCCAGGATCCTCTTAAATTCTTAAGCTATTTTTAGAGAAAATGTTAACTGTTAGACATTGGCGTGAATTGGAGCAATTGAATGTCTTCATGAGCTTCGGTCCTCTCTGAAAACTCCAGAAAACTAATACTTCCTGTCTACCCACAAAAATTAAGATTGAGGTTGAGAAAATTACATAACTCATTGGGAAGGCAACCTCAGGAGACTCCTAGAGAATCTAATGCAAACAGTACAGGTTTAATATTTTATCAAAAGGGCATCATTGTATTTCACATAGGAAATAATGAAATAATGACCACTTAATTTACATTCACTTGAGCTATGTGCTCACACTTTTTGAAAATGAGAAATGTGATGTTTCTTTGGCATCTTACAGCAGGAGAATGGAAATTTCTCCCAGAGATCAAAGATTCTTATTGAAAAAAAGGTCTTTCTAATAGAGTATTCAAAACTCCTACCACTCGTTTGGGCAAGTCAGGGTCTGTGGACATAATAAGCAGAGAAGGACGTTAGAGGTGGGGACTTGATTGAAACAGAATTGCACTGAAGGAGGAGGTAGAAGACAAAGAAAATTAACTATACTTTTTCTTAAATTTGATCAAAAAAAGAATCTTGAGGTGTATTGTATCCAATATCCAAAAGACAAAGCTTCTCACCAGGTACTCTCTTCTCCAGAGCTCTGATTTTTCTGAGGACTCAACAGTGTTTAGTGCTATTCTAGTTGCAGCAATAGTGAAAAGCATAGCAATCTGAAATGTTTTAGTATTTTCCAAATAAATGACAATGACACCTTTAAATTGCCCTCATTTATTTAACAGAGGAAGGGGGAAGAATTATCTACTCAGCCTTCATAACCCAAGCATCAAAGTTTAACTCTTGGTGATACATGCTTGATGTTACAAGCATACATTTCTATGTAATGATAAAATGCCCTTTGTGTCCATTACAGAAAAAGGGACTGATAGTCCATGAAATGAGCAGTTGTATTTTAGGATAATTTGCTCCTGTGTTGTGCTCATTTGCAAGTGTTAGACTGCCCACTGCCATTTGAAGTTTAATACTTCAAATCTCTTTTTCTCTTCTTGCTAATAGTTTATACCATACTGCACCTCCCCAGTCTTCCAACTAAGCATAGGACCTCTAATAGCCTTTGATAAGCTTATGGGATACTCAAATTAGTTACCTTGTTGGTCTAATAAAATGAAATAGGTATAAGTGAAAGTTTGGGAAGCATTTGATAATTCTGGGCTGCGGGTCACAAATTGAAAAGCCTCCTGTGTCACACATGGTGGAGGTCTTGGGTAGCTGTGACAACAGGGAGTTTCCTCATTCACTCTTCATTTGCTGCTGTTTCGGTTGACAACTTCCCTTCCCAATAAAAATTCACTTACACCTTCTGCCTTTGTAGTTCTGGTGTTCACTTTACTAGACAATAAAGTAGCATGATGCTGCCAGAATACAAGCATTGCTTTTGGCAAATTAAAGTGCATGTCATTTCTTAATACCATAGAATGGGGAAATAAAGTACACAAGTCCAAGTTTAAAATTTTAGTACTTTTCCATGCAGATTTGTGCACATGTGAGAGGTGTCCAGTTTGTTTAGCGACTGTTATTTAGAGAGTTGGACCACTACTGTGTGTTGCTAATCATTGACTGTAGTCCCAAAAAAGCCTTTGAAAATGTTATGCCCTATGTAACAGCAGAGTAACATAAAATAAAATTGCATTTTATAAACCAAAAAAAAGAAAATTTGATTTTAATATATCAAGTTTATGATTATTGGTGTTTTTTCTAAATATTCAACTAGTTTTTATGGTTAAAGCTTTAGAAGTTGTAATTTATAGATAATTGAGGTGTCTCTTATAAAAGACATAGAGGATGAGAAAAAAAGAGAACAAAATAGTGGTAGACACATTTTCATTGTGTATACTCTATTGTTCCCATTTGCCCTTTTTTTCTGCCCCATTCATTCATGCAATGCAAGTATCTCATGCTGCCTGAGCCTTTCTTCTTATTTAGTGAATCAACAAGTAAAGATTTAGATTATAAACATAATTATCTGTAGAACTAAAGAAAGTACACCATAATGTACTTGAAAGGAGGATGACCAATGACCAGACCTTGAGTCTTAGCTAGAACCTTATAAAAATAGCCTGTGTGACTTCAAACTCGACACTTCACTTCTCTCAGATTCATTTTTTTTTCTGGCATGAAAGTTTAAACCATCTCTAAGGTCTCTTCCAGCACTTATATTCTAGGATGCTGCACTTTGAGATACAATCTTCCTTTTTACATGAAATATTCCCAAGCCATCAAAGAATAATTTAAGATCACAGAATGATGCACATTAACATTCCAGCTTTGTCAGTCACACCAGGTACATTTTGAGGTTTATTCCCCAGATCCTGCCAGGCTGGAAAGCCTTAAGGATGGGAAATAGTATCAGCACAGGGTTGGCAGCACGCATTTCCTTTGCTGCACTAAACCACCGTGCTCCCTGGGAAACCAAGTCTTGTCAAAGCAAATATTAGCCACCCGCTTGCCAGTGCACATCCACAGAGAAGGCGAGCTGACACAGATCAGATGAGCACCAGAATAAAAACTTGCTCAAGCCACAGACCTTTGTAAATGCAGAAGAAATTCCATTGACCTCTTTTTCTTTCCTCTGTAGAAACGTTCTATTGTGATTCTGTGTTTAACCTGGGGCCAGATGAAGAAATATAGAAATACCACAAGGAAAGCTCCTCTCCCTACATGTCCAACTTGATTAAAACTGAGCCACATGTCCAGGGCTCTCCCTCTGAGAGCCAGGCCTCCGGGAATCTCCAGACAAGTACGGAGCAGCAGGGCTGTGGCAGATGTGCTTTCTGGAGCTCAGAGTGGCTGCTGTCCCGCTGAAGCTGGAAAGTGGGGTTTTCTCCAAGGCAGAGTTGAAAATTCCAAAGCCCAGGCTCCCAAGGTGCCTGTACTTCATGGTCCATATCCATGGAAACTTGAGGCAGTGTTAGAGGTGTCTGGAGACAGACAGACTAGCTTGAATTTACCCCTCAGGTTTACAAGCTGTATGTTACTCTGCAAGCTACTGAACTCTGTGTTTTAGTTTCCTCACCTGCAAAATGCTGATATTTTTCATTGCCTTTGGGCTATAGCTTCAATTCAAGATGAGGGCTGCAAAAGTCTGGCTACAGTGCTCAGAGAGTGGTTGTTCTGGATGCCAATGAAAGTAGGCATTGATTTTGCTGTTCCTCAGTGTATGTATTTCTAAAATAAAGATATAATAGAAAATACCTTGTAAAGTTTTGGGAAAGACTAAATAAATCAACCCTTATAAAGTGATTTGATCAATGCCTGACGCATTATAAAATCTACCGAATGCCAGCTCATACCATCATTAATGATATCATTGCTGTGGCTATTATTTTTGTCTAAGGTGCCAGCCTAGAAGCCCAGCCTAAGACTATGAGTTTTTGACACAACTGGGTTTACGTGTGTGTAGATCATGTTGGATCTCTGCTTTCTCATCTCCAGAGGGACTTTGCAGGAGAGGATGGGGAATGACAGCATGTCTTCTGGATTCACATGCTCTTTTTAAAACATTAGCTCCAACACTTATTATTTGTATGCCTGTAGGCAACTTACTCAATCTCTTTGTGCCTCAGTTTTTCTATCTGAAAAGTGACAAATTATGTTCATGTATATCTCATGGAGTTTCCATGCTAATTATGTGTCAGAATGCGTTTAGCTTCAGGTCTCAGAAATCTGGCTCTGATTGCCTTAAGTCAGATTTCCTGACGGGTATTTGAGTGTATGCCACATGCCTGCTATAACTAGGACTCAGTTGCCTTTCTTTGTATTATTTTGAATCTCCCCAATATGTATAGACTTTGATCTCACATCTGATTCCTCTCATCCCAAGATACTGTTAGCACCCCCTGGACAGCACACATTCTCGTTCATGTCCCCTAGGAAAGAGAGGAAAGCTTCCCTTGTTTTTCCCTGACAGCACAACACTGTTTGCTGGAAGCTTCCAAATGTGATCATGTTCTTATTATTGGTCCAAATTAGCTTAGGCCTCTGCATCCTCAAACCAATTACTGGCAAGGGTGAAAAGGGAGTATCACCATCAGTTTATGCAAATTACCTGGGATAAGAGTCTACATCCCTGTCCACTAAAAATGAAAGACTACTTAGGACTGGGACTTGAGGATCTGAAGGAATAATGAGTGTTAGAAAATATTATTACTTTTTAATGAATATATTTATTTGGAAAATTAAATTGACAATATATTAAAAGCATATATCACAGGACTTGGCAATAGTAAATGCTTAAAAAAATGGAAGTTCCCATCTCTAGTCAATATACCCACCCACTCTGCCTGGGCCAACATCCTCACTGCCCATTCCCAAGCCCCCACTGCGCCTGGTGTGCCTGCTGCCTGGAATCCGCTCCCTTCCTAAGCTTACCCCATCACACAGCCTTTATCACCCAACTTCATTTTTTTTCCATGCTGCTTTTTCTGACTTCCTCAATGGAAAGAATCTTCCCCCCCTATGGATTCTGTTGGCACTTCTCTCTAATATATACACTTTTTAAATGATGCCACAAAATTTATTATCTAAATTATTGATCTCAGCTTCCCAGAATTAGTAAGGTGTTTGAGAGCATAAGGTTTTTATATAGCCCTCCAAAGTGCCCGGCCCAATGCAGTGCAGCTAATGGGTCCTCAATGAACAATAGCTAGCTGATTACTGTAGATGGCCCAGTGGACGCTGGGAAAGGAAGCCTTTTACCTTGCATCATTTATTAAAGAATGAAAGAACAGCAACACAATCACAAATGCACAATAATTCCCTGAGTGGATTATTTTTCTCCTCACAGAGACCCTTGGCATTGCCAACTCTTCATCAAGGGAAAAATGTTGCTCCTAAGAAAGTCTATGAACAGAGAGAAAGTTAATTTTAGGGAGTCAGAAGGATGACATTAGAAATGAAATAATATGTTCTTTCAGATGCCTCAACACTAGTGTGAACACTTTCTCCATGCATATCCCTGCACTATAAAGACTCTCTATCCTCTCAGAAATGCAGAAATGCTCACTTCACATTCATTTGTCTTCTGAAACCCTCCCTCTTCCTCACCCCCACCATCAGAGATCCATGGACTCCAGGTCAAGGTTGAGGAGTATCTGGTGGGGTACAGTGATGGTGACCACAGAGGGCAGATCACTGCCCATGGATCTTTGATAGCCACAAACTAGGTAGATCCTGCAATCTCTTCCTCTCAAGGCTGGCACCTATTGAGTGGTCCCAGGTTACGTCCTCGTGACTTGTTAACACCAAAACTAAGATGCACACTGTGAAATGACATTTGATATACAATTCCTTACTTCACATTGCACCTTTTACTGTGTTCAAACTCTCCTTCCATCTCTTCTTCAAATATCGTTTCTACTCCCTGCTTAAATCATCATTTCCATCCCCCTTGGGCTTGAATGCTCCTCCTCCTCCCTTCCATCTGTTTAAACCCTTTACTGTCTGCCAGACCCAACTGCAATCATTCTTCCTCTCGCAAGCTGTACTTCCTTCCTCTTCTTGATAACCCCAACTCAGCTGATTCTGCCCTCATTATCTCTCTCTTTGGGGAATATCATTTATTCAGCACTTGATAATATAGGCCTGTGTGGATTTCACTATTATTTCATGTGTATTTGTCATTTTTCATCATTTTTATTGAAGTGGATTGGGGATTGGAATTTTCTAACTGCCCTTTCATCTTTATTTTTTTAATTTTTAATTTTTTTTTTTTTGCCCTTTAGTCTTTACATGATATTCAGCACCTCTCCCTCCCCAACCCCAACTATAACACAAAGAATTTGTCTATAAATACTCATGGGTGTTTCATGAACTTTAAGTTATTTCAGTGAATTACAGTTCACTCGGGCTATGTCTGAACATGGTTGATTTCTGAGTTTATCTCTTGTGTCGTGTGTCAGATTATGCTTGCAATAGAAATCCCTCTACTTTTTGTTCAATGCCTCACCAGAGAAAAGAGGAGTGGACTCCCTGTAACCAAGAAACAATAAAGTTGGTCATATCACTGGGTGGCAGAAGAGGGAAAGAAGGGAGGAGAGTTCAAGAATCTGTGCTTAATAGTCCATCCTCTTCCAAACCTTCTAGGAGGACCATAACCATCAATTCCAGTGGCCCTGGCATGTCCCCAGCGGTAAAACAAATATTTTACATTCCAAGCGCAATGCACTGGTCCTACCTAAGTAAGGTCACACAGAGTTTCAGGGGGGACCATATATAAATTTAATTATTAGATAAAGGGCATTGCTTACATACTTTTATATTTTAAAATATTTATTAATAGTCTCTGTAACTTATAGTATATATAAATATGTAACAGCACAAGCTAATATTCTTATATAGTTCATTTCCTGAGAAGTTGGAAAGACTTGGTTTACACATGCATATTACATATATTCAGAAAAAAAAATGAACACGTTAAAAAGATACCAATGAACCCCTCTGAGATACCATCTCACTTTCCTGGTCCATTTTGTAATATAATTAAACATGATCAAGATAGTGCTTCATTCTGGGTTGAGCAGGGGGAGGGGGAGGGGGTGCAGTAGCCCTGATTTGTTTTTTTCTCCAACAAAACTAATGTGCTATAGAACACACCTGCTTCTCCTCTATACATTGATCTCATTGCTCCTTTCTTGGAAGATACCAAGATTCAACTTATTTCTGTTCAGATAACTATCCATATATCCACATATTTTATTTTTTTATTCATATTACCTGAGTCTACACATTAAACTGAAAACAGAAAGTCAAAGCCATGCAAGAAATACCTGAAATACCTGTCTTCCATGGAGAAAATATAAATGCATAATGTATAAAATGGGTAAATAAAACAATTGCAACCTGAGTGTTTTAAAAAATGAAAGTAATTACCAGAAGAGACTGTTAATAGTTGAAAGTAGGTGATTCTGGAGAGTAGAATTAGGAGTTGGGGAGGCATGGGAGAAGGAATGCTACTTTTAGTTCAGTTTTTTAGTACAATTTGAGTTTTTAAAGTCTAGCTTCATGTTTTAATAAAAATAAAAATTATTTTTAAAAAAAGAAGTGGGCCTGGGATTGATCCCTGGAGCACCCCAGTATTTAGGTCATAAAGAAATAACTAACAAACAGGAGTGAGAAGTGGTTACCAGTGGAGTAGTAAAATATCCAGGAGAATACAGTGTCAACAAGACACAGACAAAAAATGTTCCAATAAGAAAGAGATGGCCTAGTGGTTGAGCTTCGACCTATGAACCAGGAGATCACAGTTCAATTCCCCATCAGTGCACATGCCCAGGTTGCAGCCTGATCCCCAATGTGAGGCATGCAGGAGGCAGCCAACCAATGATTCTCTCTCATCATCAATGTTTCTATCTCTCTCTCCCTTTCCCCTTCTCTCTGAAATCAATAAAAACATATTTTAAAAAAATAAAAGGATGAGTAACCATAGAAAATGCTGCTATAATTTTAAATAAGGACAGAGATGTGGTCCTTGAATTTGTCAGAATGGAGTGTGTTACTGAGATTGACTAGTCGATTTGGGGTGAAGTGAAAGATTGAGCTCAATTGGAGTAGATTGAAGACAGATTGAGAAGTGAGGGATCTGTTACAATGAATATAGAAAAATTGAGTAGTTTGACTTTAAGGGGAGCAGAAAACTAAGGCAATATCTGGACTGGACCATGGGCTCAAGGGAATACCAGTCACCAGAATAATGGGCAATAAGTATGAGCTTAATGCACCTTTTGGGAGCTTTGGTCCTTGATAGCTGAAAAAGTTTCTGCCTGATATTTTTCTTTTCTTTTTTTAATACATATTTTATTGATTTTTTACAGAGAGGAAGGGAGAGGGAGAGCCAGAAACATCGATGAGAGAGAAACATCGATCAGCTGCCTCCTGCATGCCCCCCACCGGGGATGTGCCCACAACCAAGGTACATGCCCTTGACTGGAATCGAACCTGGGGCCCTTCAGTCCGCAGGCTGATGCTCTATCCACTGAGCCAAACTGGTTAGGGCCTGCCTGATATTTTTCTAATTTTTTTATTAAATATAAGGCAAAGTCACAAGGTAAGACTAGATGGGGGACTGAAGGTGAGAAAATGAAATGTATCTCCAGAAGTGGTAGAATTAAGAACAATAAGAGAAAATCATAGCAACAGAGATTTGCACTCAGTGATAAACAATCTAAGTCAAGAGAGTCTAACAAGATGATCTTCCCTAGTACCTGTGTGACCTTGGATAAATCACCAAAGCACGCAAGTCTGTTTCCTCACCTGGACATGGCATATGACTGTGGTTGTTGTGCAGCTTAAACAAGTCAGTGTATGCAAGCACATAGATCAGTGTGGATTCACATCATGTTCCTCAACATCATCCTTCTCTTTCCCTGGGAGTGGCAGGTGTCGCCTGAGCTGAGACTGGGCTGCCACTCATCAGGGATGCTGATGAAAGACCTCCAAGGATGGAGTAGGTAGTTAAAATGAGTGGCCAGAAATACTGACACCCTACTGTTCTGAGTCCTTAGCTAACTGTCATCAATTCTGTGATAAAGTGACCACAGCTACTGTTTCAAAGTAGCCCTCAAATGTTTTTTACCAGGAAAGGGCATCCTGCTGCTTATACATGTTTTAGAAATTTGTAGATAAAATAAATAACTGACTCAGAGATGACAAACTAACATTACTGAATAGTTTTAAGTAGACACTCAGAAGTTAAATTACAAGGCAGTATGGAGGGTACTTTTCTCCTGTCATTCTGGGTTTTTATGTTATCCTCTCAGAGGAATAGCTATCCTTTACAATTTTATCTAAGTGCATCCTACTGACTATATTTTAATGCTCTTCTTCTGTATTACCTACGTGATGTTGGTTATTAATTGAATGTTGTGCACCCAACTGAACTTTGCCTCATACCCTGTATCATCCCCTCACTTGGTGCTCGGCTGACCTTGATTTAACCAATGGAATGCAGTGGCAGTGGTGCTGCAGTGTTCAAGGTCTAGGCCTAAGAAGAGACAGAAGCTTCTGCTTAAGTGGTCTTGATAACCTATTGTCATGCTGAGAGAAGTTAAAGGTACATGGGAAGTCCACATGGAGGAGGAGCTTGCTTTTTTATTTGACCAGGCAACCATCACCAATCGCCAGGTGTGTGTCTTGTAGTGAACCATCTTATAAGATGCAGCGTAGGTGACTGTAGATCCAATGGCATCATGTAGATCCAGCATGACAAACTCAAAGGCTAACACAGGCCAAATAAATGAGCCATGTGGCCCACAGGCTGCTAGTTTGACATACCTGATGTAGATCAAGGAAATTACTTCAGTGAGCCCACTCAAGCAACACAATCATAAGAAATAAGAAAATGGTTGTTGCTTTAAACTGCTAAGTTTTGGAGTTTTGGTTTTATTTTTGGTATGCAATAGGTAGACTAAACTTTCTATTAAAGAATGTATACCAAGTCACTTATATCCTTCAGCATTGTGTTAGGCCCTGGAATTTTATTCCGGTATGTGAATGTGTGCAGAAAAATATTATTTTGAAATAAAACTCAGATCAAATTTCTGATAACTATGAAAGCACATACAGAGCAACTGAATCTAAGACTTGAAAACTGAAGGTGCTACTGAACCCACATTCTGCACTCACCATCCACACTTGCAATCATTGTCCTCACAAAGTCCATCCTATAGTGTCTCTGTGACATTCTTTTTCTCCTTCTTTCACTAATCCTTCTCATGGGTCTTTTCCCTTCATCTTTTCCTCCTTACAACACTCTAACCTAGGAACCAAATCTCAACCTGAGGTTGGACTTACTAATCCTCTACAAAAAAAGACTCTGGCTCAGGACTTATCTGGGTAATGGTATTATTTACCTTTGAAAGCCATTGTCATTACCAGTTGACTTTTGGCCTCTGCTGTGGGAGCCAGCCCCTAGCACACTGAGGCACTTTCAGAGACAAGGTGCCTTGGTTAAGAGAAATAATCAGAGGTGCTTAAGCAATGCTCAGGAAGGCTCTTGGCAGACTAATGAGAAAGAAATAAGAAAGAGAAAAAATAAATGGGTTGACTAAATTAAGTAAGAATTTAAAAAGTGTGGAAGAGAGGAAGGAAGGTAAAGTGGGGGAAGAGAGAAATATATATTTTTACCATCTGTTCATTTTAAGATGCTTGTCAGTAACTTCTTAGCAGAACATTTCCTCCCTGGATTTTACTGATATTGCTCCTGTGTTTTTAATGTAAACATTTTTAAATTATTTGCGATAATAGTCTAGGTATTAAATAACATTAAACAAACACAAAGCTACATGTATATCTATTATACATGCCAGGGAATCTAAAATTTCATTGAAGAGGCAATATCTATTTATGAAATATTTTAAAAATAGAACATTTTCACTGAATTAATGGTACCATCTAAGATGTCAATATGAATAAGCCAATAATATGCTAACAAGCAGCCTAAAAGACTTGATCTCAATAAGCCGATGAGACTGGAAGCAAGGAGCCAGGCTGTGCGCTGAGGCTGTGATTCCACCACTGATTGCTCTGGGCCTCCGGGTGGGTCATTTAACCTTGCCTGTCTTCAGATTTCCTATCACCAAAAAGGAAATTAAAACTGGAATTCATTCTCCTGGGTGGCAGCCTTAGAGCCAGAGAGCATCTTATCATCCTATTTATAATTGTAGACTTACAGAATTTTAGAGTTGGATGGGTCTTTAGCCACCACCAAATTAATCCCCTCATTTTACAGATGTTGGTGCTGGGGCTCAGCAAGGTGAAGCACCTTGCTCAAGGTCAAGCTTGCTGGTATCCGACTATTAGTCTGAGAGTCCAACATGCTATAACAAAGACCTATGCCCCTGAAAGCATCCTTTTCTCTTTTCCTCTTTATGCCCATCAAAACATCTGTGATTAGTTAAAGAAAATATTTTATAGCACAGGACCACGTTGATATATGTATATCAATTATGCACTAATGATCAATTCACAAATACTATAGCTCTTAATGTCAGGCTTGATATTTGCCTAAAGATGAAAGATCAAAGTTGGAACTGCATTTCTATTATCCTGTTTGGGGATGAAGAGAAAATGCCTTTGCCTAGAAAATTATGTTTGAGCCTATTTGGGAATGTGAATATGTCTTGGCTTCTGATTGCTTCTCCTAGGACTATTTCACCACCCCTGGAGAACAGCCCCTCTTCAGATGGCAGAAAAGGTTGTGATAGCTGAAGCTTAACACAAAACAGTGGGGCTCAGTGTTTGACCAATGAACCAGGAGGTCACTGTTCAATTCCTGGTCAGGGCATATGTCCGGATTGTGGGCTTGAACCCTGGTTTGGGACATGCAGGAAGCAGCAGATCAATGATTCTCTCTCATCATTGATGTTTCTATCTCTCTCTACCTTTTCCTTCCTCTTTGAAATCAGTTAAAACATTTTAAAAAAACAGGTCATGTGTCACTTCCACACAATCATAGTATGAAAAATTAGTGGGGACTTTCATTTGGATTTATTTTGGTCACATCCTGACTTCTATTTAGCCTCACAATGTTTTTCTAAGCACTTGAGCAGGTGCAAATGGATGTGTTTCCACAGTTGTGATTTTTATTTGCATTTAGGAGAGCCAGCACAGATCATTTGGCCTAAAGTCCCAAAGATGCTTCCCTTCTCTTTTCAGTAGAAGACATTACCAACTCCATCTCAGCAATGCTTTCAGGGAGATGGACATCGGTGCTGCCCCATGAGCTCCCAGCTTTGTGTATGGTGGGTGTAAGGCATTTTCTATGATGTATGGAATGAACTGTTTCAAGGTTTTTTTTTTCCTTGATGCTATAATTTTTATATCTCATTTTACCTCTGTAATTAAGACAGGTCTGGTAGGTATTTAAATTAGCCCAGCTTTCATCTCTATCACACATTCATTTCAAAACTTTTATGAATATTTAATAGAGGTTTTATAATTCATGGTGATATGATGAACAGCCTTTTGGCCGTTAAGTCAATTGACAGAAAAAAAAAATCTCTCTTCAGGCAGAAATAATAACGATTCTATTTCTGTTCCTAGATTGGTGATTACACAGTCACCTGTTTTCACATTAAACTTTGATGATAAATTACTCAGCAACCATGATAATATCAGAAGTTTTACTGGTCAGAACAAATTGCCAGTAATTGCTTGCAAGATAAAGAGAAAGCACTGCCTCTCTTTCCCCCTACGTTCCCCCCAGGGGGTTGTGGCTGCAACCCTATAATCCAACTGGTTTCAATTCCTTTCATTTGTTCTTTTCTTTTTATTGTCTTTTTCTTGTTTCCTTTTAAACCTCTCTCTGTCCTCCTAGTAAGAAAATATTAATATTCCATTAGCATGGCTGCAGAATTCACACACAACATAACATAGGCTGCACACGAACAGTTAACTTTGAGATGAATTGCAATTCAAACAGGTTCCTTTTCTACCCAACTCCCCACTGGACACACACTCACATTTTAAAAAATATTTGGGGTAACCCTTCCAGATTGAAGCATGTGTCAAATGATGCTGCTTCCTAAACAACCTGGAGGTTTTATTTCATTTAAATAGATCGAAGATTTAGGAAAAGAGAGTCTGAAGATAATACCTAAATGTAGCTCAGAGAATGGTAAACTCTAACCTGGGTGTCAGATCCAGGTAGCTGGGGCGTCCTGCCTTCAGTATTCCTCTCAGCACCAGGCTGGCACCATAAATGGTAAGAGTCACATGCCATCCTCCAGCTCACCAGGTCTCTGTGGGCCAGGGGGAGGCCCTCCCTGCAACAAATTGGGAAACTGGACCATCCCGTCAGCCTTTTATGTCCCCCTTAATGGGGTCATAGACTCCACTGTCTCCCTGGGGAGGTAATTTTGCTGCCTAATAGCTTCTAGTCCAACAAACTTTTTTCCCTGATATGCAGACAACTCCTCTCTGCTCATTTTCTTCTCAGTAATGCCCCTTCTACTAGCCTGCAAATTCCTCTTTGGGGGTTTGCAGCCCCGAGGCAGAGGCTGTGAGACAGCAGCTTCGCAGAGCTACACACTACATTCTTTTAATCTCACCTCACACGTTAGGGCCTCTGTCCCCTCCATCATTTTTGTGGCTCCTCTCAGTACTCAGTTGAATTTGCACATATATATTACTTGTATGAATGACAGATCCGAGCCTATAAACTGCATCAATGACTACATCCATCAATGACTACATGATAGAAAATACTCAGACACATATTCATAGTATGTACATACCCCACCACGACACATGCTGGACCTTAATCTGTTCAACACCCAAGGTTAGAAACTCTAAAAGCATTCAAATGCCCTTGGTTTTACCCAAAGAGAAATGCAGAGAAACCCGGGTTGCTTATCTCTTACCCTTGTTCCTACCCTACTTCATTTCTTAGTGAAATTTTGGGAATCTATCCTTGAGTGAGGGAAAGTTAGCAAACTCCATAACAGATCTCTACTCTGGTTATTACCAATGCAAAGTTGCTTTCATGAAAAGGCATTAAACATGAGCATGCTCAGGTTGAGGATAATTTAGAGTGCTATGCGAGAAATAAAGTAGGAGAGTGTGAATATGCCCCTATCGCTGGACAGAGGTCTTGCAAAGGTGTGGGAAGAGTCCGATATGATCCAAATTTCAGATGAGGCCATTCTGGAAATTATACCCTTTAGCTCTGCTGATGGGGGAGGGTCAAACTCACTCTCCACACATCCCAGTCCTCTCCCTTCCTAGGAAAACTCAGAGCCAAGCTACTAAAGCGGCATCATGCAAACAGGAGCCCATAAACACCCAATGTCTCTGTGTTGCAGCTTCTGATGTGTGAACAGTGTGTCGTGATGCTGGAAAAAGCCCAGGTCGCTCCTCATTTATTGTGGGCTGTAGGACCTAACAGGCATAAAGTAGCTGCCAACCGGGCCCGTGTGCATTTCAGTGCTGTGAGATACAGTACTTTTAAAATTTTTATTCCCATGAGGAGGGTGGACTTCAGAAAGCAAATGTTTCCAGGATGGCGGTTGTGAATAGATGGTCACTTGGCACGTGCTTGTGCATATGCACACACATACACTCACACAGCTTGCTAACAGAGACATAGGACTGGAGAAGTGAGTGACAGCAAGACTTTTTGTCACTTTCAATACATGTGCACTTCTCACTGGATAATTCAACCTTTCCTTTTCATTTGTGAGTCCTTTTCATTTATGAACCCTGGAATATATATATATGCGCACACACACTGAGTGGCCAGATTATTATGACCACCTGACATTTGTAGGCAAATTAGCCGTACACTGCATCGTATGGGATATGGAAGCTGAAGGCCTGTTCGAACACCTTTGCTGTCTGCAGTTACCAAGATAAAACATCTCCAATTCGCACAGGAACACAAGGATTGGACAGTTGAGCATTGGAAA
Organism: Myotis lucifugus; assembly: GCF_000147115.1. Taxonomy (NCBI): domain Eukaryota; kingdom Metazoa; phylum Chordata; class Mammalia; order Chiroptera; family Vespertilionidae; genus Myotis; species Myotis lucifugus. The sequence goes on from NW_005871064.1 coordinate 9,306,139, forward strand.
AAAGTCGTGTGGTCCGATGAATCACGTTTCCAGTTACATCATGCAGATGGCAGAGTAAGAATTTGGTGGAAACAGCATGAAAGCATGCACCCCACATGCATGAGTACAACACTTCAAGCTGGTGGGGGCAGTGTTATGGTTTGGGGCATGTTTTCCTGGCATAATTTGGGCCCTTTAATTCGTGTGGAACAACGTCTGAATAGCACAACGTACCTAAGTATCTTTGCTGATCAAGTTTATCCTATCATGTTGATGGCGTATCCCAATGGAAATGGCTTCTTTCAACAAGACAATGCGCCATGCCACGGTGCTCGTATTGTGCAGGAGTGGTTTCAAGAACATGAGGGAGACTTTACCTTGCTTAGGTGGCCCCCACAATCACCAGATCTCAATCCAATTGAGCATTTGTGGGACGAAGTTAAAAGAGCCATCAGGCAGCTGGTTCCACAGCCATCAAATCTCACAGAACTGGACAGTTCTATTCATCAGGCATGGTGTCAGATTCCTTGCATCACCTTTCAACATCTCGTGGAGTCAATGCCAAGAAGAATCGCTGCAGTATTGAAGTAAAAGGTGGCCCAATGAAGTACTGATGGGGTGGTCATAATAATCTGTCCACTCAGTGTGTGTGTGTGTGTGTGTGTGTGTGTGTGTGTGTGTGTGTGTAAAATGTGGACCTCTTAATGGTTTTCATCTTTCCACTTAATTTTATAGTTATAATGTCTGGGTAAGAAAGTTAGTGTTGATATATTGCAACCTTAACCATTTCAAGGGATCTTCTGGCTTAAGGGAAAACATCCTCAGCTATTTCTTAGAATTGTGATACCTTGTGGGTCTTCCCCCAGAGTGAATGCAGTTACTATACTTCCAACTTTGCTTTTGGGGCAGACCTTTCTGAGAAGATACTGGTATTTACAGAGCTGTTTATATATGCCCATGTATGAAGAAGTAGACAGATGCACAAATGTGTTGCATTTTAATTCATTTCTCTACCATGTGCAATCTAGACTACAGATTGGTCAAAGCAAAAACTACTCAGCTAGAGCCAGGGGGTCTATTCTCATTACTCTATAAGTTTCTGAATAAGTACCTTTCTTTTCAGCAGCCCAGGAATATATCACCATCGTGTAAATTACAGGTCACTAAAAAGGCTGTGGCATATTGAATTTATGGTAAATTTCAGACAGCCAGGGTAACTTTCTCTAACATAACCTTTCCTCCCCTCCCCCCAGCAGAGATGGAGACCCTTGGCAGGAACTAGAATGAAAACATACACAAAGCTCACAGATTTGGACTTAGAAAGAAGTAGAGTGGAAATGATGTATAATAAGATCCTACAATCTGCATGCTGTGCTGGTCTGGGAACTTTACACTACACTCATTTGATCCTTACAAAATCCTATGAAATATGGACTACACTCCCTATACTACAGAGGATGCTCAGAATAGATCACCAAAGGGCCCCCTGCAATAAGATTCTGGGTCCAAATCTGACTACACAGCCTTGGAAGCTGTGTTCATGTCAGCTGCCATAAGGGATGTAGCCTCAGAGTTTGCATTGCCTTCTAAATGCAGACTCTGTGAGTCACCAACATTAACAGCTGGAGGGAAGAACTGAGTCATTATTCAGATGTACAGTTGCTTTATATAGAGGCAGAATAGATTGTGACTCTATGGCCACATATAAAGAGCTCTGGGGAGAACCCGGACTATCCCCCCAATGAGCCACACCACCTGTTTTTTAGCACCTGCATTCCTTTTACGGGGAACAACACCTTCCATTTCACAAATACAGAGAAGGCTTAAAATAAAGCCTCCCAGGGAGTTGTAGTACATAGTCTGAAATACACATCTAAATTAGACAAGATCCCTTTCTGGGAGTAAGTTTGATCATAGAATAGAAAAATACAGAAAATGTAGGCTGGCTGAGGGGCTTCCCTAAAGGAAAAGGCTGGGGCACTAGAAATAAAACATATGAATTTACAAATTTTCTAGGCCAGGCATGTTCTGATTATGTGATGAATTAAATATGGGTATCCATGTGCTCTGTGACATAGGCAGGTCCGGATCTTCCTTTTGTCCCAGCTTCTCATCCAGGACATGCTGAGCCATGTTTCTGTGGACCAAAGATACTTAGCAACTTCCCTGGAAATATCTAGTGCTTATTTGGGGCACATGTGGCGTGGAACAAACATCCAATATACATTTCTCGGAGAGGAAGTTCAAAATTTTTAGAAGGAGAAATGAAAACTTCAGGAAAATAGTAAAGATAAGTTGTTCTTTCCCCACTCTAGATAGCAGGAACTAGCTGAGGTGTGTTTAGAAAGCACATGCAAGTATTAAGGAGCTATGCTAGCATATTCTTCAAATAGAGCTATAAAAACAAAGGCAGATAACCACAGTCCCAGCACAGCAAGAATGCATGAGATCATACTGATGAGCAACTCTACAGAGGGAATAACTACATTTGGTAGAGCAAAAAGAAACCTAAGCAGACCCAGTAAAAGGGCTTAAATAAATTGGAGGGACCCTGGTCAGACAGAAGAAAGAACGTATTGACAAACAGGGATCAAATATTGATCCAAGGAGTGAGTAATCTATTGCCTAGAGATATTCTGAAACATAAATATGTCTGCTCAACTTCCTAATTGCACAACAGAAAGATTATTTTCCTCCTCAGAGGCTTATAAAAGAAAAAAAGTCTTAAATTAATTAAACATTAACCATTTTGCTTTATCCGTTTAACATATAACTAGTGTTACTAATGTTGTTCTAGTCATGTTACAGCAATATTTACTAGTACATTAGATTATCTGTTAGTACCACATGTTTTTCATCCACTAGTGGTCATAACATGGAAAGTAACTGCCAGTCATCCTATCTAATAAAAGATAAACATGGTAATTAGCCATACCTCCGCTACCCTTCCCATTGGCTAATCAGGGCGATATGCAAATTAACTGCCAGCCAAGATGGCGGCCAGCAGCCAGGCAGCTTGAAGTGAACATGAGGCTTGCTTGCTTCAGTGATTGAGGACTCCAACGTTCCCTGTCTGTCACTGCCGGCCTCTGAGCTTGCAGTTTGAAACATTGTTACAAATATAGAAGCTAAACAAAACCCCAGAAACCTGCTTTCAGCTAGCTCGGCTTCAGCCAGCAGGACCGCAACATTGTTTCAATTATAGAACCCAAACAAACCAGATACCTGCTTTCAGCAGCCGAGGCCTAAGAGCTGGAGCCAAGACTCAGAGCTAAAGTTGGCCCAGAATTTTAAAAAAAGAGAAAAAAAGGAGTGGTTGGGAGCTTCAGTCACCCGCCAGCCTGAAAACAGCCCTCAGCCCCTCACCCAGACTGGCCAGGCACCCAGTGGTGACCCCCACCCTGAACGGTGTGTGACCAGCTGCAAACAGCCATCATCCCCTCACCCAGGCTGGCCAGGCACCCCAGTGGGGACCCCCACTCTGATCCAGGACACCCTTCAGGGCAAACCAGCCGGCCCCCACCGTGCACCAGGCCTCTATCCTATATAGTAAAAGGGTAATATGCCTCCCAGCACCAGGATCAGCGGAGCCGTGAGGCCTCCCGGCACCGGGATCAACATGACAGGGGGCAGCGCCCAAACCCCCTGATCACCCTGCGGCTCTGTGTGTGACAGGGGGCGGTGCCCCAACTCCCCTATCGGCCCTACTCTGTGAGTGACAGGGGGGAGCTCCCCAACCTCCTGATGGGCCCTGCTCTGTGAGTGACAGGGGGCAGCGCCCCAACCCCCTGATTGGCCCTGCTCTGTGAGTGACAGAGAGCAGCACCCCAACCCCCTGATTGGCCCTGCTCTGTGCATGACAGGGGGCGGCGCCCCAACTCCCCAATCGGCCCTGCTCTGAGCCCAACCAGGGGCTGCAGCTAGGGATTGGGCCTGCCCTCTGCCACCTGGGAGCAGGCCTAAGCCAGCAGGTCGTTATCTCCCGAGGGGTCCCAGACTGCTAGAGGGCACAGGCCGGGCTGAGGGACCCCCCCTCCCCCCCCCCCGAGTGCACAAATTTTTGTGCACCGGGCCTCTAGTATAAATAATAAATAACATCGCAGGACATTATCAAATCACAAAGTTCAATGACTTCTACAACAATAAAAATATCAATGTTTAAATTTCCAGCTGCATTTTCTCAAACAGAATATAAAGTACTGGAGGTTGGAGGCTTACATGTTTCTCATACCCGAATGCTTTTCACATCTGATCATCCAGAGAATCATGTTGAGTCTTTGTCTTCCTTAATATAGCTTAATTCAACACATCTTCCTACCCTCAACTATGCTACCTTCATACAGGCCACATCACCATCATCTTTCATGTGAGCACTAAAAAAAATGAACTAATTTTGTCTTTCTTCCTTTGGTCAGAGTCTCCTCCAAACATTTTTCTCAACCAGGCCAGAGAGAATTGTAAAATGCAAATCCGATCAGGTCACACCCTTTCCTAAAACTATCCAGTGATATGAATTGTCCCCAGAATGCCATCTAACCTCAGCTCATCTCTCCAGGCCTTGTCTTATCTCCTCCCTTCCCTCTGGTCAACATGACTTTACGTCATCTTCACAGAACTATGCAAGATTCAGCTTTGATGACCCCCCTCAAGAAGTCTTTCCTTTGTCTCCCAAGTTTCCTCTTTGGGGAATGTGCTTATCCTTTTTAGAGAATTAAACCATGTTGTCATGTTTTTTTGTTTGTTTTGTTTTTTATCTTTTGCCTGATAGACTGAGTTTTTCAAAAGCAACCACTTTTAGTCATTCATAAGTAAGGCTTCAACAATTCCTCCAGTTCTCAATATATATGTGTTGAATAACAAATCCATAGTAAGGGTATGGGCTCCAAATTAGAGCTTAATATATGCGTATTAGTTAAATCCATGTATTTATTAAACTCTGTAGGATCCAATTTATTTCATCAGACATAGACAAAAGGAATTTCCTCCTTTTGAGGCACTAAACATGTCAAACATGAAACAGCAGAGCACTAGTTCAACAACCAGAGAAGAGAATGAAGACTGTTGTTTTCTGAACAGAAGAAAAGAATGTTCAATGTCCACCAGTTAATTCTCCTCTGTTGTTTTTCTCAAGGGTGCATATAAAAAGCTGCTTTTCTTGTAACAATACAGATTTTTGGCTAGGAACCATTAACAAGTGTGTTAAGTCCTTGTGACAACTGATTAATTTTAGTTTAAGGTTATGAATACAAAACAACGAGTGTTGGTATAAAGCATGCATTTTAATGATGTCACAGCGAAAGTAAAGGATGAGAAAGATAATTCACTTTGCTTTCTCAAAAAGGTCAGTTCTCCTGAGATAAAAATTGTCCCTTAGGGTACCAATGCCTTTCTCCGCATGCTTCCCCTTCTGCTGCCTCTCTGACTCCTCCGTTCCTTGGGTATGTGAACATTTGTATTTAAAGACAGACAGGCTCTGTTGTTTGGAATGAGGGTTGTTTGGAGGAGAAGAGCTGTGGAGGACACCCCATCATTTTAAAATGAATAAAAAGTGTTTTTGGCCTTAATGTCATCATTATTCCAGCATATTTTAAGTTGATTTAACATCTTCATATAAGTAAAAAGAAAGATTAAAGAAAATAAATAGAAATGGATATGGTCATTAATACTACATTTGCCAGTCTTTATACATATAAATACTTCATGTGGAGGTTGAGGTTTCTGAGAAAGATTGTATATCATTGGTCAAAATTTATCCCTAGTCTTTATAAGCAAGATCTTGTCTTTCAGCAAGGTTGATTCTTTCATAACAGCAGGGCTCAAACCAGGGGCTTCACAAACTTGAAGCTCAATTTGGATTTGTGGAACCAATGGATTAATATCGAACTCTAGATGTATTGGCAAACATTAAGTGCATGACCCTTTTGACCCATCCTGTGGGACTCAATAGGTTTTTCAAACAGGAAAATAGATATTCAGGACACAGTTGTTGGTAGGCTGAGCAGAAGTTTCTTTATAAATAAATGTTCAACTTCACATTTCACAGACGAATGCAAAAGGGGAATCTAGTGAAATATAATCAATCAAGTTACCCAAAAGTACTTGAGTGTAAGTTTTAATTGTGTTATATAGAGCAAAAAAAATCTGCTATCTTTGACATTAGAGATATCACAAATCTGTGCATTGAATAAATAGCAAACAATGAGTGACTAAAGATAAATGGAAGGAAAAAGAAAGGGCAGTATACAATAATCTGATTGCATCAGAGGAGAGCGTGTTGTTAATGAGGGATATGAGTGTTTAAGTAGCCTGGAAGACTTCCAGAAGGTGAGCTTAAAGGGGGAAAACATAGAGAGAAACAAGGATGTCCTGGAGAGAAACTTGATTTGAAGAAGCTGAACAAGAGGTAAGTGAAAATGCAGGAGAAGGAGAAAGTGTGTGGAGACATTGTATTTATATATCCATTGGGTGGAGACACTCATATTCATAATCATGCTGCCCTTCTTTGGGTCCTGTGTTGTCATTTCATATTCAGATTGCATTGCAAGTGGGAAGGAAATATCATCTCTGAAGCCTTCCAAACATAAAGGTCCACTTGTGAGAGGAAAGGATGCATCATGTCACCAAGTACCTCTCACTGAGTCAGGTTAAGGAGAGGGCATCTGGGAGGGGATGTGATATGGCAGAAAGAAGAGTGGAGTTGGCAACCCTGAGTCTGGGTTACTTATTAGTTTACTAACTAACTGTGAAACAAGCTCCTTAACCATATTGGGCTTGACTTTCCTTATCTAAAAAATAAAGATAATAAAGTTATGGTGACATGAGAAAATGCTCTTCTAACTAGGAGGAGCTGCCCAAATATAAACCACCTCCTCCTCTTTGAAGAATTCTTTGGAAAATTTGGTCAGGTAAGGCTTATTGATAGAGGTCAGATTCAAGGTAGACCTAAACATTATGCCCTCGTGCTGATGAATATTTGAAAGTAATATTATTCCCATCATTGTATCAACAATTACTTTCAGAAAATCGTAGCTATCAGGGATAAGTGCAAAAACATAGATAAGCAAAGCTGGTAACTCATTACCTGACAATTGAACCCAATCTTAGCAAACAGTAGATCCTCTAAGAACATTTATTAAAGAGAAATACATACTTTATTTTTTTTAAAATGAGCTATAACTTACATACAGTAAAATCCACTCCTTTTTGTCTATAATTCTATTAAGCTTCCTTGTTTTAAATGCTGACATTAGGTAAGACATCTGTGCTGATACATCTATCCTTGTTTTCTCAGCCCCATCATGACCACAGGGACATAATTTGTAAGCAGGTTGGGTAGGAAAGGAGAAAAATCCATTATATCCATATAAAGTGAAATTACTGACATGTCTCTGTCTTATTGACTCTACTGAGGAATGACAGGGGCATTGATGATGAAGATGGCTAATGAAGAAGGGGGTTCATAGGTTCCTGCATTACTATCCTTAATAAAGGCCGTCTGTAGATGTACAGTCAATACAGAGGACCTAGGGAAATAACTTCAGATGGAGAGGAGAGGAGAAGAAAAAAACAGGTAGAAAATTGAACTTTCTAGACAGAATTATTGGTTTCCTAAAAACTGTTTGCAAAGTAAATTTCCGTATACCCTACCATATTGTCTCCCAGTTTCATGACTTAAACTGCTGATTCTATATCTCTTGTCTTGTATTTATTTGACTTTCCCATCCACCAAGCTATAACAGTCATAGAAAAATGTACAAATCTGTTCAAAATGGCATCTAATGGGAAATAACCTTTTTATAAACTATTATTACCAATAATCAATCAAAGTCTCAAAAGATGAATTAAAGCTAGTTCTTCTCCCAGGTGGTGTAATAAACTCTGCAGTGAAGAACAGAAATAGAGCTCAAGTGAACAGAGCACTCCTTAAAATCCCATGGCCTCTAGCAGTTCCAGGCTGGCTATGGTTGGAGAAGTGGGGAGCACAGGTGGAAATCATCAGAGAGCATTCAGCCAACCTTTTCCCAAATGTGGAGGGTAGAGGACACTTAAGGCAGAGAGGGATGGGGTGGAGGTACATCTCAGCCTGTAGAACACTGTCTAATAAAAGCTCAAGTAACAATATATAATGGCAGGTACATACAAGAACAATAATAAATGCATTTTCTAAGTTTGCATTTTGGGAAGCACCTATTTCACTAAGAATAATATATGTGCTGCTAAAATGTGCATCCTCAGTCTTCAATTTAACACCATAATAATATCATAGTGGTTGTAGCTACAGATAGTACTGAGTCAGGCCATTTAAAGGAAAATGAAATACTCCCATTCTCTTGAAATTGTTTTTTTAAGCTGAAAATAGGAATGGTTTCTTTTATAGTGCAGGGAAATTCTGTGGGAAAGAGAATATATGTAAACCACCCCCCTCAAAATAATTTCTCACCTATCTGCCATATGCCTGAATTTCTATGCATCAAGGCCACTTTTTCCAGCCCCATGTTTGAGAAATAGGCACAGAAAGAAAATAATTCCAAGGGAGGATGGCAGTACTCTCCTCCAAACAAATGATTTGTAGTAAACTACTTTTTACATTTGTTGGATATAGAAGAAACCCAAAATGTTCTTACCTACAGGAAGCTGATTTTAATATAATTATGATCAAATCCAGGCTTAAAACACTTCTAAAAAATATTTTAAGATTATTCCCAGAATTGGGGTCTTTGCATTTTATACCTCTGGGGAGTGCAATTCTCATTGAAGTCTATGAGAATACTGCAGCCAATTGTATAACGCATAGCCTGTGCAGCTATGCATGACAGTCCCACCCAGATCCCTCTGGGCTTGTATGAGACTGACCCACACACCTTGGCAGTCTTGAAAGAGATTCATTTTAACCAGTTAAGACACTTAGTTAAGTAGGTTTGTTAAATAATGAACACTGGGTATATCAACAGGCCCACTGCAACTTTTCAGGATTTTAATATCATTTTTATAATTATGGAAATGTTCATATCATGCCTTTAAGAATAGAGTTGGCAATGTGCCTGTGAATCAAGTTACATATTATCACTGACCACTTCTTTCCCCCATGTTCTTGAACAGTTTCTTCTCTTGAACACGATTCAAGTTGAAGTTATTGAGCAGTAAATCAATGAGTGAGAGTGTTTTAATTACAGAGGTCTCATTTATGTATAATATCTGTAATTTTGACCATAAATTCAACATCCATTATTTCATTTGATTCTCCCCATAAGGGTGAATGTTGCTCACAAGGCAGATCAAGCGACTGAGAAGCCAGAGGATTGATAGTCTTGTCCCTGTTCCATAGTGAGTAGTAGCAGGGCTGTGATGGTTCCCCACATTTTCTCTGTCCTAATGTATGGTTTTCCTTTCATCAATGCCATTCCTTGACCCTACCTGGCTCCTTTCAAGAGCCAAGTAGAAATAAGCATATAGTATACATGTGTTATTTTTTCATTTGTTTATTTTTAGTTGTTGCTTTCTTTTTGTTAAAATATTAAAGCAAGTATCAAACAAATTTGCTTATCTAAAAAGGAAGCGTGACAAGATCTCCTACATTTTACTCATATTTTAGTCTGGGTCACTTCATGAAACTTGGATGACAGCATACTGTCACTTCATGTCAGCATCTGCACGGCATAACTCAGATGTCTACCTCACCCTCATCAGTCCAAATCCAATAACGAGGTTTATTCTGCTGAGCCCTGAATGTGTGTCTCCTCCTGGGACTGTGGCTTCCTGTCCCACTCACAAACCCTCTGCAGACTTTCAGGAAGGCATCTCCTTCCAGCCAGTTAACCAGCACCCTGTCCCCCTACTTCAGTCTGGCTAGACTAAGTAGACAGTGTCACTATTAAGCTGCTGAGAATCAGCTGCCATGTCACACATGCAGTTTCAGAAGAGTGGTTCTAAGAAGGACAGCAGCCTCCCTGCCTGTTGACATTGTGATGGCTGGCCCTGTGGACAAGCAGCCTGGAATCTCATTAGCCTCTTCTCCCAATGCAGCATTGCATGCTAAGCATCTGTCTCTCTGATTGCAGTGCTTAGCTTAGGGTCATTGGGGAACACGCCTCTAATCTAAGACCCTTGTCACTACCCTAGTTTTCAACATGGCTACAGGAAAGGCCTTTCAAATAGTTTTTGCCTCTGTCTAACTGGAATATCACCAATTAGTATCTTTTCATCTTCAACCAAGTTTTATCATTGTCCATTAAATGGCCTTTCAGTTTGTGTTCTCTTAACAAATCACTGAGAGTTTTATCTTGTCCAAGACCTGGTACAGATTTTGATTGTGTGTTTATTTATTTCATGATGCTTAACCAGTGTGCCTCTGGTGCCAAGGGTCTCATTTAAACTGAGGTTCCAGAACACATCTGGCCCAGAGTTCTCCTAAGGCCAGGTGATCTGAAAGGTCAGTTTGTTTGTTAAGGAATCCATATGTCTTATACATATTAAAATTCTATACTTGAGCCAATTTCTAACTTGGACTCTCCTGGTAGCTGGTTAAAAATTCTTAGGAGAATCTGATAACTATGTACATCTTCTCAACTTATAAACTCTACTCCCAGCAAAAACTCTAAAGCAAAGAGGGAGAATCATTCCTATTGCCCTCAATTTCTGTAGACTCTCTGCCTCTTCAAATAGGCTCTTGTACTTATGTTACCTGAAATTCATACTTTTTTCCTCAATATGGATTCCATTTGATTAATACATGAAAGCACTTACTATATTTTAAGCCTGGCTGGAGTTTTAAATTTTCAGTTTCCAGCCCTGAAGAGACTGTAGTCTATAAAAAAGGAGGCTTTGTTGGCTTTGACACTCCATACAGCTTTGTTTAGGTGGAAAGCACAGGGATCAGATGATCAAAAAAATGCAATTGATGAACACTAGTATTTAAGGCTGCTTTATGTGTCAGAATGGGGTTTGTGGGCACCAAAAATCCAGAACAACCAAAGGAGAGTCTATAATCAATGGCAATTGTGGTGATATGACAAATTTCACTTTTGGAAGAAAAGGCCAGGACCAAAATAGAAATGGTCTTTAATGCCAGAATGTTTGGTTTAATAGGTGATGAATAATCAACTTACCAAGTACAGTGGCTCATACATAATAATTCATTAACTTAAAAATATATCTGTTGGGAGTGCAGTCCCCAGTGGTTGGATGGAACAGACCTAGGGATGCCCTTTCTTCCAGCCTCCAAAGAACCTCCACTGCTTTTTCAAGACATCACCTTCGGAATTACATCAGCTATCCTCAGCCTCCTTAGACCAACAGGCACTGTTTTTTGTTTGACTTTAACTCCTGCTTGCCAAACAACCATGAGCTCCCAACCTTGTCAGAATCATTCCTCTGAGGTGGAGGCTGCCATCAACTGTCTGGCCAACCTGTAATCTGTGACCTACACTTACATCTCTGTGGGCTTCTATTTCCACCACAAAAATGTGGCTCTGGATGGAGCAGACCACCCCCTTCAAGCTTTGGTGGAGAAGAAGCGTTGGTGGAGAGGGCGCCCAGTGTCTTTTAAAGATGCAAAACCAGTGCATTCTCTTCCAGGATGTGCTAAGCCTCTCCAAGATCAGTGGGGAAAACTCAGGACACCATGGGGGCCACCATGGCCTTGGAGAAGAACCTGAACCTGGCCCTTTTGGATCTGCAGGCCATGGGTTCTATCTGCACAGACCCTCAGCTCTGTGACTTCCTGGAGAACTACTTTTTGGATGAGCAGGTGAAACTCATCAAGAAGATGGGTGACACCTGACTCACCTCTGCAGGCTGGCCAGACCCAGACTGGACTGGGCAAGTATCTCTTCAAAAGGCTCACCCTGAAGCATGACTAAGAATACACACACACACACACACACACACACACGGAGTGGCCAGATTATTATGACCACCTGACGTTTGTAGGCAAAATAGCTATAATTTCGCACTGAAGTTGCTAGAAGGCCAGATCATTAGAAATGTCTGAATAGCACAACATACCTAAGTATCATCGCTGACCAAGTTCATCCTATCGCAATGGAGATGGCTTCTTCCAACAAGACAATGCGCCATGCCATGGTGCTCATATTGTGCAGGAGTGGTTTCAAGAACATGAGGGAGACTTTACCTTGCTTAGGTGGCCCCAACAATCACCAGATCTCAATCCAAGTTAAAAGAGCCATCAGGCAGCTGGTTCCACAACCATCAAATCTCACAGAACTGGACAGTTCTATTCATCAGGCATGGTGTCAGATTCCTCGCATCACCTTTCAACATCTCGTGGAGTCAATGCCAAGAAGAATTGTCACAGTATTGAAGGCAAAAGGTGGCCCAATGAAGTACTGATGGGGTGGTCATAATAATCTGGCCGGTCATAATAATCTGGCCACTCAGTGTGTGTGTGTGTGTGTGTGTGTGTGTGTGTGTGTGTGTGTGTGTGTGTATTTATTTCCACGAATGATTTATATATAATTCCACAAATTATTTAGTTCAAGTACAACAATGCTAACAGATAAAGAATTAACTCTTTAAAGCCTACTGGATCTTAGTGGACTATCTGTAAGCTGCCCATCACGTATTTTTAAGAAGAAAAAATTAGACTAATAATGGTGGTATCTTCTTTAGTATTGAGCATGACAGGTAATATATAAGGCATTCTGAATTTATTATTTATTATCACAACAGCCCTGTGAAGCAGCCTTTCCCATCACCCAGGCAGGCTCCGAGGCTCAGAGAAGTTAAGCCACTTATGCCTGATGGAATACATTGTAAAAGATATGGTTGGGATTCAAAGCCTGTCCTCCATGTTTCAAGTGTCAATCATTATCTGCTCTGCACAGAGAACCCCCGTAGGCTAGACTCTTCTCCTAACCTGTGATCTAATGTAAGAGGAGAATGCATCCTGGATCCAAGGGACAATATTTCTCTATGTCCCTTAAGGTACTTCTAGGAACCTGTGGTTCAGCCCCTTCTCTGTACTCCCATACAGATGGATCCTGCTGCATTACTGTCAGGTTTAATGTGTGTCACCTTGCGCAGACAAAAGTCAATGACAGTAGGTCTAGGCCTCATTCACATGACTGTGTTCAGCTCCTGGCATCATACTTAGAACTTTGTAGGGAGTCACTGATTTTTATTGAATTATATCTGCATGCACTGGGAAAGTATGATATGGTATATCGCTCATGGATTTGGAATGAGGTTCCAGAGTGCCAGATATTGATTATGTGATTTGTGGCTCCTCACTGTCTTTGAGCCTCAGTTTCCTCTTTTGGAACTCTGTATATCCACTATTGTAGTGAATATCAAATAAAATAAGAAGACAAATGAAGCACCTGCCACAATGTCTAGCACAAACTGGACACAAAAGCAAATCTATGTTCCTGTTTTTCTCTCTTTCCCTTTTGATGCTAATTTTGAAGGTGACTTCGGGAAATGTATATTTTTTAAAACCCAGGCACTCCAGTAATCCAGAACCTCCTTGTGTTTCAAGTATTCTTGATTATATGATAAGTGGCTTAAAGCCATTAATGATTCACTCATTGGTCTTAACAAGCTAATATGCCCCTAAAGGTGCTTTTGTAACATAAGCAAGGGAAACAAAGGGTTGAACCATTTATTCTGTGAGTTTGATTGATGTCGACAGGGAAGCTGGACAGCTGAGGTTCAAATGTACACTTTTTTTTTCTTTTCCTTCATGGCAGGATTTATTTTGGCCTGAACCATCTGAATAATTGCCTTAGCTCCCCTAAGACATGTCTTTGATTTTGTGAGTGTAGACAGCTATAGAAAACAAGAATTATTTTAACCTCCTCAAAACATGAAAACTCTCAAACACAGAGAGGTTAATTGGTTTGACAAATGTCACACAGCTCCTCAGTTGTGAAGCTGAGAGACAGTCTACAAGTCACCAAGCCATCCCTCCTTTCAACACATTAAAGAAAACCATTATAGCTGCTTAAGCATATTGGTGCTTTAAATAGAAATAATAACATTTACAATCACACATTTCTTCCCCTTTGGGTATAGAAATCATAGTCCATACTGGCTTCCTAATGAGGTAATCACATGTAGAGAACTTTTACTATGCCCATTACCTAAATGTCACATATCCTTCTGTCTTAAACTTATACTTTCTATTTAAATAGACAATAGATGGTTGGAAAATAAATACTTTAAACAGGTTAAAATCCTTATTTTTTATCAAATGAAAAATTATGCTCTTGGGAGTCATTAATTCATCATTCAATCAAGCGTTTGGAAACTCTATGAGCATGGGGCTAGGCTAAAGAAAAGTATACCTCTTAGGCTCTGATTGAAGTATGCTTCTTATATGAATGAGTGGGGTGCAGCCCTAGGAAAAGATCAATGCCTGTGGTCTGAAGGACTGTTCTAGTTCTGTACCAGCTGACTGGGCAAGTCACCACTGCCCTTGAGGAATGGAGACCATGGTATTCAGCTGGACTAACACTAATGGGTTTATTTAGAACCTAGTGACATCATGTAAACGAAATGACTTTGAAAATACTGAAGGACTATATGAGTGAATTACTATAATTTTTCTATTAGAGGAAGAAGAAAATATTTTGATTAGCACAAGACTGTATGTAAGTACTGCTCCATAGGATGAATGTTATGTACTCTGTGAATCTAGAGAAGGAAAAATCCATATCTGTATTTGTAATTGGAAAAAAACAACCTTGTTGGGACCAGCTCTCGTATGGGAGCTTTCATTTATATAGTGCTTTTGACTTTATGTTAATAAATATGCCATATATTCGCAATATAACCCCATTATTATTTCATGAGGCATTAGGGAAAAGTTATTAGCCCTATTTTCTCTCTAGGTAATTTGAAGTTCATATAGGTAAGTTCACAATCAAGGTCAAGATTACAGAGTGAGCTACTCCATAAGGATATGATCTGTAACTGTGGGCAGTGGAATTTGAATCATCTTCTACAAACATAAATGTAATATCAGAGAGAAAAGGAGGAGAGTATCATATTAAGCCACTTGTCTTCATTATGTGGAGGAAGATACTGAATCAAATGGAAATCTTTGAATTACCTGCAGATTTCAATCACAGTTGTGTGTCTCCCACCCCCTCACAAGTAATTGAAAGATTCTGTACACCATATTTTGTTCTACTTAAGTATTGATTGCACTTTCTGACGGGTTATTTCATAACACTGGGATATGGAAAAAAACAAACAAAAAATCTAGGCACAAGATAGGACTCAAGACACTTTGAATCTACTCTTTGTTTGGGGATTAATTTGTTCTGTGACTTTTTGCAAGTCACTGAGTTTCCTTTAACTTTCCTGTATTGGAAATGGAAATGATACCACTTCTCCTACTTACCTGAGAATGTACTAGAATAATATATGTTAATACAAAGCTTAAAATGTTATAAACTGATGAACAAAAATAGATACAGAGGCAGAGCAGCATCGAACAGACTGTCAAACTACAGCGGGAAGGCCGGGGAGGGTTGGCAGGGTGGGGGGGCGGTAAGAGATCAACTGAGGGACTTGTATGCCTGCATATAAGCATAACCAATGGACACAAGACACTGGGGGGTAGGGGAGGCCCAGGGGAAGGTCAAGGGGGAAAAAGAGGAGACATATGTACTACTCTTTGTAATACTTTAAGCAATAAAACAAAATTTTAAAAAATGTCATACAAATGCAAGATTTCTCCTAAGACAATTTCTCTGATAGCTATTACAGGAAAGGATGGCATATATGATCATCAATCAGTCAACACATATTGAGTACCTGATAGGCACTCTAGAGAGGGCAAAGAAATATGGCAGGATCATGAGAATTTAAAGAGGTGCCTCAGACCAAGTAGATGTAATAACTGTATACAGGCAACCTTACACTCATTGGAGGTGTTGCTTGATGAAGACCAAACAGGTGGTTCCCATTTTAGAAAATGCAAAATTTCAGAGGAAATAATTTAATGGACA
The DNA here is from genome assembly GCF_000147115.1 of Myotis lucifugus. Classification (NCBI taxonomy): domain Eukaryota; kingdom Metazoa; phylum Chordata; class Mammalia; order Chiroptera; family Vespertilionidae; genus Myotis; species Myotis lucifugus. Next base: position 9,322,092 of record NW_005871064.1, read on the forward strand.
CAAAACACAGAAGAGAGAGAACTCTATCTTGGTTTGAAAAATTGATAGGGCAGTGGAGGCCAAGACGAAGAAGTTATTCCTGTAGAACAGAGGAGAGGGCTTCTGGTCTGTCTTGTTCATTGATGCATCTCAGACATGCTACCTTGTTGAGGCACCATAAACATGTGTGAATACATATATCAATGAGGGATAACAGCTTGGGCAAGGTATGCAGGTGTAAACAAACTAGTACACCGGAGCAAACTAAGCTATCTTTCTGACCTGACAGGAGAAGGTTCATGATGGAGTTTAGTAGATGATTAGTTTGAAAGAGTAAGTTACAGCCAATGCTGAAAATAATACTAAAGAGCAAAAATCTCCTCATATTTGGAGCTGTGAAGAGTCCTAGCTAAGTGAATATCCTAATTTGGGTTTGACAGAGTCCCAGACAAGGGGGAAGAGTTATAGATATGGTCTAGGGAACCTATAACACTCTCCCCTAATGTGGATTGCACAGTTGTGTATGTGAGTGTGTTTTTCATGGCTGAGATTAACTTTCTGTTAGATGCCTAAATCAGTTTATGCCACAAAACTGCCAAAGAGTTCCTGAGAGACCATATATGCAGCAGCTTTGTTACATGGGGAATCATTTTATCACCTTATTATTGTATCTGGAGAACCTTCCTAATTAATTATATCTAATTTGCATCATATGTTTTAAGTGTGTTTGTGTGTGTTTACCATATTTAAAGAATATTGACTGTTCCTCTGCCTTGCTCATATGTGTGGCTCAGTCCCAGTCAGACTGTAAGCACTCAGGAGCGACTGTGCCAACAAAAAATATGTCTGAATCCATCATCTGACACATCTAGCTGAAATAGTGTTTTCCCACCTGTAATGAAAGCACAATGCTTATTATTTCATAGAGATGATCTCTTCTGCTATGTGGTGGAACATTTTTTGGCGTTCAAATACATCCTCAAGTGCTCCTGAGATGTTGTATGTGCCGAATTCAGCTTCAATAAGCCCTTCTTAAGGATTTCCTAAAATAGTTGAGTTACTAAGATGGAAGACTTAGAAAATATCTCCATACCTACCTTTTTATCTAGGAAGAAATAAAAGGCTCCTAACTTGAGCATCCCTTTCTTAGAACCAGAAGTTACAACAATAAAATGTGCAATATGAAGTTTTCAGGTAAGGAGGCATGCATTTCCATGCAAATTAAAAGAAGCAGGGCAGTGGTAACATGGATTGGTAGTTTCCTCTGAGAACTACAGGTGGTGGTCGCCCAGTAAGGAAGAAATGAAAGTTCATCAAGCATGTTGTAACCATAATCCCAAGTTTCTCTGTCTATAAAAATTAACCCAGAAGTAAAGGCTGAAAACTGGTTCTGAAATTCAATCAGTTTTAATTATAGCAATTACAAAAATGCCTTTATAAAAATACATCTCAGCAAGATGCAAGCAGAGTATTAGAGATTTCTAATGAACCTTGAACTCCTCTGAGCCATGGGACATGTCTTGTCACTAGCAGTTTTACCAGCAGAGTTTACTAATAGGTGGCCCAATAAATGGAAATGCACACAAGCCTTCTCTTCATACCAGAAACTTAAGTCTTCCCAACATTTTTACTATGGTCACCTTGTTGTATTGTGGGAATGAAAATCTCAATGGCTTTATGGTCAAACAAAGATGCCAATTACAGTGGTGGGAATATGAATAAATACAGCACGAATCATCTCCCCTTTTGAACATACCAGGTAAAGCAGAAGTGGAATGAGGATAACTGCACTCTCTGTAGAGTAAGTTTAGGGTCTCAACATCTTTGTGCTTGTCTGGTAATATTGATTAATAAAAGACTGGGTCTGGTGGAGCAAATAACCATGGAGGCACTGAGAACTCTGGTGGATCCAAGTGTGTAGCTTTGGGACTCTGCACAAGGTATTTTGATCTTGAAGTTTGAAAAGTTTATATTAAGCAAGGAGGGATTTCAACGTGTGAAACTGGCTTTTAGTGCTTTGGAAGTGGTATACAGCCTTCAAGTGGGCCACAAGGTGTTTTGATGTTGTCAGGACATGACAGCTTATGGCACCTTGGATCAAGGGTGAGCAGCTGTTGTTATAGTGGCAGCTAAAAAACCTGCTCTGCTCTTGGGTGCTTTGTCTGTGAGCAGAGCCCCCAGGCTTGGACAAAGCATCAAAGGACTTCGTTCACACAGCAGGGGGCCATAGACTCCTACAAAAGCACTCACAGGAAAGCCAAGAAAATAAAGTCTTCCTAAGTAGAGGTCTTTTAGGCATTTGATTTTTTTTTATTTTTTTTATATGGTGTTTCATTGGGATGGTGGTGCGTTCACCAAGAATAGTGAGGTCAAGTCAAGGCTTGGTTGCCTATTCAAGTACTAATTGCTCTGGAAATTACATGTACTGGATTAAAGAAGAGGTGGTGAGAGCTACACAGGGATATTTACCTTTAAGCTCTTGGTTCAATTTTTCTCTTGAATCAAGCTGTGTCCCCTCCTTAGTGCATTGGCAAGTGGCCCTATCACCCTAATTCAAGGGAAACATCCACCCCATAGAAGCCACTGAAGGTAAAAGCTACTTCAGAGACAATGATAAAATGGTGTAAGATAGTTGGTGTTATTTTCTTCTTATTAAGTGAAAGAAATAATAAGTGCCAAGAATGGGTAGATAGAAAAGCAAGATTGGGCATTTTGAGGAAAAACAAAGTCTTAAATGAAAGAATGTAGAAATATACTAATTATTGTATTTATATATTAGACTTCATCTGGGTATAGTGCTTTATAATACAGAACACTGTAAGTCTTTGAGGTAAATAAGACTGGACTCAAACTATTCCTGCTTTAGGATTGCCAATCACCTTAGTACCTTTAGCCACTGCCCTGTGAACCACTGAACACTGACCTGTGCCCCTTGGAACCTCTTTTCTAGTCTCCTGGCTGCCCCCGTAAAAGTTGACCCCATACTGATTTGTCTTAGAGAACCCAATCTAATCAGTCACTCATTTTTATAGCCTAAATTATTTTATAATACATATGGTATATTCTAGCCCTGCATTACTCTCATTTAATCTATCACAGTGTTCTCCTAATTAAACTTTCTGTCTCACCCTGGCTGGTATAGCTCAGTTGGTTGAGCATCATCCTATCCACCAAAAAGGTTGCTGGTTTGATTCCCAGTCAGGGCACATGCACAGGTTGCAGGCTTGATCCCTGGTAGGGGGTACGCAGGAGGGGACACATCTCCCCTCCTTGTTTTCCTCTCACATCAAGTTTCTCTCTCTCCCTCTCCCCTCCCCTCTCTCTAAAAAATGAATTAAAAATCTTCAAAAACTAACAAACAAACAAGAAATCTTTCTGTCTCCATCTTTGACCCTCTATCAAAGCCTGGCAATAAATGAGATGCTAAACTCAAGGAGGTTAATTAAAGAGATTTTAATAAAAAGACCATTTCCATAGGTGATGGGTGGGCTAAAGAAACCAAAAGGACAGGCTGAAGAACCCAAACTAGCAAGAACAGAAAGCAATGACCACCACTGAAGGAGTGTGGTGGTAGCTGGTGACAGAGAAGATGGCTGCCTGATGGGTGCTGTGGTCACAGAGGAGCACAAACACTGCTAAGTACATTGGGAGGCCTAGAGGAACTGGGGGAATAAGTACAACAAACTGCCCCTCCTTCTGCCTGACCTCCAGGTCTTCCATTGTCAAGCCCCCACCAAGAGTAAAGATGGCAAGGGGCCTGGGCAGTGCAGGCCATAGTGGGCACCCTGCAAGTCATAGAAGTATAGGGGTGTGTGTGTGTGTGTGTGTGTGTGTGTGTGTGTGTGTGTGTGTGGCAGGGATGGAGAGCAAATGGATAATAACATCCCCCACCCCCAGTGTCTCCTCCACAGGAGAACCAGAATGATGTGTCCAACATTCTGTACTTGGCCTGATGGCTTAGTCATTAAAAAGCTCCCTTGCCCCCCGCCCCCCGCCCCAATCTACAGAATCAAGCCCAGGCCTGACACTGACAGTCCTTGTTCTTGTCCTAATGACCTTTCTGGCATCATCCTCAGATAAGCTCTACTTCCTTGAATGATTTTAAACAATTATACTATATTTTTGTAGTTGTCCTCATGTACCATGTCACTGCATTCCTCTAGGCTTTTGTGAATGGAATTTTCCCTGGAATATATTTTCCTCTGTCTATACCAATCAGACTCAAATGGCATCTCCTTCAGGAAGCCTTGGCCAAAAGCTACATAATCCTATACATATGTCCCTTTTAGGATTTATTCTAAAATTAGATTGGGCCATATGAAATTTCTGCTATTCTACTGTTTTCGACCAACAAAAATGAAATTTTGTGTGTAGAATCTTATCTCTCTTGCCCACAAGGAAGTCTCCTGAAGGTGGGGCCATGTCTTATTTGGATGCATTACGCAGCACATAGCTCAATAGCTACAAATAGTGGGTGATTTATACCTGCTTATGGAACTCAGCTGAACAAAGGTCCGTAATTTATTTTTTCTAGGCCAGAAGGACCACATCAATCTTGATTTCTCAGTAAATATTTGTTGTTTGGAACATAAAACATACCTCAAACCCTTTTTTGTCAGTTCTCATATGTAAGGGCTATGGGTGAAAATTATCTTTTCTATGCTTGTTCTAGACTAAAAGCTTTCAGAAGACACAGTTTGTAAAGACATAACTCCCCATCCCCACAGTTTTAAGAAATTTGAGAAATTTGAAAGTTAACTTAATAAAATGAGAGAGTCCATGTAATTGCTCAATAATGAAACACTCAAGTTAAAACCATATCAGAGGTCTTATACAAAGTGTATTAACACACCTAAGTTAACCAGGTAGAGGGCTGAGGTTCCTTAAAGTTTCCCAATAATCGTTTCTGAGCACAAACTACAGCTGGTTATTTTGATGTCATATAAAATAAAAAGGTTTTAGAAGCCTGAGCCTAAATGGGCAGACAACCAGATGTGGCATTTGAACCTTCTAGATTGATAGCCTATTTCCTAGTCACTTCGCCAGCTTTATTCACCAAAAAAGAAAAGAGAAATGCCACTGACCCAAAATGACCAATGAGTGTCCATCAATCTCTTTCAAGACCTATCAAAATGAAGGTTTCCGTAGTAATTCTTCTATAAAAGGAAATGCAAAATTCATTCCAAAATGAGGTGTGGAGAGGGAGGTGCCTGGCAGCGTCCAGGAAGCCAAGGTTTTGAGCCAAATTAGCTCACGCTTCTTCCAGCAGGAGTCACATTTTGGACCCTCATTTTATGAGAATATTATTTGTTGTAAAATATAGGGATGCAGTCAGTCTATGTGTGCAGGTGTGTTTTAAATCCCCCATCCCACACCCCCAACTGCTCAGTGACGTGGGTCCTCATCCTTTCATGCCTCGTTAGGGCCAGGCTGGGCCAGCTGGCCAGGCTGTCCCTGTCCTCAGGCCTGGGCACCATTGTCCCAGAGCTCGCCCAGCGTGCATCCCTTTGAAGCCTTTCCAAAGAAACTTTATCCCTCTGTTCCAGCTGGCATTTCATTAAGCCCCGGCTTCACAGGATTTTCCACTCCCATTGACACATCAGAGCAAAGATGTAGCCATTAAAATAATGAAGAAAAAGGGAACAAGCGGAGGAAAATCAGTTCTAGGGAAAATTGTAAAGTTGCACAAGGTTATTTAAAAAATAAAGGCCAACTGCAGAAAAATAGAATCTGCCTACTTTCTCATCTCCCTCTCGTTTTCTTTTTTCCTCCTCTACGTGTGTGTCCTAAGTTGTCCACATTTTTCACAAAGCTTTATAAGGAGTGACTTCAGAGAGATGCTAGCTCTGTGAAGGGCTGACAGTCACAGGTCTAAATTAGGAGCAGCCACTAAGAATCCCAAAGGCATTGTGAGTCCACACGAGCCCAGGGAGCTTTGTGCATTGAAGATCCAGTGACTCTGAGATCTAACCTCTCCCTCACTCTGAAGAAAATCATCGCATCTCCTGCTGGTTAGATATCAAGCCCCCTAAGTTACTAACCACCCCATGTGGGACTTCCTCACTCTCTCCTCCATGGGAATGCCCAGCCAGGAGTGTGTTCCAGACCATATCTTTCACTTCTGCAAATGAGCATTGGCTCCACACTTACCTGGTCACAAAATCTTTTCAATGCTTACCTACTCCATAAATAATATATCTGGAACGTGGTGTGTGTTTTTTTCTCCAAAAATAGATTATGAATTTGAGTATCAAAATAATTGTGTGTCCATTTGTTGTGATCTCAAAATAAAGACCTACCTCCCAAGAGAGTCCCACTACAAGTAATTTATATTTACCATATCTGTCCAAGATATCAGACTTCAACCAGCTCAGCCAGAGACATGGGCAAGAAAGATGTCACAAAAGGCCTTTAAGCGCCTAAAACAGCTGTGACAAAGTCCGGGCACTGACGCTGTACATTTTATTCCCTTGGGCCTCATTCAGGCATTGTGATTTCATTAACAAGCTCACTTTTCTAGCGTCTCTTCCCACAGGAATTAGAAGCAGTGACCTAGAAGTGGACTCTTAGATATATGCCTGATGACAGAAGGGTATGTGACAGCTGACATGCAATTGAAGGAAGAAACAGAAACACACACACACACACACACACACACAGTGAACAAACCTATAGCCTTACAGTACAAAAATTGATATCTGTAAGAATGTATTTTAAAGTATATACAATAAATACTGTTAAAAGAATACATACATTCTTGAAAAGGTTACTACAACATGGTAAAAATGTGTTTTATGAAGCCAAAGATATTAGGTATTTGGAGTATATATGTGTATCTTCCCCTCACTCCAAGTATTTAAGATAGAATTGAGTATTATGAATGTTCAATTTATATTGTCCTAAAATCAGTTTTTATGTATGCACTTACTTTGAAGACCATGGAAAGAAATGCTTGCATGTTTGTTTTAATTAAACAATGTAGAGATATTAAGAAAAGTTTGCAAGACTTAAGAAAAACCTGCTAGCGGAGTGATCCCATGAAAATAGATACTGAGAGGAGACAGGATCACACAGGAGGAGATCTTGACTCAAAAGGATTAATTCATGTTCAAATCTTAACCCTTCCATCTCTGCACTGGCATTGTGTAACTCTGGTCACATCCCCAAATATCTCTGAGTTGCAGTATGCAACATCTTGGGAGAACTAAGTGAAACTGTGTGTTCTAAGACCTAAGAATACCTACATTCCAGGACTTGGCTAGTGAGGGAGGCAATCAATATGGCAATTGGTAAGCTTCTAGGGTGGGGCTGAGTAGAATCTTAAAGAAAGCCCTAATCAATCAATTGACCAGCATAGGGGAGTTAACTTCTTAACTTCTTGGAAGATTTTTCTAAAAGGTAGAAAACTATTGCTTCCCTTAAATAAAAATTTCTTTAGGAACACATAAACCAGAACAATCCAAGGAGGTGATGGTGTATGGAACCGGAATTGGTATTGTTAACAAAAATGAGTCACTGAGGGTTGGACATGTCACAGGAGGTTTGTGGCAATAGCAGGATCAGACAATTTAGGGAAGGGAAGGGGGACATTGCAGGTGGGAGGAATGAAGGAGAATGCATGAGTGTAGGGAGGAGCCTAGTCAGTGGGGATGAAGCTCAAGTCCTATCTGGCACCAGGACAGCATTCCACATGTCCCCATGTCAGAGTCACACAGAGGTGACATCTTGGCATCTTGGCACTTGCATTTATAAGCTTGGGGACATTGGGAAACTGACAAAATTTTGTAGTGCCTCAGTCTCCTCAGCTATAAAATGAACTTAATACCTGCCTTGAAGAATTGTGGAGAGGATTAAATGTGAAAAAGCATAGTAACCCCCCAGGCATGGGGCCAAGACCAAGAAGCCCATATACAGCCATTTGTCTTAGTTCCATTGTTACCTATAGTGGATATTACCCTTCTGTCCTCTATTCTCTCACACTGCCTCCTGCTTCTCAAATACAGGGCAGGGCAAAAATAGGTTTATAGTTGTGAATTTGCAAAAACAGAGTTTATTTTGTATTATTATTTATTGGATTACTTTCCATACAAATAACTGTAAACCTACTTTTGGCCCACCCTGTATTCCTTGCACTATTTTGCTTCTCTTTATCTAATTGCACTATTGAAATCATTCTATACGCATCACTCTTATCTCTGTTCCCCCAAATTACATCAACCTGCTATATTCCATCTCATTCTTCAAGGTCTACATCAAATCACATCTCTGAAAGCCATTCTGAGATACATGGGCCTATTTTTATTGTACATTTCAACCTCTGTTATAGCCCTAGCTATGAACTGCACCATATTATAATTTCTAGCATGGGTGACAATTTCTCTTTGACTTGTGAGCCCTTATGAGGCAGGAATATTTTTTGCTAAACTTACTTTTCACCAGGGTCACTCTACATAAGCGTGATGAGATGGGCCCAAAATATTCCGTTCTCTATTTTCTTCCTAAAGGTGGAGGCCAATTTACTATTTCCATTTTTATGATTCCCTTATATTTTTCATTTCATGAGAAGTCTTAAAGGGAAATTATTTAGGAATCAAATAAATAATCTGACAATTAGGCAACCCTGAGCCCACAGAGCTTTTTGAACAATGGACAATTAATTTTTTTTTTACGTCCTAACCCCTACCCACAGTCCTGATCATAGTAATTTATGATTCATTGGATCATAGATGTGTGTGTGTGTGTGTCCAAATGCCATGAGACTCTATTGTCTGGCTTCATGCATGTTTTCCAAGGTTTAAAAAATCCATTAACTAGAGTTTATTTAGCCTCGCCTGATATGATAGCTTCTATTGTGTGAGTATGTGGGATTTTTTTTTAACAGAAGCCAAGTGTGCCCTTTGGAGGAATTGATTTCCTCAATCTCATGGTGAAATATTGCATTTCAGTTGTCAGTTTTGATTTATTATTTCTTTAAACATTAAATCTTCCTTTGCATTTTTATTGGTTTCATTAAAAATGTTCTGCTCATCTTTTCATGGCTGCCTCCATAAAGATGAGGAAGGCCTCCGTGAGGGAGCCTGCAGGGACCTGAGTCCCCTCCTTCCTGTGAAGTCCTGTGGTTCCTGCCATTCCATTGGCTGCACATTTTGAAGAATTGGCAAACAGACCAACAAACACCCTGCCTGCTTTTGTTATGGAGTTTATAAAAACATGTATTAAATCTAATAACTTCGGTGTGTAATGAGGCACAGACCATATGTCAGAAGCATGGTGTCCAAACAGCAGTGATCTTGAATGGTTTATCTTTCTGGCAAATGTGTTACATGAGATTTGACCCTTAAATTGAGCAGTGGGAGAGATAAATAGGGTAATCAAAAGGACCCCTGTACAGTCACAGGAACCTGGAGCCATCTGGTCAAGACGAAAATAAATCAGTAATGCAACTGGAAATGGTCTCCAGGGACCTTTGAGTATCACTGTCTCTCATGTTGTGGAGCAGAGGAAATTGACAGCAAAGATCAGGAAACCAACTCTAATTAATACACACGGCAAAGGGCTCAGACGTCCCTGCAGACTGAAATGCCTCCTACCTGAAGGACTGGAACCCAGATGATAATTTGAAAGTCCCCCAGCTTGGTAAAGACAAAAAGCAAAGCATGTATTGATTGTAGGATAAGCTGGGAAGGACTGACACAGAAAAACAAACAAATAAACAATAAAATAACAACAAAAAACCCAGAAACCTCATTTAATCAGAATAGAACAAACCAGAGCTTTGAGCCGTACAGCATTTAATTGCTTTTATGAATTATGACAACCAGTATCTGGTCCACATTTTAAGAAATCTGTCTTTCCTCAACTCTTTACATCTGTGGCAACATGAGAAAGTCACAAAATTATATGAAATGTTCAAGTGAAGCTGTTTTTCTTCAATATTTCCCTTGTCTTTTGAAACTTAGCCAAAACCATTTAATTGTTGTACCTGTTATGAAAATTCATGTTAAAACCCTCTTGAGTTATATTGATTCAAATCCCCAAAAGGTAAGCCATTGATAACACAAATTAACACAAAAAGATATCTGTGAATACTCTTGATTTAATTTTTGGGAAAGTTTTAAAGCTGTTCCAAATATGTTCTGCCTACATCACATAAAACATTCTGACTAGAATTTGCATATTTGAAGAGTTATTTAGGATCATTTAATAGTAAATGGTATATATAGAGCCACGTCTGCCCCAATTTCCCAGGACTCTGTCTGACTGTGTTATGTTGGAGATTACACAGCAGGGCTTCCCATCCATCACAGCTTTCTCATTTGTTCAGCTCGTACCTAAGTCCTGAGTGCTCAGTTCATGCAAGATGCTCTGCCTAGAAATGAGTGATTTAAAGAGATGTATGAGACAAGCTGCCTGTCCTCAGAGTATAGACTCCAGAGAGGGCTCAGACATGGAGATAAAGAAGGACATTGTGGACAGTGTCACCAGTGAAAATCAAGACACACGGTCTGGGAAGGCTCGGAGGAGCATATGTCCTGTCCCATTTGTTTTGGTCACATTTAACTTCACTGCCCCTCAATTTTCTCACCTGTCAAGTGGAAATTATAATGGTACTCAACTTGGATGTCTTTTAATGTTTAAATGAGTTAAGGTAGAGTAAGCTCTTAGAACAGTGACCAGCAAATTTTAGCACCCAAGAAACAACTAATTATTAGATTTCACATTACTATTTCAAGTATCTTGTCTGTGGTGACCATCATTGAATTCCCCTATGTGGTGGCCCTAATCCAAATGTAAGTGACTTAAAGGTTTGGTCAGTGCCTTGGCTTTTGTTGTTGTTTTTACTGAGACATCAGCTCATAGGTGTGGGGACTTAGAGAAGCAGAAGATGAAGTTCTTTTCCCAAAGAGCACCAGGCTTAGGTGGAAAAATAAGAGGAACACACACACACACACACACACACACACACACCAAAAAATAAAAAGTGCTACTAGTCTATCAACATTATAATAGACTATGTAATCATGAGCCAAGCTTAAAATATAATTCTTGCCAAATTTTCTTTTTTTCTGATGTTCATAATTATCTTTTTATTGTTGTTTAGCTTTCTCATTCCCAAATTTTCTGATAGAACAGATAATCTCTGAATATAGTTATGAATGTCATATAATAAACATCAATTATGTTTGTTTTCCTTTGGACTCATTTCTCCTACAGCCCTCTATCTCCTTGTTTCAATCTAGGCTGGAAAAATCCTAACATATAAAAAGCCAGGGGCCATCACGACCGAAACAACTGGACAGACGGCCGAACAGCAGGCTGTGTGAGGCGACCAGGCCAGCAGTGGGGTTAGTGAGGGATGACCAAATGACTGAACATCAGGCTGCGTGGGGTGACCAGGCTGGCAGGGGGGTTAGTGAGGGACAACCAAACAACTAAACAGCAGGCTGCATGGGGTGACCAGGCCGTCAGGGGGGTTAATAACAGCGGGATGCATGGGGCAACCAGGCCAGTGGGAGGGGCAGTTGGGGGCCACCAGGCCAGCAGGTAGAGGCAGTTAGGGGTGATCAGGCTAGCAGGCAGCACAGTTAGGGGAGATCAGGCAGGCAGGCAGGTGAGCAGTTAGAAGCCAGCAGTCCCGGATTGTGAGAGGGATGTCCGACTGTCATTTTAGGCCCAATCCCTGAGCAGTCAGACATCCCCTGAGGGGTCCCAGATTGGAGAGGGTGTAGGCAGGGCTGAGGGACACCCCCCTGGTGCATGAATTTTGTGCACCGGGCCACTAGTCCAATATAATCAAACCTTAATATGCAAATCGACTGAACTGCTGAATGACTGGTCGCTATGATGCACACTGACTACTAGGGGGAAGTTCAAAGCAGGAGCTGCCCCTTGGTGGTCAGTGAACTCCCACAAGGGGAGCACCGCTCAGCCAGAAGCCAGGCTCACAGCTGCTGAGCGCAGTAGCGTGGCAGGAGCATCTCCTCACTCCCCTGCAGGCGGGTGGTAAGGAGCGAGGGGTCCCGGACTACAAGAGGGGTATCCATCTGCTGGCTTAGGCCTGATCCCACTGGCAGGCAGACTTCCCCTGAGGGGTCCTGGGATATGAGAGGGAGCAGGTCGGTCTGAGGGGACATCCCCTTCAGTGCACGAATGTCATACACTGGGCCTCTAGTCTATAATGTTAGGATATCCCTTCACCATCATCAGGAAAACTCCAGTGTCTCCTCCTCTGTTGAAGTCCCATGGATCTTATGTCTTTTTCAGATATATTTTATAGAAGCTTTCTGAGAAAGGATGAATGGGAGATACATTTTTTTGAAACTTAGCATGCCTGAATATGTCTTTATTTTCCTTTGTATTTGATTGTTTGGCTGACTATTAAATTCTAAGTAGAAGGTTATCTTCTTTATGAATTTGAAAGCTTTTCTCAAATTTCTTTAACTTCAAATATCTCTTCTTTAGGAATAAAATGTGACTCTGTTTTTAAACCCCCCTCCTTTTTATCTATGGAAACTTAGGCTCTTTATCTTCCAAATTCTGCAACTCCACAATGATATTTTTTGCTGAGGATCTGTTTTCACTTATTTTACATGATATTTGATGGGATCTTTTTTTTTTTTAACCTGGAAACATGTCCTTTAGATCTGGGAAGTTCCCTTGCTTTATTTCTATGATAATGACATTGATTCAGTTTTATTTTTTCTCCATTTATGTAACTCTCATCATTCCTGTGCTGTAATATTGGACTGAGGTCCTGGTTTTCTTATCTTCTCTTTTATTTTCTATCTCTGCCTTCTTGTTCTGCTTTTTCAAAGATTTCTTTAACTTCTATTCCTTGGGTTGAAAGTTTACATTTTTGCTCTAAGTTTTTCATTTCCAATAGCTTTTTCTTATTCTCTGAATGTTCTTTTTTGCAAAGCAGCCAAGGTTCACTTTGTAGATGCAATGTTTTCACTCTTGTCTCTGGAAAAGCCATTTTAGACTTTTGGAAGTTTTCTTTTGATTCTTACATTATCTTTACTTCTGGTGGTCTTTTTTATCCTTTGCTTTGACCTATCTTTAATTCTTACTTTTCAGGCCTTCCACAAACACTGGATGATTAATTGTGATCCATTTATAATTATGAATGAGAAACTAAAAATGGATGTAGTATTCTGTGTTCTTAAGGAGAAACTGTCAAATTTAGTCATTCTGGCTCAATCAAGGGGTGCAAGCTTATCCATCTAGACTGGAATATTCCATGAGACATTCATATGCTGACTGCAGAAGCGAAAGCTTGATTTTCCAGCATTCTGGAAGAAGATAAGGAAGAGTAGGCCAGGATCTGAATAACTTGTTTAATTTGTTATACAGCCTTTCATTAATCTCTTTTTGATGTAGCATTTTTACCTTGACCTTTAGGTAAAGCTATTCTTTCTAAGATCAGAGTTTTATGGTCTCATTGCTTCAGAAAACAAACCTAGAGTCTTTTGACCCCATTGGCAAGTTTAGTTCCTTCATTGCAGAAGGTGAGGACAGGCACCTGAGTTTTTAGTTACTCCTACAGAGATTGCTACCTATCCTCCAATTTTAAGCTCTAACTGGCACTTTTATCATCAAAGGTTCAGGTGTCACTAAATTTTAAACACATCCTGGCCTCTGCCATGAATCCTCTTGCCAATAATTGTCTATTTCTTTGTAGGCACTCAGGTGTCAATTTCCTTTGAGATGCTCAGCCAATAACTCCCTATTTATCACATTCTATTTCCTCAAGTTTTGTTGACATCTTTCATTGGCTCTTATCTTTCTATATCATTATTGGTTTTTGCTTCTTCTGATGTTCCAGCATAGAGTAGTTTCAAGAAGGAATAAGAGATAAACGTATGTGTTTAATTTATGATGTCTAACTGGAAATCACGATGGGATTTTAATGGTTGCATTGCAGGTTATAAGGCAATGTATTGTGGGAGATATTTAAGGGTAAATCATTATATGTATACTTTCTCAGATCATAATACATGAGACTAAGCCCAGGGCTTTTAGATAAATGCCCATTGTTATAATTAAATATTTATTTTCTTGGCAATAGTAAAACCCACTATTTATTGTCATATATATTTTTTATTATTTTTAAAAGTCATTACAAAGACAACAGTAGCTCTGGTGTTTGCATCTTAGTCTCTGGAGTGACATCTTCATAGCCAAGAGATTAATTTAGTAGCATCCTCTGATGCTTCACTTTTCTGAATAAGGTTACAACCTTAGGACTAATTATACCGAGTGCAAATGAAAACCCTAATGAAATACATGGTCACCAGAGACATCTTGAAAGTATTTACTCTGACAGATCCAGTTGTCCTAAATACACACCTTGCTGACATTGAGGATATTTTAAAAGCCTCAATGTTAGTGTGTGTGTGGCTGGAAACATGCGTGTCCAGAGAAAGCATGCATTTCATGGAGGCTGCAGGGCTGGCGATTGTGCAAGAGTGTTTCATCAGGATGTGTCCTTCACATGGGATGGTAGAAGAGTAAAATCAGGAAGCCAGAGAAAGGCCCAAGAAGTCCATGGCGCTTGTTCCCAGCTGAGGATCTTTAAGATTATCTTTTTTCTATAGTATCCCTGATGTCAGCAATGTTTGCATCTTAGTCAGTGATAGGGCATTAACCCATATAGAGGGAAATCTCCCTACTGAAGAGCTGACATAGTTAGGAAGATTTGTCTTGTATTTAATTTGAAAACTATCTTATTACCTTAGAGTTTATTTTCTTTTTTGTCCTTTTTTGTCCCCTTCTCCATTTGTATACTACCATTAAAAAGTCATTGATCTGCCCTAGCCAGTTTGGCTAAGTGGACAGAGCGTCGGCCTGTGTACTGAAGGGTCCCAGTGGGGGATGTGCAGGAGGCAGCCAATCAATGATTCTTTCTCATCATTGATGTTTCTATCTCTCTCTCCCTCTCCCTTCCTCTCTGAAATCAATAAAGAAATATATGTTTTTAAAAAGTCCTACCTAGATTATCTCTGAGTACACATTACATACACATAAGTTTTTAAAAAGTCCTACCTAGATTATCTCTGAGTACACATTACATACACATAAGCAACACCCATACCACACTTTTGGGTCATGAAAAGTTTCCCTTGGCTTTTACATCACAATGAGCTGACCTTGGCTATTCACACAGTCTGAGAAACTACCACGGAAATGAGACATGGATCCATTCTCATATCTCACAAACTCATCGGGCATTTTTCTAACTCTCCATGTTCTTGTCCCTGCAAGCATGTTGTCTCTGCTCTCATCACTTCCCTCTCATAAAGGACAAGACCCCTATACTAGTAATATATTGTAGTATTGCCCCTGAATTCTTCCTATGCTCAATGTCTTCTTTTTCCCCTAAAGACATAGAGTTTTTAAATACAAACACTAGCCCCCAATACACCAATAAGTATTGCTTCAATGAATGGGATCAAAGGTGATATATATATATATATATATATATATATATATATATATATTCAAAAATTTTTAAAAAGATTTCTCACCTTTTGTCCATTGAGTATGATGTTGGCTGTAGGCAGTTCATATAAGGCTTTTATTATGTTGAGGTATGATCCCTCTATTCCCACTCCGTTGAGAGTTTTTATCAAAAAAGTGTTTTGGATTTTGTGGAATACTTTTTCTGCATCTATTGTTATAATCATGTGATTTTTATCTTTCAGTTTGTTCATGTGATGTCTTACATTTTTTGATTTGTGGATATTGTACCAGCCTTGCATCCCTGGAATAAATCCCACTTGGTTATGGTGTATGATCTCTCTAATGTATTCCTGAATCTGATTTGCTACAATTTTGTTGAGGATTTTAGCATCTATGTTCATCAGGGTTATTGGCCTGTAATTCTCTTTCTTTGTAGTGTCTTTATCTGGTTTTGGGATTGCGGTAATGCTGGCCTCATAGAAAGAGCTTGGAACTGTTCCTTCATCCTGAATTTTTTGGAATAGTTTAGGAGGATAGGTATTAGTTCTTCTTTGAATGTTTGGTAAAACTCCCATGTGAAGCCATCCAGACCAAAAGGAAGATAAACAATCCAATTAAAAAATGGGCAAAGGACCTAAATAGACACTTCTCCAAAATGGACATAAAGAAAGCTAAAGGGCATATGAAAACATGCTCAAAGTCACTAACCAAGAGATGCAAATCAAAATGACAATGAGGTAACACCTCACACCTGTTAGAATGGCTATCATCAACAAATCAGCAAACGACAAGTGCTGGCAAGGATGTGGAGAAAAGGGAACCCTTGTACACTGCTGGTGGGAATGCAAACTGGTGCAGCCACTGTGGAAAATAATATGGAGTTTCCTCAAAAAATTAAAAATGGAACTACAATTTGACCCAGTGATCCCACTTCTAGGAATATATCCCAAGAATTCAAAAACACCCAACAAAAAGAATATATGCACTCCTATGTTTATAGCAGCACAATTTACACAAGCTAAGATTTGGAAACAGCTTAAGTGCCCATCAGCATATGAATGAATTAAAAAACTGTGGTACATCTATACAATGGAATACTATGCAGCAGTAAAAAGAAAGAACTCTTACCATTTGCAACAGCATGGATGGAAATAGAGAGCATTATGCTAAGCAAAATAAGCCATTCAGAGAAAAATAAGTATCACATGACCTCATTCATATGTGGAATCTAATAAACAACATAAATTGATGAACAAAAATATTCCCAGAGACACAGAAACATCAAATAGACTGTCAAACCTCAGAGGAAGGAAGGGGAGGGGGGAGGGGGAGAAGAGATCAACCAATGAACTCATATGTGTATATGCATAACCCATAGACACAGATAATAGGATGGTGAAGGCTTGGGGTGGGGAGAGGAGGGGAGGGCACTGGAGGGGAAAAGGGACAAATATAATACTTTCAACAATAAAGATTTATTTAAAAAAATGGATTTCTCAGTTTACATTATGTAAATGCATGTGAAACTTTGGAGCTTCCTCATGTCAAATAGTTCCAGTGCCCACACTTTTAGAGTATCTTATTTGTCCTTGTTCTCTATTTTTTTTAATTTAAAAATGTCACTGTGTTATAATTCATGTACTCATTTATTCTACCACAACTCTTAAATTTTCATAGACAAAAAATAAATCAAGCCCTAACTGGTTTGGCTCAGTAGATAGAGCGTCGGCCTGAGGACTGAAGGGTCCCAGGTTCGATTCCGGTCAAGGGCATGTACCTTGGTTGCTGGCACATCCCCAGTAGGAGGTGTGTAGGAGGCAGCTGGTCGATGTTTCTCTCTCATCGATGTTTCTAGCTCTCTATCCCTCTCCCTTCCTCTCTGTAAAAAATCAATAAAATATATTAAAAATAAATAAATAAATAAATAAATCAAGAAAACAGTGTTTGGGGCTACTTTTCTGCACTCAAGCTGTGCCTCTATATGTTTGCAAGTTCACACAGAGGATTGGTAACCACCCCAGTACATATTAACAAGATATGATTGTATGTTTATATGATTTTTCCTCTTTAGGTACTTGGAAGGCCGAGCACAGCTGGATAAGAGAAAGGAGAGCCCACGGATGAGTATTGGGGGTTCTGTGTGGGTAGCACCTTTCAAATTAGGGGTCAAATGGGTGGTTTCATCATATGAATTAGATTGTTTCAGAATTTTAGATCTTTCAATGCAACATTTCAAACAAATGAATGAACAAAGAAACCAAAAAAAACCACACAAATAATTGGGGAGGGCATCATCTGTCCTTGAATTATGAATAACTAATAGGTTATACAGATAAATTAGTTGTTTTCATGTATCTGTGTCACTTAAGAATTGCATTCAGCTGCTAGCACTCAACAATGGACATAACAGAGGCTTAAACAACAGAGCTTTATTTCTCTTGGGTGAAAAAAAGTCTGGAGGTGGAGAGACCAGGGCCAGTATAGTAACTGCCTGGTAGTTTCAGACCTTAATATTTGCCATAATGTCAACAAACTTTAGCCAATAGGAATTTGGATGAAATGGGTGGAGCAAAGGGAGGTGCCCAATTTAATGAGCTCAGAAAGTGCACTGCTGAGAAATGATGAACCATAAGGATGGATGAAGTGAGGGTAGGTGACATGAAGCCATGCATTGAACCATAGGTAGAAGGGAACCTTTCAGCCTCTTGAGAACAGAAAGCAAGGTAGTGCTGCAAATAATATTTTAAATATGACATTGATGTGAAGAATAGTTTTTCAAAAGATGAAACAGGAGTGAAAAGAATAGAAGGAACATTGAAATAACCATAAGGAAGGAGTGGCATTTGGAATAGAAATAAAGAGGACCACAAGCTAAGAAGCATCTTGGAATTTTACTTCATCTTAAAGATAATCATGATCCATAAGCTCCAGGAAGGAATATATTTGGAAACTAACCAGGAAAGTAAACACACTGATTGTTTTTCTTATTATTCCAGCTGCTGAGTTTGTCACACCTCTGCCCACATATTGCACTCTGCTCATGTACTGTACTCAGGCAGAAAGTACAAGCAGCCACCACTTGGTGCAATGAGAGGGAATGCATGACCAGTCTGCCTGCCCCATCAGGAAAGAAAAGTCTTAATGCTCTAATCTCTCTGATGTCTGTAATTCTACCTTGTAATGCCATTTTTGTGTCTTAGATCTTTGATCTTTACAAGTCTGTTAGATGTGAATGAAGAAAAGTACCTTAAGCAATGCTTTGCCATTCCACTCACTTTATCCTGATAATTTTCAGGTGATTTCAAGGTAGGCACATCCCTGGGACCCAAGCCAGTAGTATGGGTGTTTTGAAAGAGGGGGAAGCTAGAAAGTTGCTCAAAAAGAGTAAATGTACTAACTTCAAGAATCTCCTAAAATATGGGAGGGCATTAAGGTGTTCATTTATAGAACATGGGCCAGTGCTGGCTCTGTCTCTGCCAGGGCCAGGTAAAAAGTCAGACTCAGACTACGCTTCACTACGTTTTGCTGTCCTTGGATCTGTCTGATATTTCTGTGTGCCTCTCAGAAAATCACTGAACACCCTGTGCCTAGCTTTCTCTTATGAAGAAGAGTCATGAGTGAAATGGGTGACTGAAGAGTAAAGAGAGTAAGTGATTAGAGTGGGTTGAAATTTCTGTAAGTTTTAGGATGTTACTTATTAATAGAATGGCATCGGAACTGGAGATTGGCAATAATCTTGATTCTCATGGCAAGAAGAGCTTCCTATACTCATCAACACTCCACAGAATGTTTCTGTCAATCTGGATTCTGTCCCTAAGGAATGCTGCTTTAGGATTCCCTGGAAGGCTACATTCCTTGGTGTAGATGATACTGAAGAACACACAGATAAGCATGTCATTTCTCTATAGGGTGCAGGGGAAACACAGCTCGGGTATGTGTTTAGAATAGAAGCATTCTATTTCTCACAATAGCTGCCATCACTTGGAGACAGACAGAACATTGTCACAACTGAATGCTAGTTTTGACACACTCTACCATCTCATCTGTAAGAGTCTAGAACAGGAGTCTAGGGATCATGGAGAGGGGACATTCATGTTAGCAGATAGGCCAGGGAGTGTTAAGAGGGAGAGGTGCGCATTATGAATAGGAGGAACATTCTGGAGAGCAATATTTCTTATGGGCTAATTGTTCTATGTTTTATAGAATCTGATCATTAGGGGATGCTGGGCATGATTCCACAGAGATGTTCTTGTGAAATAAAGCAAGAGGCTATTAAACAGAAAGTTTAAATATAGCTACAGGGAGACATACTTCCTGACAACTTGACAGATGTCTTGGAGTGACAACTCCTTCCTTCATCACTAATTACAAAATCATTTGTCTTAAGGAAAAAACAAAAGAGAAGTAATTATGAAAAACATGATTCTTAAGGGATAAAAAGATAACATCAGTTTAAAACACGGAAGCAATCATAACCACTTAGAATCATTATTAGTTTGGTGGAACCAATGACAGGTTGCTTTTTAGAAACCAGAGGGAACGGGGCTCCTGGAGCAGAGGGAAGAAAACATTCAGTTTCTTGTTATGCTAAACTTATCCCCAGACTCCTGAGACTTCTTTGATGAACAGTTCATTAAAATTTCCAACCGCAGATGAATTTGAGCTAAAATACACAAATGTTTTAATTATACATTCCTTTTTAATTACACTAATGACTTGTAATGTGTTTATGTTGGTTTAGAGTTTAATTTCTTCCCTTAGATTAGGTGGTTGACTTAAGGACCGTGCTTTTCAGTAAAATGGCATGATTCATCAATGTTTGATTACGAATTAATGCCCAAATGCAGAAGAGCTCCTGCCCTTGGAGGGATAGTTCTGCCAATGAACAACTGCCCCTCCTCCAGGGCTCTGGGACAAAGGAGACCTTGCCATCTTGCAGGCATAAGGGATGGGAGTTCTGAGGGAAAAGCTGTGAGTAGTGCCCAAGCTGGGAAGGGGCTAAGAGATGCAGGACTGGATGAATGGGGAAGAAAATCCCCCACAACTGAGATAGGCCCATTTTCCAAGGTTCCATTTGCATGTTGAAGGGTCAGAGCTGGCCCCTGATCAAGCTGAAAGAGGCAAGATACAATCCTCATGTTTTTGTTTTTGTTTTTACCTCCTCTTTATGTCCTCTTTGGGACTTCTCATTTTGAAGTCCTCTTTCTTCCTCAATGTAATCTATTGCCCCAGACAATTCCGGCATGAAGTATATGATTTTTATAAACATTTGCACACTGATATGTGACTCAACATTAATATTTATCCCCTATCAAACTTAAAAAATTATATTTTAAAAGAGAATTCATGAATGGCTGATGTTTATCTCATGGTACCCTTCTTTCAAGGATTGGGAACTAGACAAACTTGTTCATTTATCTGCCTATCTCATACACTGGGTATTAGTGTTTGTTTTCCTTTTCCAGTAGCCCTTCACCCTACTCTAATAAGAAATTCCCTTTTTTCCCTGCAGAGAAACCATTCCCTGTAGTATGATAGAAACCATCATCCCTGCCCCCTCACCACCAAGTTTGGCCTAATGTGCCCCAGGTTAGCCAATCAAAGTGTACAGTTCTCCTAGGTACAGAGATTGTTTGAAGGTAAGCACATCACAGAAGCCAGACCACTCAAAGTTCTCCTTAGGACTTTTAAAAATTTATTTATTTTGCCAAACCTTTTATGATAGGCAGAATGGCCCCCCAAGTAGACATACATCCTAAGCCTCCAAATTGGTAAATACATTTGGTTATATGGCAAAAAGGATTTTGTAGATGTGATTAAATTGAACTACATAGGTGAACCTAATGTAATCACAGGCATCCTTTAAGTGAATGAGGGATGCAGGAGAGTTACAGTAGAGGCAACAATGAAATAGCAACCAGAGAGATATGACTGTTAGGTTTGAAGGTAGAGGAAGGAGCCATGAGCCAACCGATGAAGGCAACCTCTACAAGCAGGGAAAGGCAAGAAAATGAATTCTCCCTCTGAGTCTGAAGAAAGGAGTGCAGCCCTACGTACACATTGATTTTAGCCTCTTGATACCCATTTCAGACTTCTGATCTCTACAACTGTAAGATAATAAATTTGCATTGTTTGAAGTCACCAATGTCTGGTAATTTGTTATAACAACAATACAAAACTAAGATGCCTATCCAAAAAACACTGCCTCTCATCTGGGATCTTGATGTTCTGAAAACCATTACACCTATGGCAGGGGAAAAAACTATCAAAACCTGGAGAAAAAGATGAGGATTTCTGATGGTGCTATTTGAGCCAATTGGTCAGCTGAGCCTAAAACAACACCCTACTGGATTTCCCAGTTATGTGAGGCAATGCAGTCTTCAAAAAACTTTTAGTTCATGCTAGTGAGTTGGCTTTCTGTCACTGGAAATGAAAAGTGTTAGTTAATATGCTCTCTTAATATTTTTGTAACAAATGAAATACCCAAGACAAACAGGGTTTCCATTAGATTAATTCATAATGTTGCAGTAAAATTTTGTCACCATATACAAGTTAATACAGTTGAATTAAATTGGAAAATGGTATGTATATTTATTGCAGTTTTTGCATTCTTGCTTTCTTTTCTACAAAACTGCTCTGAGTGTTTCAGAAGGTAAGGTGAAGAATGTAGAGTGTACCAGGCTTACGTGGAAGTAATAGTGGCATATTTCAAATCAATGCAGAAGATGTATTTAGGCATAAACACTTCAGATATGTGAAATTGCACCATTATGGCTCCACCCATTCTGAGTAGATATGTGGCCACTTCAACCAATGACATTCATTTTGTCTAAGCTGCATGCAGTAGACATGTAATCAGAGAAGCCAGGTTGGAAACCATGATCAAGGTCATGCCAAATCTCCTCTGTGCTGAAAGAAGGGGATTAACAGAAACACAGTTCAATCCTCCAGAGTGAAGGTATTCAACTGTGAAAGGGATTTCCATGTGAAAGGGGAAGTGATTTTTTTTTCAGGTGGGATGGCCAGGAAATTAGGATGGTGAATTAACAGCCTGGTGACTCCTACAGGCAGATAAGTAGCACAGGGCTTTCTTCAAAATCTGGGGAAAAAATTGAAATTATGTGGAGGCTCTGACTCAGGGGTTCTCCCTAGCCTCTTTTCTTGCCTGATGCCAGGGTTAAACAGAGTAAATTCAGCGAAAGACAGTTGTACTTGAAAAAGCTAAGTTTTCAAGGGGCCCCAGATGAAGGAAAGCAGGGAGTAGTCCATTGGGACCCTAGTGGCATACACCATTGTTGTCCTTGTACGCCTCCTCCTTGTACACCTCCTCTTCTATGAATGCGGCCGTTAAAATTAGACTCATTTAGCAATGTGCTATTGCATATTTATTTTTTACCAGAGAAATTCCTTTTAACATATGAAAAATCATTTATTTGTTAGCATGCATTTGGTTACAGGTTTTTCTCTAGAGTAGACACTCTGATGGAGTTTGGAGAGATCATTCTTTCCAGCAACATTTACTGAGAGGTTGTTCTGAACTAGGCTCTCTGCTATGTGCTGAGAATACAAAGAGGAATCAGAGCAAATATGCTTCCTTCTCTAAGGATTTTATGATCTAATGTAAAGGTGGCAGAGCAATATTAGGTTGAAAAGGTTAAAGACAAATATTTTCTTATTTTCCAACTTTACCAATCTTTATCTCATTTGGTCTTGGAAATCCCACAGCCAATGTCTTGCCATTTTCTAAAACCTTTCCCTCATTTTCCTTCATAGTCCATACAGACATTTAAAAATATAAATAATCATGTTCATTTTTCTTTGATTTATTGATAATCTATAAAGATGAAGCAGAAATTAAAATCTACAAGTTCCCTACATCATGGCTGTGCAAACCCAACATAGCTGATAGGGCATATGGACTTCAAAAAACATTGGCTTTCCTCTGAAATCTACTACATGCAGCTCAAACAAAATGGCCTGGCATTCCAGGCCTTCCCCAAACTTGGCTTAACTCATTCTCTAAGTTTTTCTCTCACTTAGCTACTAAAATTATATGGCCATAACTTGCAGAATAATCTCTGTGCTTTCCTTCCTCCATGTCCCTGTTCATGCCTTTCTCTCTCCCCCACCCCCATTCCTCATGTAGTGACTTTCTAGTAAATCTTCAGTAATTTCTCAAGTGTTCCTCAATCTCAGCAGCCAGACATTTTCTGTAGTTACTTTATTGAACTTAGCTTGCACTATTCACATGGCTCTTGCGCATTTTACCTTCTATCACAGGTATTTTGTCATATCTCTTCTAATAGAAAGGAGAGATTCTAACATATATCTGGGGAATCCTATAATTCCCAGGACATTGAAGGCTGAGCATCTAAATATCTGGTCAATGACAAAATGAATTGAATTGAGAGGATGAGGAGACCAAATCAAAGCAATATAATTACAAAACTTAGCCTATTGGGTAGGCTGGCTAGGGCAGGGAGTGGAGAGTCTAAAAGGAGCTGGGGAAACAGTTAAGAGACTTGCACAATTATCCCTGTGTAAGGAGTGTAAGTGTATACTCTCTCTGAGAACTGAGACAGAAAGGAAACCAATAAACTATAAAGGTTTTGTCTCCAAGAAATGGTGCATGTGAGATTTTTTTTTAAATGAAGTTTCTACTTGTGATACTGAGCAGGGTAGTGCCATAGACAGAATGTGCAGATGGTAAATGTCAGTCTCTTATGTACTTCCTTCCTTGTTGATATACTAGTATGGTCTGAGATTTTTGTATAATTGTACATTTTTGTTACTATTCTAAAAGTTCTGTGATTCCCTGGTGCACAGATATCCAGATATCTCAGCTGTGTTCCCAAGAGCTCTCAAGATCCCTGTGGTTTCCTCAGGACTCTGAGACCCAGAAGGTAAAGCAGAGTAGACGGGGTCCTAGAACCATCACCGAAGTCCCAGCCTCAACTCCTGGATTGATTTTGATTACTGTGGTGAACTTAAGATCTCTCTTGAAAACAAGTTTTTTGCTATTTAAATGTCTTAAAACCTTGGCTCTAGAGCTGGTGTAAGCAAACTATGGCCCATGAGCTTTGACTTTTGTAAAGCATGGTTTAAAAAAAAATAAAAGAAATATATGCAACTAAGCCCAGAAAGCCTACAACAGTTTTAATATGGTCCTTTAAAGAGCAAGTTTTCTCAGTATAAGTACTTAAAAAATATATAATTTTTCCTAACAGTGTGGTCAGAGTTTGTTATTGCTATTGAATGTTGATGGCACTGTTCCTCCACAGTACCTAGGCTGGCACATGTTGCTCATTATGAGCCTTCTTGACCTACATTGCCCAACTAGAATCCTTGAACCCTATGTTCATAGCAGTGACCAGCTCCTTCCCTCTCACAATGCTTATAAATCACTCCAGGATTATAGCCAGAGCACTAGAAAGTACATATGCAATAAACAACTAATTTTTCAAGATAGTTATGGTTATACATATTGGGCAGGAGATATCTTAAAATTCCTAATAAAGTACCTTATTTTAGTTATATGGCATGACTTTACATTCACAGCAGTCACCTTTTACATAGAGGTACATCAAGATAAATAGAGCAATATCCATATTTTACAGTCTATAAAATTCAAATCTTTGCTTAAAAAAGAGAGTTTACATGCAATGCATATACAAGCTTACAAGTTTATTTATCTACATATATATATGCAATATGTGCATTGTAAAGTTAGGGCCTCAGTTTTAGAGTCTGGGCAAATATTTACAGCCCAGATCAAGCAGGGGTGAGTGCCTATCAAAAATATTTTGTAACAAGGAGTTGTAGTCCATGAAGAAAAGAGCTACCAGGGCCAGTTCTTCACAACATTGGGAGGGTGGCAAGTTTCATTTTCTGCAACTAAGATTAAATTTCCTGTTCACAGACACTTTTTTCCATCTCAACTGCAGCTGGGAGGTTGAGATTCACATTCTTTTTTCCTGCCTCGACACCCTTACCATATTTTTTAAAAGATGTGAAGGTTTTATTCATATGGAGGTGTACATGTTTGATGATGTGTAAAATTTACCTTTTCCAGGGATGTGTATATTTTAAAAGCAATCACAACCTCCAGTCAAGGCTACAAGAATATAAGAGCAGAAACTTAAGAATATGATGGGTAAAGAGTGTGATATTTTGAGATAGTTACTGGTTACCTTGAAATTATCCAAACACTTCCTCTTGAGAGATAGTCCAGGCTCAGGTTGTGGGAGGGTGGCTAGATATAAGGAATGGCCAGTGAATTTGACCTATGGCCAGATACTAAGGTGTGATAGCAGGCAGGGGTGATAATGATATCTGAAGCTAATCAAGAAATCCAGAAGAAAGGTCCATGCAAGGCATGAGGCTTAAAGACAGAATCCAGGTATAAAGAACATGGACAGAGACTGGGGATGTTATATGAGAGCAAGAGAGTTTGGAACCCTATGAAATGAAAGAGACCATGAGCACAAAGTCTTCAAATACCTTTGGTTTTATTGGTGGCAAAGGTATTATTAGAGATGAGATCATTCTAGACACTGCCTTCTGGGATTTTGTCCCTGGCATGAGAGGGACTAGGAATACTCTAATGGTTGACATTAGTCTAACCATCTGAGGCATGTTCTGAAAGGAGAAGTAGGCTCTAGACACATTGCCACTAGATAGCCTCACCCTTGCTGATGTATTTGTAAACCTCAAAATGGTCTAAGTGAACAACTATTTTCCATCCCCCGTGGAATAGTATACTTTTATTGGGACCAATTTTGAGAAATCGCTGGAATTGCTCTTATCTAAGACATAATATTTCCTAGAACAGTGTGGAGGCCTCAGTTTTGATACATAGAGCTAGTATCTAGGTAAGAATCTTGTTTGGGGCATATTACACAGGTCTCTAAGGTACAGACAAATTCACTTTTATTTTTGTTTTTGTTGCTATAAAATTGTTTTGTTTAGAGACATGAATCAGAACAGAGTGAAATATTATATGGCCCCTACTGATGGTAAGTACATGAGTCAGGAACTCCACCACAGAAGCCCACCTCAACATATATTTCCCAGAATTGGCTAAGAGATGTTACTATTGTAGCAGTCAGTTTCAAATTTCCTGGCCTGCAGGATTGTGAAAAGTTAGCTCAAAGGATTATGTGGAGCTACCATTCATGTAGATCAACACTATCCAGTTCAGTGGTCAAAGAAGTGCGAAATGATGGTATCTCCATCTATTTATAGCATCCATGAGGGCCTGGAAGTCTTTACCACCAGAGAGATGAATCCTAGAAGCAGAGAGTAGAACAGTGGTTATCAGGGCAGAAAGGTAGGGAAATGGGGATATATTGGTCAAATGGCACAAAGTCGTAGTTATGTAGGAGAAATAAGTCCAGTGATCTGATGTACAGCATGATAACTATAGATAATAATACTGTATTGAATACTGGAAATGTGCTAAGAGAATGGATTTTAGGGGTTCTCACCCAACACACACACACACACACACACACACACACACACACACAAATGGTAACTATGAGAGGAGATAAATATGTTAAGTTGCTTGACTTAGTAACTAATTCATTATGTCTATGTATTTAAAGACATTGTGTTTTACACCTTAAATATATACAATTTTTAGTAAAAGATAAATAATAACAACAAAAAAATGGTATTGAGACAGTGCAAGTAACCATTAAATAAATGATTTTTCTACTAAAAAAAAAAAAGTTAAGGGCAAGGGAGAGATTCAGAAGGCTCCTCCCCTTGGTGATATTTGTGTATTTATGGAGACTCAGGTGAGGTTACCTAGAATCCAAGCACAGATCTATCCATAAACTATCCATAACCTATCAAGCTTTCAGAGACCTTCCCACATGTTGTGTTTTTCACATTTCAACCACCCAGAGCTAGAACTCTACAAGTTAGCTTTCCCTGACAAAACCTGTGAGACACTTTGATTATTGTCTCCTTCCAGGCCAAGTGTTGGGGCACAGGGATTTTGCTGTGCGCCCAGGTCTGAGCCAGAGCAGGAGGATCAGGGAGCAGGAGTGGCCTGGGCAGCTGGTTTGATGTTATTCCTGGCCCCTGGGTGTAAAAGCATTTGGGTCCATAGAGGATCTTTAGTTTTAATGAATATCTTACATTTTAGATCAATGTGCATTTCATTCTACCCCCTGGTTGTTGGGTTTTTTTATTTCACTTAATCTTTACAATCATCTATGAAGTCAAAATTATTAATATTATTTTAAATGGGAAAATTGAGGCTCAGTGTTGTTTGCACATTTTGTCTTTGATTACAGTCAAAACTAAAGCAGCAGTCATTAATACCACTACGTTGATAGTGGCCCCAAATGCATATGTGATCCTTGGTACCACGTCTCATAATAAAATGATGAGAGTTATAGTTACTGAGTGCCTATCATTGGTTAGTATGAGCTATGACTTTCCTTCCAATTGAGAAACGTATCTGATTATCTCATTCACCATGAAGCATTAGACATCAAAAATAGCTCACTGAAATCTTGCTCTCAGACCACTTTCCCCTTTAAAAGAGATATATTGGGAGATAAATGTGTAACCTAAAGGACTAAATTGTGAAATTTTAGGCTTTTATAGTAGTCAGCACCAGAAAGATTTGGGGGTCAAAAATGTTCTTAGATGTTCTTACAAATCATTCTTCCTCTTTCACTATCTAATAAATTATAGTCAGTTTTCCAACCCTAATTTTAGCTAAGGTGTCCACAGAGGAAAGAGATCCAGCTGAAAATCAACTCTATGGCTTTGAAACTGCAGCATCTTATCCACTAACTAAATGAACTCGCAATCAACCCCTTATAGGATGATATCATGGCCAACCTTAAAAAATGCTTTCATAATTAAAGCCAGCATTGCTTTACATCCCTTTGTGTTACTGATTCTCCCCCATTTCCTAGCGACAGGGTCTTCTGTAGTGGTTTGTCAGGTTGTCAGATGGGCTTCTGTGGTCAGTGGATGAGCTGACCTTCTGATTGTCTTCCTAGACTTCTGATTGTCTTCCTAGACCAATAGGCAGCACCACGCAGAGGACATGCCATTCATTCTGGGTTGATCTGTGGCCTCTGTAATCTCAGATTTGCATCCTCCATCCAAATTTTTATGCTATTTACTGCAAGTGCAGCCTCGGGAGGTGGGAAATTTTAGGTTTAAATATGCCCAGATGAATATGCTGAGTGGCATATTCCAGTAATAAAGAATGATATCCAAGTGTCTACGTTGCTCAAAAATGCAATTTAAATTAAATTACATTTCTCCCACACACACCCTACCATCCCCAAACTCACATCTGCAGGCCTGAAAGCAGTCACACTTGAAATAGCAGCAAATAAAATCAGAGACACAATCAAAGCTTCAGGTATTGAGAAGAGGCAGGCATATGGGCCATGGGCAAGAAATTGCTGTAGTCTGCTTAATAGGCAGGATGCTGGGACCTTTTCACATTCACTTCTGCTTTAAGCCTCAGGTACCCAGCATATTGATGCCTGAACTACACACCTTTGAAAGGGAACAAAGTTTCTTTCTTTATTTTGCTTTTTTGTTACACAACAAAAGATTGGGCATAATATAAGAAAACAGTAAGACAGTAGTGGTGAAATGCATCATTTCTGGAACCCAAAAGAACTGAGTTCAAATCTGGCCTGGTCCCAAAGCTCTCTGATTATGAGCAAGTTATAGAGTGTCTGAATATCCATTTTCCCACTCATCAAGATTGAAAGATATTCACTTCATAGTGTTGATTCGCATGTTATCTTAGCCAGAGTAGGGAAAGCACATTCTGTATGCACACCCATAATTTACATATTCCAAGAGTAGAAGCTATAGCAATAGCATATATGTGATGATAGGATGACCCAGGAGGTGAAATCTAAACACTTGATTCACTTTTGACAAATTGTAGCCTTAAATCCATATTCCCTGACCAGGCAAAGCATGTGAGAAAGAGGTGGTTACAACAGATAATCCCCACACAGAGGGAAAGGTGTTATTTACCTTTGCACTAAAGTAGAAGAGACTGTTACTGGCCCATATCATATTGTTGAAAATATTACTTATGTCCCCTTGTTTCTCCCATTGACCTCTTCTAGCCTGGCCCTGCCCCTGGCCCCAGGCCTTCACCACCCTATTGTCTGTGTCCATGAGTTATGCATACATGCATACAAGTTCTTTGGTTGATCTCTTCCCACCCACCCACCTTCCCCTGTCTTCCCTCTGAGATTCCAGTTTGCTCCATGCTTCTTTAGACTTCATGCTTTACTCGATGCCAGCCTCTCTCTATGCCTTTACCCACTACAGATATGAAGATGTGGCTGCATTAGGGCTGGTATTAATTCACTGCCCTCAGAGTCCAGGCCATAGTTACTGGCCAATGGAAATGATACAGAGAATAAGGAGAACTTGTGTTCTCTATCTATTCTCTCATCAGTTTCTTCTCCTTTTAGTAGAGCCCCATTCTCTCTGAAATGCCCAGTGCCAAGAGCATTGCCAGCTGAGTGCCTAGGCATCCCACTTCATATTGTTCTTTTAGTGCCTTTCCATTCTATTCTTCCCCTCCTAACGGATCAGCCCTCTGATCCATTCTTTCAAGGAAAGTCATTCCAACTAACCACAACTAGGGGGTTTTACCTCTGGTAAAGGTCTCTCTTCTAACCACTAACACATTTTTTTCTTTCATTTTCACCTTAAGATTTGCATCTAAACACTGGAAATTTAGAACCTTGCCTGGGGTCTGCAGAGAGGTTCTGTAGAAGATGGGACTTTTTACAGCCCTCTGATCCTTCACTGTATGTGCCCCCATAGCCAAGATAGCTGGTTCTGGTTGTAAATGGAAATAACTAGTCATATAAGAGGTGAATAATCAGGGTTGAAGTGTCAATATCATCTTCACAACTTAAAACTACACTGTGGGGTTGAATGGGCAGTAGATGTGTAGAGAACATTTTGCACAATGTAAGACTTAAGAGGCATTAAAGTATGGGTTTTATGCACTTGGTTCTCAAACCATCAACCAGGGTTATAATCCCAGCTCTGTAACTCCCTAGCTATATGACCTTGGATGAGTTGCTTAATCTATCTCTCTTTGCTTCTGTTTCTTTATATGTAAAATGGGAAATAGCTGTACTTACTTGGGAGTGTTGTTGTGTCAAATGAGTTG
Source organism: Myotis lucifugus (assembly GCF_000147115.1). Classification (NCBI taxonomy): domain Eukaryota; kingdom Metazoa; phylum Chordata; class Mammalia; order Chiroptera; family Vespertilionidae; genus Myotis; species Myotis lucifugus. Next base: position 9,352,726 of record NW_005871064.1, read on the forward strand.
TACTTGCACAGTGTTCAGAACAATCACCTGACTCATGATAAATACTCAATTAGACTTAGTTTTTATTAATGCAGGATTGAATGCAATGTCTTTGACATACCATAGAATAGGATTTGATCTTTGGCTCTATGGGGCCATGAACAACTTATTAACCTCCCTATGTCACCCATGGGGCCATTAAGAAATTATTAACCTCCCTATGCATCAGTTTCCTCATCTGTAATAATGATACTCACCACCTCTGTAGGGAAGTCATGATGATTAAATGAGGTAATTATTCTACCTTGCTTAACACAGTCTCTAGCACAGAATATATGCACAGTTTTTGACTTCTTCAATTGGTTAACATCTTGCCTGAAAGATTTATTCCTGCTCCATATGTGGATTTTTCCCCCAAATTTGAAATTCTGTTATCACAGTACTCTGAAATTCTTTGCAATGTGTCCTATTCATTGCAGGCCAACAAAAATGATCGCTTTTGTTGGATCAACTCAAACTTCTTAACAATATAAGTACAATAGACACAGGCACTCATGGTAAAAAGCCACTCTTGGTTAGAGTCTAGGAAGAAGATTCTACCTGAGGTATATTTGCATATTACACCTTAAAAATCTCATTAAGAGGTCACCAAACAAAACAAAAGTTTTACCTGTGGTCCCATGCATTCCAGTCTTAGCATGTGTTAGATTCAATAAAACAGAACTCAGCAACAATGAGTAATTAAAATGTGTTTTCTGTCCTCAGTTATATTTCTCAAAGACCATAAAATATTTTCTCACTAATTATTCAGAGCAACATTTCATAAAATTTTATATAAATACTGATTAAAGGGGTAGGAGACCAGAAAAACCTGTGAAGGTGAAGATAAAAATTTTCTCTAGCAGGTGGGGACACAGAGGTGGGAGAGAGGTAAGCCTCAATATATCAGTAATATTCCCTAAATATAGTTTTATTATTATCTTACATCATTTATAATAGCATAGAATACTCTCCCAACTGTGCATTCATGCACACACACAGACACACACACCAGAGAGAAATATAAAAACTATTAAGTTTTCACTGATTGATTGGTTTAGTGAGTAAAGGGAAGGCATGTATGACCTCCGTGGCTATTTTACTGTGTTCACACAACTTCATAAGCAATACGTGGAGAGGAAATGGGCTAGTCATTCACACATCAATTGTATTTATTTATTTATTTACTCATTCATTAAAAAAAATTATTTCAGACACCTACCAGAAGCTGGACACTGTTTTGAGCACAGGAGATATAGTATATAACAAGGTCCCTGCCCCCAGAGGGGCTTAAAATTGTTGGGAGAAGGGGTGACAATAAGCAAATATGATGTAATGGAATTCTATGAAGAGCAAGGCAAATGGACAGAGAAAAAATGGTGTACTGTTTTATACGGGGTGCCAGGGGAGTTTTCTCCAAAGAGGTAGCATCTGTGCCAAGACCAGAAAGAAGAGAGAAATGAAATTGGTGGCAAGATAAATGGGTTTCAGGGAGGCACCAACAAGCCAGCATTGTTCTGTAATACTTTCATTCTATTTATGAATGGAATGCTTTTTTGCTCTTTTTCTTTCCTCCTTTTATTATTTTTTCTTAAGAAATCCTGTGCTTCTTGAAATGTGAAATAGGTGAAGGAAAATACAGTTCGGGACCATTAATTGTGCTTTCTTATTGAGTATATAAATTTGATGTCAAACGGGACTGGCTGAATGGTATATATTTATTTCAAAAATATCATTTCTGTGAGGCATTGCTGCATCATCCTATTGATTTAGGGATTGGTGTGATTGTGCCTGATGCTTTTATGAAAGGCAGGCTATTAACAAACTAAATTGAAAAACTAGTGAGTCTGCCTTTCCGGGCCCAATCCAGCATGCTGCCCATGTGAGGCTTAAATGGGAAAATACTGTAAAAAGACTTATTTTAATGCGACAGACTCCTCATTGCAATCCATAAACCTTATTTTCAGTGAAGGGGAAAAAAATCCTACAAGATAGAATTCTCATGCTCGGGCAGCAATCTCCCTCTGGTTTCTTTCCCATCCGTGGCGACATTAATCTTTTCATTTCAGAAGCTGACTCTCTTTGACCTTGTTGGACATTAGGATTAAAATCTTGTGTAAGACAAAGTGGCTTTATGAGAGTTAGAGAAACCATGGGTGCTAATGTATAAAGCCCCCGCAAGTATCCAGAGATTGAACTTGCTACTGCATTCCCAGTGTGGGGCTGGAGGATTAAACCTGGGGTATGGAGGTTGGATGTTATTAGATTTTAGCTAGGTCAGCTTCCTTATTTTGCAGACAGACACTGAGGCACTGGTAAGGGATGATGCTTGCCTGCTATCTATCATGCAGCCAGATTTGTGGCAGAATTTATGTCCCACAGCTGTTTGCAGTCAACCCCATTCACTCCTTTCTATCACACCTTCCTGTGGTCCAGGCATTAAGGAGGGTGACTGAGGTGAGTGCTTGAAAAGGATAGGTCTCTTAAATACAGCAAAATGTTTATGTGAACTCACAGGAAATATACTTAGGTTTCCAGTGAGGCCAGGAAGGGGCTTGTTGGTGCCTCCTCCTGTTTACAACACTGGGAGTCCATCTCCCACTTCTGTTCCTAACACCAAAGGCTTTGGTGCCATCTGACACAAGATATAAGGACATAATGCCACTGGACACTTTTCAGTCATTACAGAGATTATGCAGCTGGACATCTTTTTTTATTTTATGATAGAGTTAAAACTTAGATACTGCATGGAGCTATTTAAAAAGTCTATATTAGAGGAAATGATGACTCCACAGATGTGTACTGAAGACATGATGTGTCATAAGTCTAAGTCTTGGTCATGATACTCATGAGGTGCACAGAGGAAAGAGGTAATACAGCCTCTGCCCCTGCTTTAAGGGCCCCGTGATCAGCTGGGGAGGTGATGAAGGACCCAACCTTTGGGAACCAGATGAGTCTGGCTGGGTGCCTCAGGGTCCGTGAGCTGGAGAAGCCCAGAGAGAGAGGATGAACAGCACTAGGAGCCTCTGTGGGTGAGTTTACTTAACTGGCTCTGCAGGTCTCAGTTCAAGGATGATCTGAGGGTGAGGTGAAGCAGCTACAGAAAACTGCCAGGAACAAATGGCATTGGGCTAGTGCCTGGCACATGAGCAGTTAGGCTGCCATTTCTCCTCCCTTTTTCCTTCCTTCCCTCTCTCCATCTCTCCAGTCCTACTTTTTCCCCTTAACTTCTCTTTCCTCCCTCCTTTTTTCCTGTTCTTACATCATATTTGGTAACAGGGCCTGCAAAGTCACTCCTAGAAATAGATGCCTCTATGAAAGAAAGGTATTCACTCCAAAGGCAGCAACGAAACCTTTTGTTACTTTAGGAGAAGATGCCCTTTCAGGAAAGAAGGAGGGACACACAGTAAGTGGCAACTCTCCCCTAAGGAAAAGCGCTCTCTGGGGATGTGCCTCTGCTCAATCTCTCATGGGTGACCTTGGGCCTTTCTGCTGTGTGCAACCCTGGCACTGTGGACATAATTTGGTGACCTGCATATGTGGTCCGTAAACCTGCATTCTATTTAAGTTATACTTTACCAAAGCAAAAAGCTCTCTGAATTTTTCTTTTTTTCTTGGATTCTTTACTTTACCCACGTGCATTCATTGCCCCCTTCTACTTTGTGTCCTCCTTACCCTCCCTTCTGCAACACTAACACTCATTTCTACTTGCTAGAATTTTAAATGACTTCCAACTAGACAAAAAGAAATCCAGTTTCTATGCACAGCCAGCCTTCATACTGATGGCCCCATTACATTAGCATACAATAAAAGCCAGCAGGGGGTGCATTGTCTTGCTGTTATCCTGGGTCTCTGTGCCTCAGGGGGCTGGGAGGGCTCCTGGGGTGCAGCTCCTCTCTCTTGTAATGAGGCAATTGCACACTTTGCTGACAGCTCCTCAGCCTTGGTAGAAACTGCAGTTTCAGAGGAAGGAGAGGCGAGAAAAGGTCGCCACCATGTATCCTGTGATCTGGTCTGGGCTTCCTGCTTCACCAGCCTCCACAATCGCTCTTCCACTGGCCTAAGAACCACTGGAAATTCATAACTTTTGTGTCTACGACTCAGAGAGTGTTTATAATGGGGAACTTTATTTCTAGAACTTCCTCCATGAAAAATACAAAGGGCAGTTAATCAGACATCTACGGTGCTCCAACTGCTTGCCAATCCTCTATGAAAAGATGGGGACTGTGGCTATAGGAGAATAAAAATAGGGTGCTACCTTTAGACCATGAGACAATTTTTAAATACAATACTAGAATACACTGCCCATGTCCCCACCCTGGGTTGTTCTAATGCCTGCTGTCACTTGCTGGAGCCAGGACTTCAACACCCAAAGTTCAAGAACTCCCTATCTCCCTGCTGCTCTTAGTCAATGTTCCTACCATTGCACTCTGGAGATTTCTTTTCTTTTCTTTTTTAAAATATATTTTATTGATTTTTTACAGAGAGGAAGGGAGAGAGATAGAGAGAGTTAGAAACATCGATCAGCTGCCTCCTGCACATCTCCCACTGGGGATGTGCCCGCAACCCAGGTACGTGCCCTTGACCGGAATCGAACCTGGGATCCCTCAGTCCTCAGGCCGACGCTCTATCCACTGAGCCAAACCGGTTTCTTCAAGATTTCTTTTCTTAAAACACATTCATGATCCATCCTGTGTCTGTTGGATGGAGTGCGAAATCTGGACTAGGCATTCAAGACCTCAAACTCTACCTCTAATCTTATTGTCTTTATTCTCCTGTAGGTCCCTGACAAGGCACCACTGTAGAGTTTCCACCTCATTCCTGCCTTGCTCCTGCCATTCCTCTACTTTTATGCAGCATTGTGTAGTAAGAGAGAAAACGTCTGATAAAGAGGAATGAGCACCAGATAGGTGTTGGACAGATGTCTTTGAATACTATTTTTTGCTAATCCTTGCTCTAGAACCTTCACTTAATTATTTAATTTGTTTTTGTGTTTGTTTTTTTCTGCACCTGTTTCCTCAATGTTAACCTGGGGGCAATCATTACTTTGTTATTAGTTTGTGTAAATTCAGAAACTAATGAGTATAAAATATCTGGCACATAGTAGGGACCTGATACATTGCAATTATTATTATGTTTTTACTCTTGCACACTCCCTCTAATACAGCCAAACCCATCCTTGAGGGACTTGTTTAAATTTTACTCGTACCATGGAACATTTCTGATAGCACTAACTCTGGTTGACTTTTAATTCTTCTGAAATCTTTCAGTTTATTTTAAAAATTACTTACTGGGCACTTATTCCCTGGTATTTATTATCATTTCATGGACATACAGTCTGTATATCCAACAGGACATAGAGTGACTGCCACCCACCTCTGTCTCCCTCTCCCATCCTACCTAGAGGCTCTTTCCTGCACTAGTTCTTAAGCCAGTCCCCAGTGGTTCAGGAAATAGTTAAAATGCTCTGACTTGTCATTTAGCAATCACCTTCCCTTCCCTGTTAATATGACCCAGAAGATGTACTTAATATTTCCAGGTAAGCTTCCTGAAACCATGACCCTAACCTGTCAAATTGCAGGTTAAACCAGATGCTCCCCAATTCCTTTATTACACTCACACAGGGCCCTGTTTTCAATTAGTTTAAATTTGAAATTTCAAATTCAATATCCCGCAATTTTTGCAAATATAAGTTTCAATCAAGGCTCTCGTGTATGAATCTTTGTTCTGGGCACCTGCCTGGTAATGCAGGTGTTGTATAGGAATAAAATCCAGTGTGTGAGCTCCAATATAGCCTGGGCTGTCCTGCTCAGCAAGACACTCCTCCCAGGGGCTGTCCCATATTAAAAAGTTAGCAGCTGCCTCAAGCCCTTATTTCTGTGCTCTTAACAACCTTGAGAATTCCCTCTGTGCCAGTCTAAGCCCCTCCTGCTGGCTTTTACCTTCACTGGAAAGAGAGTGAGATAGAGTATATGATTAAACAGCTATAACTGATAAGGGCTACAAGCACTATCACAGAGATAGTAAGACCAGCCCCCAATGGATGTATGACTTAGAACCATAAATCAGCAGAAGACCAACTCCATCCAACATAGCCAACAATTTCACCTTGCAGTAATCCCTAGCCTCATTATATGTTCATTGTAATACATTAGCATACTAAATGACACACCCCAAACTACTATGATTGGCAAGGGAAAGCCCACATAAGGACACAAAATGGTCCATAGGGCTCTTCAAAAAAGTCTTCACCCATTTCCCTGAAAAGTCCTGAATATTCCTCTCCCTTATTGAATGCCCTACTTCTTGGTTAAATGAGCCTCAATAAAGAAAGTAAACCCCATTAGGAAGGGCTACTCTGTCTGTAGAGTAGCCCATTCTCTCCTTCACTGGCTCACTAATAAACTCACTTTTTAAAACATATATATTTTTATTGATTTCAAAGAGAGGAAGAGAGATAGAAACATCAATGATAAGAATAATCAATCAGCTGCCTCCTTCTAGCCTCCTACTGAGGATCAAGCCTGCAACCTGGGCATGTGCCCTGACCAGGAATCGAACCATGACCTCCTGGTTCAGGGGTCGACGCTCAGTGAGCAACATGGGCAAGGCAACGCTCTTTCACTTTAAAATCCATGCTGGCTCATTTGTTTAAATTCTTTCCTATATGAATACAAGAACCCACAGTGGATCATGGACCCTCAGGTCCCCGTACCCCCGAAATGCCTGCATGAAGAGGATGTACCTACCTTGAGTGCTGAACCTCCCTCTTGGCCAGCTTGCCCTTAATGCTCTCTACTAGGCAGATCTAGTTATAGGTACTACTCCCCACCTCCTTCACTGTGCTGGGGTGAGTGAGCTGTGTGCAGAGAACCACCAAATTCAAGACACAAACTGGTACATTCTATAAGGTGGTAGATCTCTGTCCCCCCCAAAAAATCTTTTACATTTCTTGCTATGGAAAAAAAAAGTGTGTGTGTGTGGGGGGGTAGTTCTAAATAGAGATGGTCTGACTACTGGACTGATTGAGCAAAACAATTTAAGTGGAAGCCCCCAGCATGCAATTACAAACTCACGGTGGCTTTGTGAGCCTGGGTTAGATCAGAGGCAGCTTTGTGACAGGCAGGCAGGTGGACAGCCTGCCAGCCTCTGACATTCACTGTTCTGTGACCTTGGGGAAGTCACTTATCCTTGTGAGGATTAATGAGTTAATCTCAGGGGAAGTACTTTGAGATCATTGGCTGACAGGTGCTGTATAAGTACAAAGTATTATTATTAAAATGTCACTGTGCTGGCTGCATTTGCTCTTGAGGCAAGCTTTATTTTCCTAAAGTGAACTGTGCAAAGGAGTTTTAGCCAGAGGCTCTATATCCATAGATCTCCCTAGTCCTTAGCATAGCCTTGGAAGTAGAGGCTAGAAAAACTTATTTTAACATTTCTAACACCCCCATCTTTTCTCCAACAGACCCAGAAACGTCCCTCTAGATTTTCCCATTCATGAACAGAAATAAAAATAGAGAATTGGTAAGCCTGAGTTCTCAAACAATAGTGGTAGAAATTCAAATTCCCTCTGTTAACATCTTCCATCTTTATGTATCTCATTTTTAGTTTATGTTCCTTTTGTTCTTGAAACAGAAAACTTTTGAAGAAATAAGATATTGTTTATCAAAATTCCTAACACATAGTAGATACTCAATTTGAAAAATGAATAAGTGATTTGTATTTAGTCATCCTGGGATCAAAATTCCAAGGCATATAAAAAAAGACCAACAAGTAGTTATTGAATGCTAGGTCCTTTAAAAGAAACCCAAATGTGAAGGACCCAATGCTCCCCTCAAAGAACATGTTGCATTTCTGCATTTTGGGGGAGACATGACTCAAAAAGTTGATGACACATGCTGAACCTTGAAGTATTTGAAGTATGAAGAAGCCTTTGCAAAGAGGGAAGGGCATTTTTGTTTGTTTGTTGAAGGATGAGTGTTTGATGGCAAAAGAGATTATCAGGGGCAGGGACAGCAGGAAACATATAGATGAGGAGAGATGAAAAAAATTCAGGGGACAAGATATACAGCAGGAAAGGATCTAGGAAGGGTTTCAGCATACACATAACCAGGTGCTATTTGAGAGGGGAGTGATAACCTAAAAGAAAAAGCCAAAGCAGAGGGCAACAAGCACTTATTTGAGTTCAGAAAGAATTGCAATCCTGGGAAGCACTGATTCAGGCAGAAACCCAAATAGTGTTCCAATGATGAGGTGAAGGCAAGGGGTTTGTATGAGAAAGGCAAGGGGAAAATTACATGACTAGAAGGAAGGAATTTCTATTGGTACTAATAAGCTACATTATACGTTAGCTCTACATGGTGGTGCTAATTCTTAAAAAAATGTCCTTCAATTTTCAGTCCTCCTACTCAGGATAGCTGTCTTTTTTGTTTTACAAAGAGTTGTGTTGAGTACAGTGCTGATTTGGCCCAGTCTGGATATTATTTTGCCTAGTCCACATATTCCAAAGTTCAAGAATGAAGACATGTATGGCTTTTCCTCTGGGATGTGTCAGCTTTGACTCCCTTTTGGAATGGCTCCATTTCTATCAATTTTCTTAGGATCCAAGGTGGATTAGCTTATACCCAAGTTCCGGGGGCCTCAAACTATGGCCTGCGGGCCACATGCGGCCCTCCAAAAACATTTATCTGGCCCGCCGGGTGTTTTTGCCGCTGCTGCCTGCCAACTCGTCTGGGGCCCGCAGTACGCATGTGTGGAATGTGCGCCACACTCTCAGACTCCCCTCCTTCTCTCTGTCTCTCAACTCCTCCTCTCAGTGACTGGGTGTGATCAGACCAGTCAAGAGCTTGCCTGTGCAGAGCCTGCTGCTGCCAAGGTAAGAACAAGTTAGGATTTATTTATTTTTTTTTGAAGTTAGGAGGTATATATTTTTTTTTATTTTGCAGTTAGTAGGGCCTTTTTTTTTGAAGTTAGGAGAGCCTTTTTTTTTTTTTAAGTTAGGAGAACCTTTTTCCAGAATGAAACATCTGAAATCTCCAACCAGATCTAGACTAACTGATGCACACTTGCATCACTTGTTACGACTAGCAGTGACAAATATGGAACCGGACATTGACCATCTCATTAGCCAAAAGCAGGCCCATAGTTCCCATTGAAATACTGGTAAGTTTGTTGATTTAACTTTACTTGTTCCTCATTTTAAATATTGTATTTGTTCCCATTTTGTTTTTTTACTTCAAAATAAGATATGTGCAGTGTGTATAGGAATTTGTTCATAGTTTTTTTTTTAAACTATAGTCCGGCCCTCCAACGGTCTGAGGGACAGTGAACTGGCCCCCTGTTTAAAAAGTTTGAGGACCCCTGCCCAAGTGTTTACCACTTACCAGGCTGGGTGCTTCCAACTGTGTGGAAGGAAAAGGGCCCTTGACCGTCTTTCTGAGCCCCACCTGTGGCCCTGGGAATTAGACAAGGTTGTTTCTTTTTTTCTTTTTAATCACTTTTTGTGTTTATTTTTGTTTTGTTTAACTGAGTACATAGTAATCTCTAAAAAGGAGACAAAGACACCCAGAGGAGTTGCTAGCAGTATTTCATTTTCCTCTTTTCAAGATTCCTGAAAACTGTAAGCTGTAGCCAGTTCCTGCCTAAAATGAAAATACAGTTCCAAGTTGTAGGATGGAACCCTCTCCTTACTATAGGTCAGTGGTCGGCAAACTCATTAGTCAACAGAGCCAAATATCAACAGTACCATTGAAATTTCTTTTGAGAGCCGATTTTTAAACTTAAACTATATAGGTAGGTACATTGTTATTAACTTAATTAGGGTACTCCTAAGGCTTAGGAAGAGCCACACTCAAGGGGCCAAAGAGCCACATGTGGCTCGCAAGCCACAGTTTGCGGACCACTGCTATAGGCCATCATCCACAGCAGACTCAACTTATGGAAGCTCAAACAGGAACAGGGCAGAGGGAGTGGGCAGGCAGCATTAGCCTTCAAGATCATGAAGGCCAGCCTCTGACATTTTACACGCAGACTCTGAACATTGTAGGACGGATAAATGGTTCTCTATTAAGAACTCTGTGTAGTCAATAGCTCTTATACCTAATTTCTTTTTAATTATTACCTTAGCATCAGTGCTATTCTCTAATTTTCCTTTGGAACATTTTGAGGCCTTTTCACAGAGAGAGACAATTGAATGAATCAATGAAAAGACAGAAAAAAACACACCTCATTTTGTGAGATAAGGTCTCTTTTTTTTTTGCACCCCCTCTGCTTCCTCCTTCTATCACTCTATCAACCAGGTAAACTCTCATTGTTTACCTGAGCTTTCCACAAACTTCCAGGATATTTGTCTCCTTCAAGCAACTTTCCTCAACAAAAAGGGTCCCCTCCTTATGATCCATCTTGGCCTCATGCCCTCAACACTGCACTACAGGATTTACTAACTTGACCAACTGATCTTAACTAGGGTAATAACAGCCATTAATATTTCACTTACCTCATAGCAATTTCATTTAAAAAACCCCATCAGTGTGTTTATCTAAAAGGGAATACAGTGTGGAAATCCTAGGACTCAAGGGATCACCATGACAGCAGGTATTTAGGGTAGAGATATCTACTAATCAAGGCTCCTCAGCAACCACTATTGATAGAGAGACGATGTTGGCAGGTACATGCGGCACCAAAACTTTCAGACCTAAACTGAGTGCCAGGTTAATTGATACTTGGAGGCCACACAGCTGATTGGAAGCAGAGCCAGAACTCAAACCCAGGTTCTGAATCTCAGATAGGAGTCATATCCACAGCTCCATGTTGTGCTGTCTATCCCATTCCTTACCTGCCTTGCTGTGCAACCTTGCACAAAAACTGCTGCTCAGTCTCTGGGTTTCTGTTTCATACCCCATAAAACATGAATGAAATTAATAGGTCTTTGAAAGGAAGGATTATTGCAGCTTTTCAGTTATTTTGATTCTGTGTATGTGGAATCACACATATGCATTTTACATTCATCTACATATAGAGAGCCTGGGGAATTTGACTTGATCATTTCCTCAAGTTTTCCTATGCCAGGATGCCTTACCCCTGGCATAATGGTCTTTAGCATGTCAATGATTCAAATACAAGGACATTTTCTTGGGCCTTCATTGTTTCAGAGTGAAATTGAAAGAGGAATCCAGCTGTTTATATGCAATATGCAGCAATTATGAAGTTCATTTCCAGAAGCCAGTGTAACCATGGCAACCTGTAATTCTGGAAGAATAGAGACAGGCTGTAGACTGCCTTCCAATGGGGCCAACTTTTAACCAGCCATGGCTCAGGAAATGCTGATGAGGAGCCTGCACTCTTTACTTCAACTTAGAAGCCGTGTTTGAAAGTCAGACTCTCCTAATCCATAATTTCAGTTCTTCTTTCAAGTACAGTAATGGGTGAAACTCAAATTTCTGGATTTGCCCGAGACTGCCCTACAGGGTTAAATAGTTCAAATGAAACAAGAGCCAGCATTGTATTGATGTTTATTTCATGGTGCCTGAAATGCCAGACTCAAAGTCAACATCAAACTGACTGAACCTCAGGAAGTTCAAATGAGAAGCGAGAACCCAGGTCCCTGATATGCAGTGTTTCTGAGCAGACACTGACTTTGATATTTCAAGAAAAAATGGGTAAGTCTCAGGTTATTATATTTTGACCCCACCAGGCCAGAACGGAAGCAGGGATAGCTGAAGGGGAGGAAGGGGGGGCAGGCAAAGGGCAGAGAGATGGCCATTTCGAGTCAGAAATTATTTAAAACATTTGGTCACGTTTCTGAGTTGATTGTCTTTTTTATTACCCCGTGTGTGTCCCCAAGTACTAGTAGTGAGACTTTCTAGATGCTCAGAAAAATAATGGGACATTGGGCAGCTAAGGGTCAAAACTCAAGTACAAACGAGACTTGTATGTGCCCTGGGAACTTCATGGATATGAAATGCTAAATGACTGCAAGCTGCAAAGGCATCTGAATTGGATTTTTGCTATTTCTGCCTCTTTTGACTCTGTCTTTGATCCCTGCTGGCAGCACGCTGGGCATGTGTGAAGGCCACAGCTTATAGATACTGTGTCTACAAGAAAGTGGAAGGAAACCTGGGCCTGTCGGCTGCATGCTTTCTCTCCACAACTTCCAAGGAGTTAAAATGTGGGGTTCACTCCAAATAGGTTGAAATGTACTCCTTCCAGTTCAGAGTATTCTTTTTAACTCATTTTCCTGAATGAGGAGCAAAGAGTCTTACACACCTGGAGCACCAGACATACATAAACTAATAAATAGTTTCCAGAATGAGTTTACTGTCACTCTCAGGGCAGCACCTAGACTTGGGGGGCAACTGGACAACAACCAGAAAAGGAGTTGATTGTATCAAGACTAGGCATAAAGAGAGGTTAAGATAGGAAGCAAATACATACAAGGTATATGCATACAAAGATTTTCAAGTGGGTCTTGAGCTGAGTACACCACCTGTAGGGCAAGAGGAAGTCCTGCCATAATGATTCCCAGGCTCCTGCCAGCTGTGACTCTCTGCAGAAATTTGCTCCTGTTTTCATATGGCTCTTCCCTCCATGTTAGGCTGCTGCTGTACCCTGCTCTAGGTCCTGACTCTGAAGGACCTGAAGGGAACACAGTTTTGGGAGCTGAGAGTCCTGGCTTTGTCACTAAACTGACAGACCCATGATAATTTTCCTAACCTTTCTGTAAAGGGCTAATCGTGAAACACTCCTTGCACAGTCACTGTATGCTAAGCACGGTGCCTAGCAGGGGCCAAGTCCTCACTAATGCTAATGACATATATCTAACCCCTTTCTGGATCAGAATTCACAGGAGCTGCAGAAAACTGCCTCCCCTGCACAGCTGAACAACAGCAAGGTCAGGAGCCCAGGAAACCAAAGACAGAAAGCGAGGTCCTGAGATAGGGTAATACTGGTCTCCAAAACTAGGGCAACAGATGGCATTCACATACCAAACAAGAAAATATAGCAACTATGAGTTAATGAAAAGAACACAGTGTCTGGGCTCTTTTTTTAAATCCAGAAAGATGGATTTAAATAAGAGTTGGAACAACAGGACTGACGATTCTGCCCCCCACTTGCTGGTGTGTCCTGGAGAAGGTCACTGGACTCAGTGGCCATGCTCCCTGCACAGAAGAGCTGGTGGGATGATCAGGAAAATACTGAAGAAATGGTGAAAAGGAAACTCTTCAGAAAGCAATTGAAATTTGAGGGATTCCTTAACTGAATAGTTGAAAAGAAGGGGGAGATAATTGTCTGAATGACTGTGGGGGTAAATACAGGCCAGAGCAGAAGAGGGCTCAAGAAGAATCTAAATGATAAAAAAAAATCATTTTGGCTGGGATGAAAAGTTTTTAAAGGAAACAAGACCAGGAAAACAGACTAAGGTCAGCAGGTGGACACTAAATATTTATTATTATTGTATGGGATACTATTAAAAGTTACAGCAGAGATATAAAACCAATATTTTGCATCTGCCCCCATCCCTAACAATTCACATCTGAGCCCTTTACTCTCCACCCAAGGTAAGTTACGTTAGAAATTTTATGAGATGTACCCTTCCGTATTTTTCATGTTCATATGAACATACGAATATGAGTGTCTGTGTGTATATAGATATGTATAGATTATATATCCTATATAATAAGAGAGGAATATGCTAATTAGCCATTATGCCCTGAGGCATAACGACCAAGTGCTTCATGACCAGATCACGGATCAGCAGGAGGGTGGGCCAGCGAGGTACAAGCGGGCTGCAGAGAGCTACAGGAGAGGGCATGGCAGCAAGCTATGAGAACGGGGAGGGGGGAGCTACAGGAGGGTGGGGCAGCAGGCGGAGAGCTACAGGAGGGTGGCAGCAACCTACTGGCGCATGGATTCGTGCACAGGGCTACTAGTATGTGTGTGTGTGTGTGTGTGTGTGTGTGTGTGTGTATATATATATATATATATATATATATATATAGGGTCACTATTAAAATATGAGATCATATATGCACCATTTGCTCAGATTTTCTCACTCATGGAAATCCCTCTTACTCAACTCCTATGCTGCTAATGCACTCATTTATTCTATTACCTGCATAATATTCTACAGTGTGGATAGACCATGTTATTTAAGCATTTCTTATTTCTTGGTACTCATTTGTTCCCTCAAAGATTTTTTTGTTTCTTTCTTTAATTATTATTCTATTTCAAAGTCCTCTTCAGCAAACACCTGTGGATATATGTGTTTAAGTACTAAGGGATTTCTTTTTATTAGATAAATTGCTGTAAGTGGTATTGCTGGGTCAAAACATGTGCAAATTTTTAATTTTGATGGATTATGCAAGATTGCTTTCAAAAACTACCCATTCATATTTCAACATGCTCTATATGAAAGGACACCTTTTCCTATATTCTTCTCAGAGGAGCTGTTATTGTTCTTTTCATTTATTTTCTCTGGTCATAAAGTGATGTCTCATTATTAGTTTAATTTGCAGTCCCTGAACCATTAGTGAATTTGAGTCGTCTTTTCATGTTTCTCAGTCATTTGTAATTTTTCTACTGCCAATGGCTTGTGCATAAACATTGTTCATTTTCTGTTGAGCTATTTGTCTTTCTCTTATCAGAAAATCTTGTGTTTTAGAGACATTAACCTGGGCATGTGCTTAGCATAATTGCCTGGGGAAGAGATAGATGGGTCACCAGGACACAGTCACATTAGGCTGAAAATGAGGTGATATAAGCATCCTCTAAGCTCAAGTCCTTGGCAATGTATAGGATGGGCTGGGGAAATGTTTTTGGAAAAATAAACACAGGACCAAGGAATTGATTGGATGTGGCTGTAGTTTGGGAGAAATTGCAGTTATTTTGTGGTTTAGCATGAGTGATCATTCAAAAACAGGTTATTGCATTTTTAAAAAAGAATTCAGAGGATGAACAAGATTTATAGGAAAGAAGGGTTTATTCTATAAGTGAGATGAGTTTGAAATGATAGTGAGTCATCTTGAATATGGGAATTAGACTTGAAGGACTAGGATTTTGGAGAAGGGTCAAAGATTTTCAAGCAAATTTAAGAGCTGCCTAAAGGAGAGTGAGACAGGAGACAATATGGCAGAGATTTCGTTTTCCCCCAGTTGTGAGGAGCAGAAGGAAGAACAAAACCTCAGAGAATTAGCAGTCTGGTATGTCCAAAAACATCCCAGAACACATCAGGGCACAGAGGAAGGCTACACAGAAATCATGTCTGTAAGAACCAGTGACAGGGCTTGCAAGATTTAGCAAATAAAAATACAGGATGCTCAGTTCAATTTGAATTTTAAATAATGAATAACATTTTAGGATAATCATGTCCCAATTGATATTTGGGACATACTTATCCTAAAAATATTCAATGTTTGACACATACTTGTCCTAAAAATATCCATTGTTCACCTGAAATTCAAATTTAATTGGGCATCTATATTTTACCTGGCAGCCATACTTTGTACCTCAACATCAGAGGGCTTATATTCTTTTTCAGCCATGTTTTACCTTTGAATTGCCAAGCAATCACTTTACCATCTCTTAAAAAAACATATTCTTTGGGATCTAAAAGCTTTTCATGGTAATATTCTAAGCAGAAAAATATCTGACATTCTCTTTACAAGCACATTACCCATCTACAATAATGCAATGCTTATTGCTGTCCATTCACATCTAGCTACTCTTCCAACAAATACTTCTTGAACATAAGTCACGTGGAAAAGGAGGTGAAATGTTCACAGTAACTGGGGCATCATGTAGTGACCATAGACTCATCAAAGGTTTAAATCATGCTCAGGATAGTTTAAATGTTTAAATTTTTATGTCATTTAAAAGCATAGTTTTTTCATATACTTATAGAGAGTCTCTATTAATACGTTAAGCGCCCAGCCTGTTTTGTCTTCCAGACGGAAAGTATAGTCACTGGTGACTGACTGGGCGTTTAATGTGTTAAGCAGAATGTGAATTCCAACCTCAGTAAATAGTAACTGAGAAGACACATTGTGGGGAACTTTCTCTCTAATAAATAAGGTATCATTTATTTTCTCTCAAATACCTTATATTCCTCAAAGATCACGCAAGTCTTTCTGCTGCTAGAATTAGACAAGGTGGCTCTATCATCTTCTTGAAACATTTTATTACTAATATTCACCAACCACATACATGCTGTAGATATTTTTATTGGGCTCTCACAACAAACGTATAAAGGAGGTAAACTAAGACATAGACATAGTCACTTAACCAAGCTCTCACAGGAGGAAATAGCTGAGTATGGGCCAATTCCAGTTAACTTTGCCCCAGGGCCTACACTCATAATTACAGCACTTGAGTCCTTAACCTACACCATGAAAGGACTGCTGGATGGAACAGGGTGGAATTCTAAAGAATTCAGTCCTCATGGAGGGTTCAGGAGAGGACTCTAATCTGAGGAAGGCTGGAGCATTAGGGAGAGATTAGAAAAGTGGGATTTTTACCAAAACCTACCTCTGATGAACCACGCTCCCTCCAAGACGCATCAGTAGAGTCTGATGGTCAGCAAAGATGACTTGGGTGGGAGTTCATAGGAGCTGAGTCATGTGAGCTGACCTCAAGTCCTGGACCTGCCTGCCTCTGAACGATTCTCAAAGGATAGAAATTATGTAGGAGCATAATTTCTCCTTTATATTTTCTCTGACAACCCTACTTTGTAGCTCAACATATGAAGTCAGCTCTCTAACCTCCAAGACTGGGGAGCCACCTAACTTTTCAGACCCAAGAATGGCCCATAAGCTGCTGCTCTTCTTCCTGTCTGTCAAGATGGATGCATCTCATTAGCATTTTCGAGGCATGCAAGACACAGAAAGACAAATGCTGTAAGGGCTGGCAAATGAGCAGGTGCTGGGAAAAATGCATGTGGTGTAGATGCAGATTTTTATAAACTATATTCATCATTAGAAAATTGAGATTCATTTTAGGATGGGAATATACAGTTAAAGTATCTTTAAATATTATTAAGAGGATCCATGATGATTCTGAAAAGCAATACAAAAATTTAAAACAAAAAACCTAAAATCTGGAACACTTTTGTAAAAAAAAAACAAAAAGGAAGATTATGTATTTGGCACTATCCCACATTTTTCTCTCAACAGTGCCTGTGCAGTATAAAGAGGTTGGAGCTCTCAAATTATGATAATCTAATTGAACTTTTAGTCCTTTATACCACATCCCTATGTGTTTCTAAACAAAGTCTCTATGTCCTCAGGAAGAGTTCTCAAAAAAGAAAAATACCACATGATCTCACTCATTTATGGATAATAAAGACCATTATAAACTGATGAGCAAAAATAGATACAGAGGCAGAGCAGCATCGAACAGACTGTCAAACTACAGCGGGAAGGCTGGGGAGGGTTTGGGAGAGGGGGGATAAGAGATCAACCGAAGGACTTGTATGCATGCATATAAGCATAACCAATGGATACAAGACACGGGGCGGGGGGGGGGGAGCGGAGGGTAGGCCGGGGGTAGGTCGAGGGGGAAAAAAAAAGGAGACATATGTAATACACTTTGTAATACTTTAAGCAATAAAACAAAATTAAAAAATAAATTAAAAAACGGTAATGTGGAAGTAACTCTTTCTCCACCCAACTTCCCCCAATGCCTTGTCAAAGTCAATTTCATATTTTTCCTACTCCATGTCAGTTTGATGGTTTATAATAGTCAACTATCCATCTAATGTTTCCACAAGTTGCTAATCCTTATCAAAGGGCACCTTTGCTAAGTAGACACCTGGTGATGGAGGGAATCTTTGCTGTATTGTCATTAACAAACAGGACATCACTCAGCAAAGGGGGAGAAAAGTGCATGGCAGTCCATTAGGGAGGAAGTGGATGGGCAGTGGGCAGGAGGCTAATGCTGGGACTAAAGCACAGAGAATGTACTGTGATTAAAGGTGTTAGAGATGGTTAAGTTAGGGAAATTTCAACTTGGATACTCTTTTTTTAGTTTATTTTTTAATCCTCACCTGAGGATATGTTTTTTTGTTTGGTTTAGTTTTAATTTATTTTTAGAGAGAAAATGTGTGTGTGAGAGAGAGAGACATTGACGTGAGAGAGAAACATCAATCAGTTGCCTCCCATATGAGCCCCGACTGGGGATTGAACCTGCAACCTAGGATATGTGCCCTGACCTGGAATTGAACCCAAGACCTTTTGGTGTATTGGACAATGCTTCAAAAAACTGAGCCACCCGACCAGGACCACCTTGGCTACTCTTGAGCTGAGAAAGGAGTGCTGGGTCAAGAATAGCTGACCTGCCAACCATTCATCTCTCTCTTCTTTCTCTTTTTGAAACTGGGCTGAATATATTCTTTATTTAGCAATATCTGTAGAACTCCTATGTGCCAGGCTCTTGTTTCAGCGGCTGGGGACCTATAGTCAACACAACAGATAATAATTCCTGCCTTTATGTAATACTCATTATAATGCATATGAAGATAAATTTATAACACCTCACAATTCTCTCTAGAAACAGTCGATTGTTTAAAAATCATTTGTATATAAATGCTTTCTCTAAAAAACTGAGATTGACAGGTAGCTATTGCTATCATATTGGTGTTGTCATGCCTGATACTGTACTCAAAATACATGGCTCCTGCTTACAGCTGCAAAGAAATAAATACCCAGGATGGCCACTTGCTGAAGAGGAAGCCATTTTTTCAAGTTTATATCCATAATTAGAGACAAAAGATGGAATAAAATAATCAAAAAACAACATATACATATTTGTGTGGCCCTCAGCATATGTTTTTAAAATATGCCATTTATTTGTACAGTTATGTAGGCAGTTGAGAAACATTCATAGTATTTTTCTTTTTCTCTTTTAACAAGAAATAATGGCTTTAGGGTGGGGAGAGAGGGACAGGACAAATAAGTAGAGGAGGTATAAATAAATGGGAAGATGGAAATCAGAACTCATGGATGACAAACACTTATCCAACCCCCTCACCTTACCAATAAGGTAACTGAGTTTGAGAGCAGTTGTCACACTGCTCTAACAGCCAAAGTGCTAATTTGTAGCAGGTTTGGGAGCAAATCGACCTCCTTTGACCGTCAGTCCAGAGTCCTCTCAATTACACCACATTCTCCCACCTATTAAAGAGAGATCACCTATAAATCATGCTCACGTTAGTAGGAATGTGTTTCAGAGCCAAGGCAGGAAGCCAAGGCAGGCACGGTGAAAACTGCTAACTGCAGAAGATGATTAAGGAGCCAGCCATTGGGCCATTTGCCCCAAGTGCCTATCTTTAAGGACCCTAAATCACCACTATAAATGTAACCAATGGAGAAAATTATATTTACCATGGAAAAAGGCTGAATGTAATCTCAAAAGACATTTTGATAAGCAGCCTAAAAGTGTGTACAGGAAAGGGAGATTCATGTAGAGTGTGATCCCATGCTTACAGGTGCCTTGACTGCCTTCCGAAGTGGAGGGCTTTGCCTAATGGCAAGAGCTTGCTCTTCTTATGGATCCCACACTGTGGGTCTGCCACCAGCCGTCACCTGCTTTGCCCTGCCTCATCTACCACTCAACTTCCATTCCAAATGAAAGATAAACCAATATGTAAAGACCATTTTATGAAAGAAGACCCATGTATTAGCTTGGTTGGCTAACCACGTGGTGGCTAATTGTCTTTTCTGAGAATTTGCCTTGAGACTCGACCAACAATTATCTCTTGTTAGTCAGAACCCTCTGGCCCCCAACATATCTTTTTCTGGTTCTCAGGTTCCTACCAGTAACTTTGAGTTTCCAAAGCAAGTTAATAAGACCTTTTCCCATACACCTGAAAGGACCACCTGGTGTCAACTGGCTAGGACAGAAGAGAGAGTGGTTATTCTTTCATAAATTCATATTTTAAATAAATGGTTAAATTAAGGACTCAGTAAGGCTTTGTGTTTGGCTAAATTTGCATAGATGTGGAGTTTGAACCTGACTGCTCCTTCGATGCCCCTCCAGTCTACATTCCCATGGCCTTCTTTTTATTTTTCTTTAAATTGCAAAGCAATTGTATTCTTTTGTCATTATTTCTACACTAGAGGTCTGGTGCATGAAGTCGTGCACTGGTGGGGTCTGGCTGGCCTGCCTGATCAGGCTGATTGGGGGTGGGGCTGGCCAGGGGGAGGGACCGCAGGTGGTTGGCCGGCTGGCTCTGCCCCTTGGTCGAACTCCCAATCAAACTCCTTGTCGAGGAGACAATTTGCATATTAGCCTTTTATTATATAGGATATACATACATTGTGATGTCTTGATTTAAATGATATGCTCTGAAAATTCACATTTTGATACATTATAAAATGGCTTTCCTGCTTGCCTATTGAGTTTTCATTTTGAAAGCAGACAATAAAAATAAAAAAAATAATAAGTGCAAACTTATTTTATGGGTACAACTTCGTGTTTATATGAATTAAACAAAAACTTATCAGTGGTATATTTTCAGGAACAATTCCAAACTTTTGTTAATTTCTTATCTGACCAACCTCTTTTCCATTGCTCATTAATTGCCTTTCATCCACATATTTTTCTCCTTCCAAAGAGGAATTTTTGTGGTTAGAGAGGGATAAATATCAGGCCCTCACTCTAAGCATTAGCTCTAATTAGCCTAAGCCAATCCCATGCCTCTTGCCATGGTGATTGGTTCAGAGATGGACTCACAACCTAAGATCGTCCAATTGGAGAGAAGTGCAAGGTGAGTAAGGAAAGAGAAGTCCTTTCTCTCACTGACATGAACATGAAAGGAAATGTCTCAGTTTGTAGAAGAAATTCTGTTGCAACCATAAAGAGAGCCAGCCTGAACTAAATTCAGCACCTTGTAGAAGAGTGCAGAGAGACAGCAAAAAAACAAAACAAATGTTTCTCAGATACATCAATTAGCTGCTGGATCATCCTTTTCTTGAAACCTGAGAAATTGTACTTCACAATATGTCAATCAAAATTCGTTTTGTTTTTCTTTTGTTTATAAATCATTTTTTAGTATTTAATGTTTTCATGCCTTGCAAGAAAAAGAGCCATAAGTTATTGTTGCACACATATGCTGGTTTACCAATTGCAATATTTTCTAATCCAAACTACATGTTTTTTACATGCAGGATAATAGTGAACACATGTTTTCCTACATGATTGACATGCTATATCTATAGCAAAACGTTCACTAAGAGGGTAATGATTGTACCTGGTATTCTTCTGGAACCTGGTTCCTAAATTTGTATTCTTTTCTTTTCCCTTTCTATCTACATTTAAATTCCATTTTTAAAGTTTGTTTTCCAAATGTTAATAACATACATTGGCCCATAACAAAATGTTCTCCTTCCCTCCAGTCTAGGTATTTAGCCCTGACTGTAATAACCTCGGGCTTATCTACATCAAATCGCCAAGCTCTAGCCTCTTTTCATTTTCCTTCTGCAGTTGCATTCTTAGTGGCCCCTGCTCCCATGACACGGTGATGTGTTTGGGATCATTCACGGTGTTTAAATCTTTCAGGAACATTTTCCACTTGAAGAATCCTCTTAAAGTGAATATACATCACTGAGCATGATTATCCAAGCTGAGAGGAACAATACACAGAACAATATGGCCTCTGTGGAATTTGCTGGCAATCTTGCCCACAAACCTCTGTTCACATTTTCCATTCAGTTTTAGGTTTGTTGTCAATTGAATGCCTTGTCCTTCTCTTCCATCTTTGGAAATCAACATCTCAGGTTTGGAAGGGACTTTAAAGATGATCTAAACCAGTGCTTCTCAATCTGGCTTGAGATCACACTTTGGAATCCATCAATCTAAAACTATAGATATTAACCAATAGGAATTAATCTGGAAGGATTATTGCTTATTAAAAACAAATGCTCAGACTCCACTCTCACTTAGAGAACATGTAACAGTATAAAAAGATCCCCAAGTGACTCTACTATGCACTTTGATTTTAAAAACCACAGAAGTATTTTTTTCCCATTCAAGACCATATTGTATTTCACCCCCTTATCATTATTACCCATCATGAAAATGGCAGTGTAGATGCCGGTTGCAGTATAGTCCCACCTCTGTGGCTGCCTCTTGAGATACTAGCTTCTTCTCGTGATAGTGTCTTCCTCTCCATATTCTGGCTGCCTCTCCTGACTGCCTGGCCAGGAAGCTGCCTCTGGTGATAGTAGCTGCCTGTTGCGATATAATGCAGCAAGGTGGCTGCCTTTCCTGACATTGTCCAACCAGTAGCTGCCTGTTGTGACACTGTGCGGCCCCATGGCTGCATGTCATGAGATTCAGGGGATAGAAGAATCCATTTTAAAAGCATTTAGAAGTTTTAATCAACTTTACAACTTCTATACCTGACTATATGTGTATGAATACTCTCAGTAATAGATAATTATCTTCCTTTTTGAGATAATCCACCCAAGCTGTGTATAGTTATTTCAGAAACATTTGTTTTGAATTGAGCCTATAATCTATCTTCTGGTCACCATTGACCATCAGTTTTAATTCTCTCTCTCAGGAACTGCAGAGAAGTTAATTCCATCTTCCAAAGGTCGGCCATTCTTTCAAAGATGTGTAGAGAGCTATGATGCCTCCCTTAAGTCTTATCTTCTCCAGGAGAAACACCTCTGTTTCCTTCACAATTTACATCATGGTTGCAGGTGTCTTCACCATCACTCTCATCTTCTAAACTTCAAACTTTGCTTTCTGCACAAGCCACTCTTCTTGGGTAGTAGGGAGAAAAGTACACTAGACTAATATTTACATATGTATTTAAGTATTTCAGCCTTATAGTGGAATGAATGTAGCCCCTAAAATGATATGTGAGATTCTAAACTCCAAAATCCGTGAATGTTACCTTATTTGGAAAAGTGGTCTTTGCAGATGTGATTAACTTTAAAGATCATGAGATAAAGAGGCCATCCGGGATTGGGCTGGGTGAGTCTAAATCCAATGAGAAGTGTCCTTACAAAAGGCATGGAGTGATGCACCCACAAGCCAAGAATAACCCAGGGCTACCAGAAGATAGAAAAAACAAAGAAAAGATTTTTCCCAGAGCCTTCTGAGAATGAGCCGCCCTGCAACTCCTCTCAAGAATAAAAAAATAAAGCTTATAAATATTCTATTTGCACTTTTACTGGCTCCTAGGGATCTCTTATTTTTTTCTGTTCTGAGAATCCTTCTGGTCTTTTAGCCTTTTAAGAGATTTATCAATAATCTATGTTCAAATAGAAATAAAAATTAATAAATTTGACATCAATACCTGATAAAAATTAACTTTATATTCTGAATGTCAAGAACTTTTTTGCTCCTTGGTTTAAACGGATACATTACCTGATCATCCAAACTTTCTATAGAAAATCAAAAGTGATTATTTAATGAAGCCTTTATTTCTATCTTCTACATTTTAGATATTAAGGCTGGTATACACACACTTTGAATAAATATAAAAGCAGTGCTTATTAAAATGCATTTCATTTTCAAGACTGAGCTATCAGATGTTAAAGTGTGCATACATTTTTTGAGACAGCCTGTATATCTTGGGTTCTGGAGACTAGCAGGAATGTTAAGTCTGAATCAGAAAAAGACATGCAATGGCAATTATAAACAACATGTGAAAATAGTTGATGGACTAAAGATGGAATAGTAATTAGATACCACCTGTGTTATGAGAAAGCAAAAAATAATCTGATGGGCAAAATTTTAAGGACAATGTAGCTCTCCCACAAATATTACAAGCCAGTGAATTCTGAAACACACATTTTGTGTTAGTAAAAACTGGTGACCTGCTAATAAGCTAATAAAATTGTAGTGGGAAAATTTTCTACATTGTGTGGGAAGCTAGATTACATAATCTGTTGGTTCCTTTCCCAGATATTAGATTCTATATTTCTATGTTTATTTTTCTGCAGGCATGTTGAGAAATTGACATGGCAATCAGTGAGAGTTTTTGCTTGAATAAATATTTCAAAGTCAAGCCCATGTTTCTCAGAAATTCTATTGTACCTCCTTTCTCCTCCACTTTCCAAATGCCTATTTCAAAATTGAAAGAGATCCACAAGAGCAATTTTTCCTAATTGCATAATTGCTGCATTTTGGTGTAGCACTAGTAGAAAAAATGGCTTGACATCCTGATATTTCAGTAAAGAATTACTTAATAAAGAATCCAGACTCAAAAAATTGTTTACTTAAAACTGGAATTTACTGAAAAATCTCAAATACTGTTTTCCCTTTACTACTGCTACATAATTAAATAATTTCACAATTAATTACTTTCAGGAGAGATAATTTGTTTTCATTAAAATATGTAAATATGCATCCCTTGCTGTGTGTGTGTGTGTTTGTTGTTTTGGTGTTGTTGTTTTTTAATGCTGTTTTTCACCCACTATTGCGATGATGCTCCAGGATAAAGGGTTCTACCTTAGGCTTCAAATCATAGCCTATGTCCCTCAGCCTGAGAGAATACTCTTCCCCCACAATGTGATCTCTGGCCCAGCTACCCACAGTACACATTTCAGAGCAACCTGGAAGGTTAATGTTTTGCTCTCTCTTCCTGATTTTGTGTCCCACAGACTTCACTTTTGAGACCCCAGTTTATCTAATGACACCATTGATAAAAGACATTGGATTCAAGAAAATCTAAGCTACCCATAAAACCTTACATTTTAGATTATTTAGATATGTTTGCATCAATAAGAGAATCTAATGACCCCAAACCAATGGACACTTAGAGTCCACGATGTGCAAGTCCCTGTATGTGCAGGTGTGAGACATAGAACTAGAAACTGTCCCTTTAAAGAAATGTGTATTCTTATCAAAACCAAGTTCAAAATCTGTTGGTTGTACAGTAGAGAGAAAGTGTTCATGTAGGGGACGGCCAAAGGGAGAGCCGTTCTCACTATGTGTCTGACTCACCTTAAAGTAGCTCTATGATCATCACATCAAGCTACAGAAGATAGTAAAAAAGAAAAATTTCTCTTGGGTCACCACTGCCTAATGAGACAAGTAAAGACATTAAAAAAACTCCAAGCTGCCTGGCCCGCATGGCTCAGTGGTTGAGCATCAACCTATGAACCAGGTGGTCATGGTTCGAGTCCCAGTCAGGACACATGCCTGGGTTGCGGGCTCAATCCCCTGTGTGGGGCATGCAGAAGACAGCCTATCAATGATTCTGTCTCA
The DNA here is from genome assembly GCF_000147115.1 of Myotis lucifugus. Classification (NCBI taxonomy): domain Eukaryota; kingdom Metazoa; phylum Chordata; class Mammalia; order Chiroptera; family Vespertilionidae; genus Myotis; species Myotis lucifugus. The sequence goes on from NW_005871064.1 coordinate 9,377,959, forward strand.
TCATTGATGCTTCTCCCTCTCCTTTCCTGTCTGAAATAAATAAAATGTTTTAAAAAGACTCTCAGCTGCTAATGAATGCTATAAAGAAAATAAACCTGAGAATTTGGATCTTACTCCCAGTGTCTGCAGATCCTGTTCATTACACATGCTGCCTGAGAAATTTCTGCATCCAAAGAGTTAAAATTACTTTAAAAGTCTGGCAATCCCCTCAGGGGATGTCTGACTGCCGGTTTAGGCACTCTGGGACCGCTGACTCCTAACTGCTCACCTGCCTGCCTGCCTGATCACCCCTAACCACTCTGCCTGCCAGCCTGTTCACCCCCAACTGCCCCCCCACACCAGCCTGCTCACCCCCAACGGCTTTGTCTGGAAAGGATGTCTGGAAGGTCTCCCAGAAGGTCTTCCGGTCTAATTAGCGTATCACCCTGTTATTAGTATAGCTTAGCCACTCAGATCTTTATTTTGTTTCCGGTCTAATTAGCGTATCACCCTGTTATTAGTATAGCTTAGCCACTCAGATCTTTATTTTGTTGAGTGTTTGTTCAAGTTTTGTCCATTTTTCTATTGCTTTGTCTATCTCTTTTTTATTGATCTGTAGGCATTCTTTCAATATTTTGGGTGATTCCTTTAAGTTAGGTGCATTGCAAATATTCTTTTACTTAAGATGACTTAACATTTCACTCTCTGAAAGGTATCTTTTAGTAAGCTAAAATTCTTAACTTTGATGTAGTCAAATTTATTAATAATTTTTTACATGTTTAGTATATTGGTGACCTCATTTAAATAATTTTTCCATCCTGAAATCATGAAGATCTCATAGTATCATTTTGTAAAATATTCATGTTATTTTCTTTTGTTATTTCTTATTATACTTTCTAAAAGTTTTATTGTTTCATGTTGCATGGTTAGTGCTATGATGCATAAGGGCATGCTATATTATCTGTCTATACAACACCATACTTTCTTAATTACTATACATTAAGTTTTTCTGTATTATTCTCCTAGCAGGTCTTGGTCCTATACATTTTTATATGAATTTCAAAATCAATCTTTCATTTTCCAAAAATAAAATAGTCATGTTGAAACATAGACTGAAAATTGCCTTGAAGAAAATTATCAACTGGACAGCATTAGTCATCCAATCCATGATTATATCATAATTCTCTATTTATTTAGGTTTATGCTAATGTCTCTCATTTTTTAGGTATTCTCATTAGTGGTCTTGTACATATTTCATTGGACTTAATTCTAGATAATATATAAAAATGAGAAGTATATGTATAGAGTTAGTTAATTTATCTTTATAATATTTTTATTGATGTTTTAGAAATAAAATTGACTTTTGTATTTTGATCTTGTATTCAGCAACCATGCCATATTACTGTATTAGTTTTAATGGTTGATCTATATATTCTTTCAGATTTTCTACACATGACATTATATTATCTGTGAATTTTTGAATACTGATATTTTCTCTCCCCCCAAAATACAATTTTTATAAGACCTGTCTATTATCTATTTGTAGATTTATTAATGTACTGCTATATGTATTGGCTATGTTCTCCTTATAGTTGTATTAAATAAAGTGATAGAAATAGACACACTTTTCTTAACCTCAATCTCGAGAAGAAAGCTTTCCACTTTTTAATAGGAATTATGGAGGTAGCTGTTTTATTTTTTTCCCCATAACTTAATGTAGAGAGTAACACTGATTGATTATTTAATTTTAAAGTCCACTTAGCTTCTTCGTTAAACCCATCTTGGTGATATGTATGATTTCTTTGTCTTGCTGCACTTGGTTTGCTAAGTACACTGAGGATTTTCACATCTATCTATAATAATAAAAGGATAATATGCTAATTAGACTGGATAGACCTGATGTCTTCCAGACATCCTTCCTGTCAAAGCTGGGCCGAGTGAAGCTGCCCAGAGTCCCAGGTGCCTGCAGCCAGCCAGAGGGAGGGAAGCCTGGGTCCCGGGTGTGGGGGCTGAGGCAGAGGTGTTCACATAATAGATTCGGAAGTATCCCATCTTTTTTTTATATTCTGAAGGATGTGCCTAATATTGCAATTCTTTCTTTCTTAAATGTTTGTTGAAACTAACTGTGAAGCCATCTAGATACCATTCTCTTTGGGAGAACATTTTTCATTATTGAGTCAATTGTTTTAAAGGTCATAGTACTATTCATAGAACTATTCTTTGTTCAGATATGCTGTTTATTTTTCTAAAAGTGTATCCATTTTAACTGGATTTCTAAAAGTTTTGGCATAAATATTTATTCATAATATCTTCTAATTATTATTTTAATAGTCAATAGTATCTGGGGTGACTTTTTGAGTTCCTATGTATATTTTTCTGCCTTCTTTCCCCCCTCCCCCTTGAAATTGTCAATTATGTATTTGCAGAGAACCAACTTCTACTTTGTTAATTCAGCCTTTTTAATGATTTCCTTTGATTGCATAAATCTGCTATGTTTTATATATTGTGTTCAAGCTTATTTAGGTTGTTTTACCATCCTTCGTTTAATTTCTTTAGATGGACTCTTAGCTCATTAACTTACACTATTTTTTTCTTATTTATCAGTGAATTTGAGGCTTTATTCATCATAACCAAGAACTGAAAACAATTCAAATGCCTATAAACAGAAGATTCAATACGCATATCCTGCTATATTCACACAATGGACTATTAGCCTAAAAAGAATAAACTACTGATACCTGCAACAACATGGATGAATCTCAGATAGATGAAGCTGAATGAAAGAAGCTATACAAAACAGAATGGATATGTGTGATTTCATTCATATGCTGTTTGAGAATAAGCTAAAGTAATCTGTGGCAATAGGAATCAAAGCAAGGGTTGTCCATGATGGAAATGTTCTATTGTCTTGATTTTGGTCTTGTATGGATTTATACATTTATCAAAACTCATTCAATTTTACACTTAACATATATTGCTGGAAGTATAAGAAAAAATTACTTCAATACAAATATATTTTTAAATGGCATATTATGTTGTAGTAATATGATGCCCACAGGCATTACTCGCATGTATAACCCTATCTACTCTCACTTGTAATGTTTTATTGATATTAAGACACTGTCCTATATTTTAATTTGTTGTTCTTGACATGTGCTGGAATGGGAAACAGGAACCTAAGCATGGGAATTTTAGGTGAGTAAGTTTCAGGCCCTGAGTGGTTTTCTTATATGCAAAATTAATGGATTTTGGTAAGTGAATGATTTTGGGTATGTATTTAGTGAATTACAGTTCTTATTTGCTAATATGTAGATACTTTATTGTAATCCAGAAAAGTATGCTTGCCTAATAAGACAGACAAGTGACTCACTACACATCTGCCAATGTAAGCATATGAAATATAGGTTTTATTTATCAAGAACAAAAACAGCCCTAGCCATTTTGGCTCAGCGGATAGAGCGTCAGCCTACAGACTACAGGGTCATGGTTCCATTCCAGTCAAAGGCACATACCTTAATTACAGGCTCAATCCCCGGCCCTAGCTGAGGTGGGTGCGGGAGGCAAAGAATCAATGTGTCTCTCTCACATTGATGTTTCTCTGTCTCTCCCACTCCCTTCCACTCTCTCTAAAAATCAATGGGAAAATATCCTCAGGTGAGGATGAACAAACAAACAAAAACAATATAAATAAGTCTGAGTATCATGTGTCTAAGATGGTTTGGAAACATTTACCATACTGAAAGGTTTGGTTTTATAATCTGTTAGATACTGTAAACATTTTTCCTAGACTCTTTCAGGTCAAGAATGTTTGTGCCTCAATTCCCAATTCCCTTGAATTCAATAGGGGAAAGTTTATGTTTAGTCTTGAAGTTCCCATCAGATATAACTGGATGTTTATTCTCATCTTCATTAAGGTATTTATTTGTCCACCTCAAGGTACTAAGCAATTCTATTTCCTCCTTGGAGGCTTTGTTTTCTCTTAAGAGATGTTTGTGTTGGGGTCTCTGAGGTTACAGAGGAGGCTGGAACTGATTCTTTGATTTGTTTTGTATTTCCTCACCAGTAGCAAGGGCGCATCTTTGTGATTCTGGTTTCAAAATGCAGATTAGTATTTGGTCTTGATGGCTTGCTGGTTTGTTTCTGACAGGTTTGTTTTATGCAAAGGGCTCTAGGTTTCCTCTTGCCTTAACTCCTTTCTCCAACCCAAGAGTCTAGGAATCCTATATAATAAAAGGCTAATATACAAATTTCCCCTGGACCAGGAGGTCAACCAGGGGTGGGGCCAGCTGGTCATGGCTGCGGCCCCTCCCCCTGGCCGGCCTGGGCTGATTGGCCCAATTGGGGTGGGCCTGTTGGACCCCACCCATGCACGAATTTGTGCACTCAGGCCTCTAGTGGAATATAAAAAACTTTCCTGCACAATAAGTCAGTTTATACACTCTATCCCAAGGGCTAATGAAACCTTGCCATTTTATCTCTCTGAGACTAGATTTCCAACCAAACAAGATCATTGTGATGGTAGCTTCTTTCTCAGCCATATATCTTCTCCACCCTAAATGTTCTTGCAGGTAGAATGGGCTTTTGGAAGCTCCCCTGTCCAGACCTGGTCTAATGTTAGAACTAGCTCAGAACACTAGAAATTAGATTCATTTTGCTGCAAAGGGATTTTCACATGTCAGCATTTTCTATTACTTTGTCATTGACTTCTAATGCATTCCCAGAATATGTTTTTTCTTGAGCAAAGAGGAAAAAAATGAAAATAGAAAAAGAAAAAACTTCATGTTCATTATTATGCAGCTTTTGCTTTGGAAGAAAACAATTTATAGCTAAAAGTCTCCATTTTTGCATTGCATGCCACTTCAGATGTCCAATGCTAAACAGAAAGTGCTATAAAAATGTCTGTTCTCATTCGGAAAGATTCAAATGCTTGACAATAAAGTGAGAAACCATCACACATGTAACCTTGGTGCCACTTTCATGGAATATTTATTTATCAATGATTCTATTCTTAGCCCACTTTTATGGTTGTATTATTTCCAAATGTGAATTCTAGGACTCCGGTCATCCCATCTTCCTGTAGGCACCTACATTTCATTGGCACTTCTTTAGGCCCTATTTCTCCTGCCACCTACCCACTTTTTTCTTTTTATATATCCTGCTTTCTCTTGGCTTCAAGTCTCCTCTTGAGTCTCTTTTATATTGTAATATATCATGTGTAATGGTTGTGTTAGATTGTATAAATATATGTAAGCCATATATTTTAAACCATTTAAAAAATCTGGTTGATCAAATGTTTCTTGACTGGTTCTGATATGAAATAAAAGACAGTACAGGAAACTTGAATGCAAAGTGAGTATTAGACTATCTGAGGATATTGTTGTTAATAATTGTTGGGTCATTGTGGTATTATGATTATTTAAGAGAATGTCTTTAGTTTTGGGAGAGGTATGCTAAAATATGTATTGATAGATTATTAGGATTTGTGAAGTGTACTTGGACATTGTTTATAATGAGAAAGAGAAAATGTACCAATGTAACCAAGTGTTTATAACTTTAGAATAAAACTGAATCATTTATTTCCTTATGATATCTTTAGAATTTTGACTGGCACCAGCTAAAGACACAGATGCTTTTTGTTAGTTCAAAAGGAACCCTCCCCCCCGAAAAAAAATAAAGAAAATTAGCTCTCTGGGAGCTATAATGTTAAATCTGTATCACCAATTCTGTATTTCAGCCAAAAGTACACAGACAGGATGCATAAGAACTCAGGGGAAGGATGGGCTCTTGGGTCTGCTTTGCTAGGAAAATGCCTAATGATCGCTCATTGTCTGGACTTTGAGAAGTGAGTGGATTCCAGTGAACAAAGTAAAGCGGGAATGGTCATTCAACAGCAACTAAAGGGCCACCAAAATGGATTAATCACTTGAGGAACAATAATGATGCCAGTGTAATTATATTCAGAAGCCACTAGTGGCCTGAATTGGGCCCACAAGTGTGGTTTCTTTGGTCTGCTTTGTATTCATAAAAATTTTGCATTCACATATTATTATTCTAGTATGTAGCACTCCATATTTACCCTGTTTTTAAAAATCAGCTACAGGTTGAGTCCAGTATGAACTACTCTGCCAATACAAGTTAAATTTTGAAATACACTCTTTTTTTCTTGAAGATATCCCATCCTGTTGTTCTCTGCTCTAATATTGGCTGAAAACTGATCAAAACATGTTCTATACAGTTCTCTAAGTTATCTCCTTGGGTTTTACAGATTCATTTACTGATTGATTCATTCATTCATTGATGCATTCATTTATTCAAGAAACACATATCAAGTATCTATTACAATATAATAGGCACCATTCTCTACACTAGGAAACAGACAAAAGTGCACTATCTCTACATTGACTCACTCATTTTGGTGGAGGAAGCCCTCAAGTAACTTCTTTCGAGAAGGTATTTTTGAAAACCTGTATGTTTCTCCCCCAAAAAAATCTTTCTTTCTTTATATATATATTTGATATTTACTTGGATATAGAAGACATTAATTTATATTTTTGAAATGTTCTTCCACTCTCTGATTTCTGTCCATTCTCCTTCCTCCTCCTCCTCTTCTTCTTCTTCTTCTTCTTCTTCTTCTTCTTCTTCTTCTTCTTCTTCTTCTTCATCATCATCAGTAGTAGTAGTAGTAGTAGTAGTAGTAGTAGTAGTAATTTTGACCCCTTATTTTATGTTGGAAAAACTTCTACAATTTTCTGATATTTAAATAGATAGCTATGTTTATGAGCAAGATAAAAATCTACAGAAGGCCTGTGTGGGGATTGATGCTAGAAATTGTTCCTCTGAGCCTGACCTTAGCAAGGGCAGAGAATTGTTCATTTTATTGGGGACCCACAAATGGCAGTATTTGTGTTTGTTTCTCTAAAACAGGAACAGTCAACACCTCATGTTGTTCAGGGGATGACAGTGAAGGTCACCAGTGCCCTCAGAGCTGAATGAGAGAAGCAAACAAGGAGACTTCATCATTCAAGGAGTAGCTTTTCACTTCATGCCTGTTTTCAGCCCTTGGCCTTATTACTATCCCAGCCTTCATGCTCCAGCTTCCTAATTCGTATTGACATCTCTCATCTGTTATCATCTCCTTTCATGTCATCTTTGTATGTGTTTGTATCATTTTTAATTCTTCTGCTGTCATTTTTATTAATAAAAAAACAAATATTTAAATCACCATTTAATTTAGAAAAAGTCATTTAAATTCGATTCAGTTTTAACATGCTGATTAATTCTTACAATTTTTAATTTAAATGCTAACATTAAATCATATTTAAATCAACTTAAATCTAATCAACTCAAAATTTTGGAGCTGAGCATAATTTGAGTAAAGATTTTAGGGATTGCTGAATGTTAAAGATTCTTAACACTTGAAAAAAGAAGTGCTATTCAAAAGCTTTGTTCAAGATTATAAAATACGTGTCTAATAGTTTGCTAAAATCAATTTCCAATTTGGTATATTTGGCAAATTTATCTTTTAGTAAGTTGGTTTTCATGGGTTAGGGTTTTGGAGGATGTTTAAAATTTTTTGTTGTTAATTATTTTCCATGTATAAGAAAAACTCAAAGGTAGGAGGGTTTGTTTCATGCTGAAAAACATGGTGCAAGGGGTCTTTTGAATACAAGATGGCCCCAACAAATAAAAACTAACATCAGGACATGGTTAGGCTGAGGAAGGAAGACCTAGTGAACTGACAGTCTTTTGGCTTCTGGGTGATGTAGAAAAGATTCATAATTCCCTGCATATCTTATAGATGACATAGAAGGATGCTGAAGTTGTTAGCATGGCTAAAAACAAAAGGGCCACTTATAAATGAGAGGTAGGTAGCCTGGGCTAGGATATGAATAAAGGTTAAGTCTTGGAATCATAGTAGTTTGCAGCGAAGGTAGATCTGATTGAGCACCAAAGCAGAGAGATAAAATGAGGAAGCCCTCACTTAACTGAAAGAATATTCCTCAGGGTTGAGCCACAGACTTCATAGCTTGTGATACAAACTTGGGCCCCTGCCCCATCCATAAACCTGAATGCCGTCTAGAAGAGGATTGGGAGAAGAGGAAGATAAAATATAAAAATTGAGCATTGTTTCAAAATAAATTGGGTCTTACAGAATTATTTCTTGATTCATTCATTTACTGATTGATGAATTCATTTATTCAAGAAACATGTATCAAGCATCTACAACATCATAGGCACCATTCTCTGCACTCGGAAGCTGACAAACGTGCACTATCTCTTGGACCTTCCTTATCTGAAAGGACTGACTAGACCAGAAGTGATGGAGATAATTAGGGAGTTTTAGTTATTTTTCAGGCTACCTGGCAGATACAGTTTTGGCAGGAAGCTTAGATAGGTTAGAGAAAATAAAGGAACTACATTTTCTGCATCTTTGTTGCACTGCTTACCAACTCTAATTATACCGGATTCATATTAATTTCTAGTTGTTTGAAGACACAGGTTGTTTTATTCATTCATTTAAAGCATAATTATAAAGTATCTTTGCTGAGGACACAATAGTGAACAAGTACATATTTGTATTCCTTTTGCCTAGTACATGGCACACACAATATTTTTTAAAAAGCAGAGATAATTATTATTGCCCTACTGATCATGTGAGTTTTGTGCAAGGCAATGAGGAATGTATGTGGGGATTCCCTCCATCATCCGTGAGAACATGCTACATAGAAACTGCATGAGCCCATGGTCTGAGGTCTGCCATGCCTCCTCTGACTTCTATATTAGTATTATTTTTTTAACACTGAAATCTCAGGCCCTTCTCTGACCCATCTATTATAATATGCAATGTATACTTGTGTTTATCATAATTACCTGAGTCTATGTACATCATGTAAAATGTGTCTTAGGAGGAACTCTTAGTTTTATGTTTATATGAGAAAACTGCTGGGTTAGTTATGTTACTAAAATTGGGACATTACAATAATTAGAAGAAATATTCAGGTGCAAAATTGACCCTTTGAGACTTGTAAAAATATTTAAATGGCAATAATTGTCATTTTTATGGACATTTGACTAGTTGATGATTAATTATTCACTTAAAAACTTTATTCAAAACCTACCGTGTGCACAACATTGACATTTTATAAGTGTATTAAAAATATTTACATTGTCAAATTGATCAAATTGTGTGATAACAATTGCTATAAAGTTGGCACATATCAAACTTTTTCTGAATTTTCTTCAGATTTCTCCCTTAATTGCTCCCTTAATTCGGATATTCTTGGATTTAAGATAAAAGTTTCATGATTACTTGATTTACTTCCTTTATTGTACCTTATGGACTCTTGCCATTTCTCTTCTCAGGTTTTGTCTTTCTGGACTAAAGGCTTCCCCTTTAGAGTCTATTTCAGTTTATTAAATTCACTTTTAATGGATATTCTGAAGTGGTTGCCTTATCATTTTTCACTCCTCTTTGTGTCTTCTCTTTCCTTTTCTTCCTCCTCAAGTGTACTTCCACCTTGGGAGGATTCAGAGGCACTGGCCCTGCTGCGGTTACATCTGTCACCAGCACTGCAGCCTCCAGCAACTTTTTATTAAAGCCAGTGATGTAGTGGGCACTTTGGCCAAAGCTGTCCACATGATGGATAGGAGCACATCTCCAGGGGCCTTTCCCTTGCAATGAGATGAGATTGGCTGATGTTGGGAGATGAAGCCTTTCCCCTCTAGGTCAGTGCCTGCAATCCATTCCAAGTCAGAGGGGAGAGGAAGTTATTACCAGCCAGTGGCTGTTTCATGGTCACTGGGAATTCTATGACTGGGAGAGCCTCATCCCTCTTTTCTCTCTATAGGACCACAGTCCCTATCAGCTAATACTAGTGACCATGGTATCTGTCTCAGAGGAGATGCCCTGGGCAAAATGAACTGGAGTCAATTAACTAAATCTTGACCTGCCGCAGAAAGTGAGGCAGATAATTATACTCTTTGGTTTTCCTAGGTATAATATATAGTAGCACCATTGCCTTACAGGAAGATGTCCAGCCATCTAAACTATACAAGCATAACTTTGAACTCAGAAATAAGTAAGAATGGCCCTATAGTAGTAAGAAAAACAGAATCACAAAGCCCGTGTACTTTACTAGTATTCCACATACACAGATGGGGAACCATTCTCAAGTAAATCATGTGTAGTCGTTTTTGTTTAGAAAAGAAAATAAACTAATAGTTAACAAGTACTTATTATAATCCAAAGTGTTTAGATCCATTGTCCCATTTAATGATTGTAATATCAATATCAGGTACTATTTATTAAAATTTTACCATGTCACAAGCTTATCCAAAATGCTTTCTATTTATCATCTCATTATCCTCAAAAAGTCCTATGACATGTTTTTATTTTATAATTTTTGTTATATAAATAAGCTGATAAAACAGAAGTTAAGAAACCTGAAAGAAGACAAGCAAAGTCAAGTTTAGAGAATTTGAGCAAATAGTTCAAGGCCATCCCTTTAATGATTATGTTGCTGTTCTAGAAGGGGAGCGCAGCTACTTGATACAAAATTCATAGTGTATTAAGAGCTACAGGTTTTAGAAAGGATGATCATGTAGATATTCAAAAAGAGGGGAAAAAAGTAAAACTAATGGTAAGGGAACAGACAACAGATGCAGAAAAGCCATGAATTAGAGATGTTCCTTGGAAGCACCTAGTTATCTGGAGCATTTTTTCTATTTGAGCATAGTAGGATAGATAACTGATATTCATGATAATAACCTTGAAATATGCAGGCCCTGTTATTTATTTTCAATATAATTTAGTCAAGAAAGATAGAAAAATTACAAACAAAATTTGCATGAAGAAAATTTTTGCACTCTACATTGCACTGGAAATTGAACTATTGTGGGGAATTTTCCACATGGGATATTTGAAGATAACTATAATCCCACACAAAACAATTTGTTTACAGAAAAATCTGAGAACTTGCTGGATATATGACTGACAACTGAAGTTAGAAGGAAACTTGGACTCTGTTGGAATACAGATGACATCATTGGCAATGCTAGAATGTGTAGCTACTCTTAATTGAGGTGCTGCTAATTATAAATAGGAAATAATTGTGCCAAAGATTAGCATAAATTATATTGTCCCCATAAAATGTCAGCTTACACAAATGTATCCATTATTGTCCCAGCCATGTTGCTAACCCTAATTTGCTCTGAAATGAAATTCCACAGTCAACATTGTATATATACTGTTATTCTTCTTGAAAATAATAGAACTCATTGAACAAATCCATTGATGAATGGTACATACAAACACACTTACACATTGTCTTCCAATTACCAAGAATTCTCTCTAGCTGGAAAGATGACCAAATTCTAGAGGGCAGATGAGACATTGTAAATGCCCTGACCTTGGTCTCATTAGCAATTTGGCCTTACAAGTGAAGTGAGGTCAGAGGACAACATCACTATGATCAAAGCTGCCATGGGTGTCTATACCCAGAAAAGCAGAGTGAGGTTGAGAACCAACAAAATCCTGGATCTCTGGAAGCTCATAACCCAGTGGTTCTCAACCTTCTGGCCCTTTAAATACAGTTCCTCATGTTGTGACCCAACCATAAAATTATTTTCGTTGCTACTTCATAACTGTAATGTTGCTACTGTTATGAATCGTAATGTAAATATCTGATATGCAGGATGGTCTTAGGCGACCCCTGTGAAAGGGTTGTTCGACCGCCAAAGGGGTCGTGACCCACAGGTTGAGAATAGAAATATTAACATAAATGAAATTCAGGCATTTGAGCCAAATAAACATGTAGCTCACTAAAATTATCCTACAGGTGAAAAGATAAATATCCCCTATGATGTTGCAATAATTCAGTACTAAGTTCATGAGGAGTCATGATTTTCATGATGGTTGAGGTTTTAATTACTACATTTCTAGCAGTCAATGGAAAGGTAGTCCGTTTGAGGGAAAGGGGTTGAAATGTACATATTCTTAACATTACATTTTCCATACAGGCACTTAAATAAGATGTGGAAAATGTTCTAAAGCTACAATGAAATGCTCTTAATCACATTCTTTTTTTTTTTGCAATTCATAGTATAAGTTTGATTCTGTGTCCAACTCCTTAAATTTATGTTCAAATAACCTTGTTTAAATTTGTATTAAAATACTTTAAATAATTTTAAATATAAGTTATAAAAATGACCTTGTTGAGTCTCTACAGAAGTCATAAACATTTCTAAGAAATGATTGGAAGTCCGTGATAATAAAGATTTAACCAATATTAGTTCTTCTTAATCCACAAATGTACTAGAGGTACAAATTCCTTTTACAGAATATTGTGTTTCCAATCTCCTAACTAGGGGAAAATTTTCCTCCTTAGATTTAGTGTCCTCTCAATGCTACCATCCTTGGCTATTTTTCTCTTTTCATATTTTGGTAAAAATGCAGCATTGGCACAATCAAGGCCAAGATCTGTGTTATGTTTGCGGGTGATCACTTTTCTATTGCTAGCCTCCATAAAACTTTGAGATAACATAATGAGATAATATAATGAGATAACATAATGAATTCAAAGGCTAATGTGGATTTTAGTAACCAAGGAAGTCTTGTTGCCTTCATGGAGCATGAAGAAACATTCATAAAAACTTTCATATATAAGCCCCCTGACTTCTGCAATCTCCTATGAATTTCAGCTCTTATAGTCACCAAACAACCCATATTTTATAATAAAATATCAGTGCTATCAACATGAAAGACAGAGGAGAACAGCTCTTCTTACTATACATCCTGTTTTTCAACAATATCAATGGGCCCACTGGGGATTGTCCAGATGACCAGTTAACAGAGAAGGAAAAACCATAGGCCTAGTCTATGGATGGATCTTCATGGTATAATGCCACCAGCACAAGGGAGTCACTTTTGCATATTAGGTCTATTCAAAGGGTGTCTCTGAAAGACAATGGGTAGCTCTGCAAACAGTATGTCTGATTGTCCACTTTTTAATGAAAGGAGAGATGGTTAGAGTTACAGATCTATACCCCATTCATGGGCAGTGCTAAGGAGTTGGCCAGCTGGTCAGGAAATTGAAAAAAAAAAAACAAGATTGAAAGTTAGTGACTAGGAAGTTCAGAGAAGAGCTATGTGGATATATGGAGCGAACTAGAACAACAACAACAAAAAGATAAAGATATTGATATGCCATGTAAATGCTCTCCTGAGAGCATTCATTTCAGATGGATTTCTCAATAATCATGAATGTAAAGATCCATCCTGTGAATATCAATCTGTTTTCCCCCCAATAATCATCTATTTGTTCAATAGCGTAACATACAAAGCACTCATTGCAGCAGGGTTGGAGTCTATGCATAAGTTCCAAAATAGGTATTTCCTCTCATCAAAGGTGATCTGAATACTCCCACTTCTGACTGTTAATTGCCCAATAGTAATGACTGATGTTGAAATGTTGACATGGCACCATTGCCACAAAAGGACCAGCCAGCAACCCAGTGGCAGTTTGATTATATTGGACTCCTTCTCGTCATGGAGTCAGGAGTAAGTTATCATCATGGGACTAATTTCATGTTCTGAATATGGGTTTGTCCTCCCCATCTACAATACTTATCAGCAACACTGTTTTAGACTTATAAAATACCTTATTCTTCATTTTGATATTCCATATATCATGTCAGACTAAGGAAATAATTTTATGGTGAAGAGAATGTGGCAGCGGGCTCATGCTCATGAAATGTACTTGTCTTACTATAGTGCCCCATTTCCCAGAGTTCTCTGGCATGATAGAGTGATAAAATGAACATCTGAAGGCTTCATTAGTGCACCATTTTGGGAAAATCACTCTGTGAGATTGAAGTACTGTCCAAAGGATGCAATGCATAGCTTAAATGAAAAGGAAACATATACTTTTTTCTTGTAAGAGCCATATCATACATCCCTAGGAATATAGGTATAAAAGGGGAGTAGCCCCCCTCATGTTATACCTATTAATTCACTAAAGAAATTTTGGTTTCTCATCTTCAAATTCTTGTGCCTTGTGGGTTTGGAGATCCTCTGGCCCAAAGGAAGAATGCTTTTACCAGGAAATAGAAAAGCTTTATGCTTCTATCAAATTGGAATCTGAGAATACCCTTTGGACATTTTGAGCTTCTTGTATTATTGTATAATCAGGAAGATAATCTGACTATCATTATGGATCCTCTTTACCATTTTGCTGCTGCACAATTTGGTCAAGAACTATTTCCAGAATCCAGGATATTCACCAGGATACCTCATAATACTTCATCTACAGGTAACTTAGATGTGTTTTGTTAGGTTCCCAAATATTTAAGGTTTTTCCAGATTGCTTTCTGGTATTGATTTCTATAATAATTTTGTTATGGTACAAAAATATGCATTATATTACTTCTATTTTTTAAAATATCTTAAGGTCCAGAGTATGGTCTATCTGGGTAAATCTTCCATGTGCACTCAAAACGAGTATTGTATTCTGCTGTTATTAGATGAAGTTTTATAATTGCTTAAGGTTTATACTGTTGTTCCTTTCATCTGTATCCTTGCTGATTTTTTGCCCTCAATTCTGTCAATTATTGGGAGATGAGTGTTGAAGTCTCCAACTCTAATGGGGAATTTTTTTCCTTCAGGGCCATCAGTTTTTGCTTGATGCCATTTTGAATCAAAATGTGTATACACATTTAAGATTTTTGTTTCTTCTTGAAACAGTGAACCTTTACCACTAAACAATGTTTTTCTCTTCATTAGTGTTTGCATTATATATCTTTTCCACTCTTTACCTTTTACTTTATGTCTTTAAGTAGTTTTTTAAAATATATTTTTATTGATTTCAGAGAGGAAGGGAGAGGGAGAGAGAGATAGAAATATCAATGATGAGAGAGAATCATTTATCGGCTGCCTACTGCATGCCCCCTACTTGGGATTGAGCCTGCAACTTGAACATGTACCCTGACCTGGAATCGAACCCTGACCTCCTGGTTTATAGGCTGATGTTCAACCACTGAGCCACACCAGTCAGATTAAGTAGAATTTTCTTATAAAAAGCATATAGTTGGCTCTTGCTTTTTTGTTTTAAATTAAATCTTATAATGTCTGTCTTTAAACCCACTTAGATTTAAAGTGATATTTATAACACTGGATTAACAGATATCACTTTGCTGGGTGTGGTTATGTGTTTCTTTTCTTCCCTTTTTAGGCTTTTTCTAGGTTTAACAGCATTTTTTTATAATTCTATTTTATCTTTTCTATTGACTTAATATTTAAACTTTTATTTAGAAAAAAACTAGTGGTTTTATAACGGTTTACAAAATAGATTTTAAAATAAGCTGAATACTGAATAATTCAAATAATATATAGATTTACTGGTAAGTACCTTAAAACTGTAGATTTTAAATTCCTCTTCCATGCCAATTTCTCATATTATTGAAGGCAGAAATAGAATAGTGGGGACTGGCTATAATTATAAGAAATATGAATCATGCTCTGTTAACTGTGATTGTTCCATTCTGATTAGAGAAAGCATGTTCTATCCTGGCTGAGAGTTGTAAGCATTGGGATGTGGGAGCTAACATTGGAATGCAGTCCATCCTCTTTTTCTGAGAACTGTTCAGTGATGGCGAACCTTTTGAGCTCGGCGTGTCAGCATTTTGAAAAACCCTAACTTAACTCTGGTGCCGTGTCACATATAGAAATTTTTTGATATTTGCAACCATAGTAAAACAAAGATTTATATTTTTGATATTTATTTTATATATTTAAATGCCATTTAACAAAGAAAAATAAAAAAAATGAGTTCGCGTGTCATAGGTTCACCATCACTGGTCTAGATTAATAACCTTGTTGCTGAGACAATCTGGTCCGGTGGCACCAGCCCTTTGCAATCCTCAGCCCCTATTGCCTGTAATCTGGTTCCAAAGGCACTGGCCCAATGCGATCCCCCAGCCCACATTACATGTAACCTATAACCATTATATATTACCTACTTCCCCATGCCTGTAATTCTTTTCTCATGTAATCTTTGTCCTTCTATCCAACATAACCAGCTGGCTTATGGGGAGGGGTAGAGCAGATTTTTGTGAATGACCTGCTGCTCTCCCATACTGCAGCATTATTGGAATAAAAGCTCATATATGATTCAACCCTGTCTCTACTTAATTGGCTCAAGTAGTGACAGGCAGCCTGGGCCCATTGGTTGAAAGACACAATATTTTGTTGTTATTTTTTTTCTTTATTCTTCCATTATCTTTTCAGAGTAATTAAAATAAGAATAAAACATTTATTTTGTCTTCCTTTATTCAGTTTTTGATGCTTTTATTCTCTTTATATAGATCCAATTCTACACCTTCACATAGCCCACACTCAGCCTTTAGCAATTAAATAAATATTTCTGGGTGAATGTTTTTACCAGATTACATGACATTTGATGGCCTCTACTCCAGGTAACCAATGCTTTGGACTTATTTCTTGTTTTAGATTCCTATCTCTCTCCATAATTTGGGTTGGTTGTTTGACCCATGAATCATTTTCTGGTGGGTTTAGAAAACTCATTCCTTTGCAGCTAGTCCAGTTCCTTTCTTTTCCTGTGTGTGAGAGTGACTTTCTTTCCCATTCTCTATGTCTCTAAGCAGACACTGGAAGTCCCCAAGATTCATTATATATTATTGGATGTATAAAAAGTATTTATGCAACTTCTATATGCTTTAAACCAGTGGTCGGCAAACTGTGGCCCCTTGAGTGTGGCTCTTCCACAAAATACCACGTGCAGGCGTGCATGTACAGTGTGATTGAAACTTCATGGCCACACTCAAGGGGCCAAAGAGCCACATGTGGCTTGCGAGCCGCAGTTTGCCGACCACTGCTTTAAACTATTAAAAGAAACATTTATAAACCCACTACGTAATCTAAGGGCTAGACTTTATCAACATTCCTGAATCTAGGAAGGGGATGGGACAGGAATGAAACACAAAAGTAAGTGAAATAACATCCTTTAAAAAAAGGGGGGGACGGGTAATAGTATCTATAATTGGCATCTGCAAAGGCCTAACTCAAATCTCTTATTTAGAATAGTAAGTATATAAAGTGTGCATAATCACACTAAAGATGTCCAATGGCCAGTGCTTAAGTTAAATTCAGATCTCTTTATTTTTTCATTTTGTGCCAAAAAACCTAAAATTTAAGAATCTGAATCTCTCATTTTAACTTCATCACCCCAATCAAAAGTAAGTGAGCTGGGAATAGCAGCAAATCTTGAGTAATACCAAGAATCCTTATAATATTTCAATCATTTATTTCTTTGTGAAGAGAATTGTTGTCTCTGGTTACTATGTTACTCTCTATACTACTGTCATTATGTGAAATTACATCCTGTGTACAATGTCCAATTGGAAAAATATGCCAGCTCCTTTATTACTTTTTTTTTGCCTTCAGCTTAATTTTTGAGTGATATAATTTTGTCTGGTCTGTTGAATAAATAATTCTCTAATTTATAATCTTATTGATTAATAAATTATATCACCCTGATTAGGAAAGCAGAACCTCCTATCAAGAAATAAAATAGAGCTTTTTATTGCCTTTCAACATGGCTCCTTTCTTAGTTCCCTTCCCATTATATTCGCACATTTTATTTTCTCTAATAGGCTGCAGAAACCAGTAATATGATAGGAAGTCATTAATACAATATAATCACAGCAGAAGATCAAGCTCATCTCTTTCTCTTTGCATTGTCAAGTGTTTCAATATTTTATTGGATAATATGATGACCAGAACTGATCATGGTAATCTAAGTGTGGATCTGACTAATGCATTGTATAATCAAAGATTTTACTTTTAGATTATGATTCATTTACATTCCCTAGCCTGCCCCATCCTACCACAGTCAGGCCCGATGGAAGCACCACACTAGGATATTAATCCAAAGGCAGCTGGGGAGTGGGACAACTGTGGGAGAGTGACAATAATGAGGAACAGGGAAACCTGAATTTCAGCTCCATTACCTAATATAGCACTTCAATTGCTCGTGCCTCAGTTTCCTTGTGGGTGCCACAAACTCAAATGCATATGGGTTTGGACAGATCATGTACATAATGATGTAGCAGACTGCAGGATTTGAAAATAATGATGTTCTAGAGATTGGCAAACTACCCTGTCTAGAAGAGCAGTAAACTCCAGCTCATGGCTGACATGTAATAGTGTCAGTTCCAGCATTCCCAGAAAACAACAACAACAAAGCTAGCATCTCAAGAAAAACTGGAAGTAAAGACTTTCATAGAAAAGCTCTCATTCTTTGCAATGTAGAAACGATTTCAAATCCTTGTAACATAAGAGGCTACAGAACAAACAAAGCAGTCTGCAGACAAAATGCCTCCCTCACATCACCTGCTCATGATGCCTACCTTATTAGGAGATTTCCAAGGATCCTTCCAGCTTTATCATTTTGTTTTGAAAGGTTGTGGCTCAGTATGATTTTTAAAGGAATCAACTGAGTTAATTATTTAGACCATTTACAGAAGCAACTGCGGCCTCATCCAAAGGTACTAATTAAGTGTCAAATCTATGTTCAGGATACTTGGGAATTTAAAAGGCATTATCTTCCTTTTAAGGAGCATGCACATTATTCATTAGCACAACAAATATTTACTGAGTCATGAAAGGTCAACAGGAATGAAATAATTCAACTCACCTTCCACTCTTCTCCAAACTTATGTATATTTTCCCACATCCTTAATGCTCTCAGACCTCCACAGGGGGAGCCCTACTTTTGTAGATTCTTAACTTGACATTGTCTGCCTCCTCTAGGACCTTTCTCCATTACTTACTCCCTTAGCCTCTTGGTTTTAAGTCGTTCAGTCTCCACTTGCTCTTTCTTCTCAATTAAAACTATGTTCGTGATTTGTCACATATGGAATAACACCACACCTTCTACCACACCTGCCTCCTCTCACCCATTCATGTCCCCAATAAACTTCCCAGTAGAGTATTACAGGTTGGTTTCACTTAGAGTCACTGCCAAGCCTGTGGCAGAGTCCTCACTATTCCCTACTAGCTCTCTTTAAGTTGTTAAAACAAGGGGGGGAGGGGTACAGCGATGCCTGATGGCAGTGAGTAGTGAACTAATTTATCCCCACTCCCTCAGGTCCAACAACCCTATGGGAAGTGAAGTGGACCAGAGGGCAGAGTGGGTAAGAACAGTGGAGTCATACTGCCATGCCGTTCTCCAGTTGTGTCACCTTATGCAAGTTATTTCACCTCCTATGCCTCATATGTAAAACAGTAGAGCTGTCCGATTAATAGAATAGGGCTACTACAATAACTAAATGTGTTAAAATTTGTAAAGTCCTTAGAACACACATGAGTCATTGTAAACTCTATGCCAGTTCTTATTCTCAAATGAGAAAATTGAGGTGTAGAGGAATTTAGGAACCTGCCAGCGCTCACACAGTTAATAAGTGGCACAGACAATGTTAAACCCAGGTTGCGGCCTTTAACCACCATGCTCTTTTGCTTCCCAACTGTGCTATGCTGCCCAACAACATTAAAAACAACATTACAGTAAATAAAGGTCAGATCAGTGGCATTCTATACATCTTAAATTAGTAATAATGGGCACTGTATTATTAATTTCCATTCTTTAACCCTTGTTCAATAGAAACTTTTCATGATTTCCCTCCCTAGCAGTTTCAATAAGAGCCTTGAAAATTTGTTTTGCTTTGTTGCAGATAATATGCTTACTAAGAGACATTGTTTTCTTTATGGGGCCAGTTCTCCTTCTAAATGTTCAATGCCTTCCTGATTTTATGACTCAGAGTAGTTGATTGTTGACTCTTAACTCTTCCCTCCCACTCTCCAGGTCCTGCCTACTGCCTTCTGGATTTTACTGTATTTATTCCCAGAGAGACTAACTTGGATTCTGTTATAGGAAATGCTTTAAGTAACATATAGTTAACTTATAGTCCTTCCCCACCCTCCCAAATGACCATTGTTATAGTCTTATAGTTTTTGCACAATAACACTTTCTCAATAGCCCCTGTGTAGGCAGATTGTTGAATTGACTTAAGATTTGCATTTTGCAGAAGTAAAAGCAAAACCTTGAAGGGCTGGCCATAAATTGGTTAAAGTTACTCCTTAGTGGTTCTGGGCTCAGCAGGCAAGGAAATGAAATATGAAGTCATAAGGTATACGGGGAAATAGGGGAGATGAGAGACTGTTGGGTCCATTCAAGTGAAGCATTATTAAAGTGAGAGTAAGTGATGAAAGGGAAAGCTGGGGGGCTGTGACCAGGACTTAGGGTGTTGGGCAGTAAGACCTCAGAGGCAGAGCTACTCAAGATGGTGCAAAAATTTCAGGTGCAGCTCTGGGAATGTACTTCTGACGTGGTCCCTGTCAATCTTCTCTCCCACACTGTCAGGGCATACCTAGCCCAAGGCTGCAGGAAAAGGTCCTTTCACTAATTAACTCTAATAATTCATTCAGGTTTTCTTTCCCCTCTCTTTTTCACCTGGAAATTTTAGTATTGTCTAACCATACTTTCAGGATAGGGAAATTCTCTGTCTTTATCATATTGTTTTCTTTGAAACCACATGTATCATTAATCATTTTGATCAACTTCTTCCTAAGATTCTGATTCTCTCTAACATCTCAGTACTATTCACAGGTCATGGCTCATACTTGCTTATCTAAAAGGAGAGATCAGTCAGAGTTGTATCTGCCTTGAGGAATCCTGGAATCTAGAAAGCAAAGGCCTCTATGGGACCTACCATATGGGTTGTATGTCCGTTTGCTATGAGAGAAGACAGGGCATTGAAGAAAGACTAGAACCAGGTTCCAAAGGCTTAATTGAATGGAGAGGGACACCTGAGAGTTTTGCAGAGAACATTGAGGAAGCTGGTGTACACACGTGGGTGAAGTCTCAACAGAGGACGTTTTTTGCATAAGAATTAAGGACTGTTATTTACAGATGACATGATATTATACAAAGAAAATCCTACAGAACCCACCAAAAACAAGTAGAGTTAATAAATGAATTTGACAAAGCAGCAGGATACAAAGTTAATATCCAGAAACTGATGGCATTTTTATAAAACAATAATGATCTCTGAAAGAGAAACTAAAAAAACAAACAAAAAACAACCACCCCTTTTATCATTACAACAACAACAAAAGTACGATACCTAGAAATAAAATTAACCAAGGAGGTGAAAGACCTGTACTCAGAAAACTACAAAACACTGAAAAAAGAAATAGAGGAAGATATAAACAAGTGGAAGCATATTCTGTGTTCATGGATTAGAAGAATTAACATCATTAAAACGTCCATACTACCCAAAGCAATCTATAGATTCGATGCAATCCCTATTAAAATACCAATAGCATATTTCACAGATCTAGAACAAATAATCCAAAAATTTATATGGAACCAAAAGTGATCCCAAATAGCCACAACAATCTTGAGAAAGAAGAACAAAGTTGGAGGGATCACAATACCAGATATTATTGTTGTCGCTCTAGTCCCACTTCGGGCGTCCATTTATGCTGGGGTTCAAGTCTCAGCATCAAGAAGAGTTCAAGAATCTGGAAAAGGGGCTGCGTGTAGATGACATAGAAATCCAGAAACTAATAAAGAGTCTGGAGACGAGATATAATTTTGAAAGGCATTGGGGGTCAGAGGACCTTCAGCTAAAGGAACTGAAGAGTGCCTCCTTGTCTAGGACCCTTGCTTTTATTAACACAATTTGTCCTAAGGCAAGGTGGGGATAATACACTTCAAAGGGTAAGGTTTCAAAGGGTAAAGGGTCCATTGTCAGAATGGGGAAATAGCCTACGGCTGTTCAGGTGTTTGGCCAGTAGGAGGCAATGACATGTAGATTAAGATGCCCTTTAACTGTCTGGCAGCCACAATCAGTTTCCTATTCAGGTTTGGGGAAATGCCTTTAGCCATTTCCAACAGGTGACTATATGTGTGACTCAACCCTGCTGAGTCCCCAAGTTTCATCAACCTTTTGATGGAACTCTTAAAATTATGACATGCTGGAATTGGTCTACGGCAGGATATCAAATTATAATCAAACCAAAGAACTTATAGTGTAGTATGCCTGAGAGGAGGTCATGAGGAGGGTAGAAGGGGTCAATGGGGGACAAAAAGGGACATCTGTAATACCCTCAACAATAAAGATAAACAAATTAAAAAAGAACGAATTAAGGAATTCTGGTCTGGGCATGGCAATGGGACATTTCCAGGGCTTGTGGTAGGAGAAAATTAATGGCCTTAGCCTGGGGTTTGACTAACCCAGTGGTTCTCAACCTTCCTAATGCCGCGACCCTTTAATACAGTTTCTCATGTTGTGGCGACCCCCAACCATAAAATTATTTTCATTGCTACTTCATAACTGTAATTTTGCTACTGTTATGAATCATAATGTAAATATCTGATATGCAGGATGTATTTTCATTGTTACAAATTAAACATAATTAAAGCATAATGATTAATCACAAAAACAATACATAATTATATATGTGTTTTCCGATGGTCTTAGGCGACCCCTGTGAAAGGGTCGTTCAACCCCCAAAGGGGTCTCGACCCACAGGTTGGTGACCCACAGGTTAGGAACCGCTGGACTAACCAGAGCAGCATTTCCCAAACCCTGGACAAAGGAATCAGAACCTCCAGGAACATTTGGAAATGACAGCTATTGGGACCAGTACCATGGCAATTAAGGAGGGTGAGAGGAAGCAATGTTCTGTGATGATACTGAGAATGCAGAATGCTTGCAAAGCAAGGAGATTTCAAGAGAGGGAGGTGGAAAAAGTAAATAGCAAGAGCCAGGTTGAAGGACACAGAGAAATACAGCGGTGGCCACAATGTGAAGAGCATTGAACTCTAGCTTAGTGAGATGCCAGGAGAATTGGATTGACTCATCTCTGGTTAAAAGATTGAAGTATTTTCTCAATAGTTGGATACAATTTTGCAAAACCTTTTTTACTGGTGTCTGTAAGAAGAGCTCCCCCTGCATGGAAATGTCAGCCTGCTTCCTGGTTGCTTACCTTGGGAAGAAGTCCCAGCAGTTGGCAGGGGTGGAGAAGTTCAGAAGTTCCCATGGCAGAAAGATAAAGGCCCCCAGCAGTCATGGAAATCACACTTGAGTTGGGTTCTTTCCATCCATTGCTAAGAAAAAGGTCGGTCCTTGGAACCTTACTGCCTAGGAGAGATTCCCCCAGGCACCTCTGTGCACGGTCTCACGTTTTTGGAGCACCGGAGCTCACTCAGGGATAATGAGCCCCAAGTAAGTTGATCCTGAGTGGCTGAGTGGTAATTAGGAGCATTCCCAGGTGTTTTACCTCTCAGCTACCTATGTGTGGGTCAGAAGGCATCAGGCAAAAAGTACTTAGGTGATATCTTTGATTACCCTAGCTCTAAAATGTCATGAATAATTTTCCTGTCCTCCCATTTTTAAAGTATAAAATCCAGGTTCTGCTTAAAAACAAAACAAACAAATACACAAAAACAGGCATCCAAGCTTTCCTTGAGCTGACCCCAGAAATATCTTTCTAAGTGTCTCACTTGTTGCTATTTCTCTACCCCATCTCTGTCTTTTCTTTACCTCTGAAATTACCCCATACTCTAATTTGTCTACTTGTTTTTAAACAATTTCAAAACTTCTTATTTAGAGTGATGTTAATACCTCATCACCCCCCTTTTCTGTTGAAACTGCTCATTCATTGAGGCCAAATGTATATGCCATATTCTTCTTAACCTTTTTCTCTACTGAGTCAGAATCAATTATTCTCTGTTCAAGTTCCCATAGCACTTTGTACCTGTATCTAGAGCACTTGCTATAGTCAGTAATAGTCTTGCTTTATGTTCCTTGTTCTCCCATTAGATTAAAAACCCTCGGAGGGAAAGACTGTGGTTTAGTACCCTATTATTTTCCAGAGCATCCGTCCTATTACTTTGAACAGTGTTCACTTGACCAAATATCGACTGATTGAGTATCCAATTCCAATGAATAAAACAGGCCTTATCAAGCCTTACAAGCAGAGTTGAGCCACAAAGAAACATTGCACAGAAATCAAGTAATTTATCAATAGTCCCCCCAGTGGCTTGAATGAGTAAATGACCTTTTTCCTAACCACAGAAACTCCCTTGCTTCCTATTGTTTAAGAAGAATCTTGAATAATAGAGTCACAGATACATTTCTGTATGTAGTCTAGGGCCAGTACTTGTCATGTTTGGGTGCCATGGAGATAAGACTCGTCTTGGCTTTCAGGATGATATAGGGCAGTGGTTCTCAACCTTGGCTGGACATTAGAATCACCTGGGAATCTTTTTAAAATCCTAATTTCCTGGCCTCATCCTCCGGAAATTCTGTTTCTTTGTTACTAATGTTGTGGCCCCACCCCATAACAAAGAAACAGAATTTCCGGAGGATGAGGCCCGGAAATCAGGATTTTAAAAAGATTCCCAGGTGATTCTAATGTGCAGCCAAGGTTGAGAACCACTGATATAGGGGAAACTTCCTCCAGATTCTGATATCCTGTAGTTTGGGAAGAAAGACTTGGGATCTGGCACCATCAGGGACAGACACTGACATACCCATTGTGACTTGGAATTGAACAGGCTGGAGCCGGGAAGTCCTCACTAACCATGTGTCTGGACAAGCAGCTTCAACCTTCCAAAACTCTGTCTTCCTTTGTAAAATGTGGCTAAAAAAACCTTCCCTGCCCAGCTGGTGTGATCAGTGGTTGAGCATAGACTTATGAACCAGGAGGTCACGGTTCGATTCCAGGTCAGGGCACATGCTCAGGTTGAAGGCTCAATCCCCAGTAGGAGGTAGCCAATCAATGATTCTCATCATTGATATTTCCATCTCTCTCTCCCTCTCCCTTCCTCTCTGAAATCAATAAATATATATTTGGAAAAAGAAATAAAAATAAAAACACCTGCCCTGAATTTAAGGACTTCTATCAGATGCCTCTTATTTATCATTTCAGAATCTCTCTCTTTGTGGCCACGTCTGCAGTAACCTGTTCTGCTGGCTCCAAGAAGCTTCCGCCTTGGGTACAGCCTGAGCCCCTGATTTCAGGCCTGTATCTCAGGCCCCAGGGTCTCAGTTGGCAAGGTGTGGGAAGCACATGAAGCCACTCAGCATGAGGCTAGGCATGCCTGTCCCAGTTCAGAGCACTTAGATTAATCATCCATGCATTGAGCTATGACCAATACAAGACAGGGACTGGTGGAAAATTCTTCCTCCTCTCTGACCCCAGAGAGATGGCCCTGAGATACACGTTTATAAAATGGAGTAAGCAGTTGCCAATTGCAGTGGCCATCCTTATGTTTGACCCTTTCCATGTCTTACTTTTATTAGCCTCGATCCTTTGCTACTATACCCTGGGTTCATACACCCCAAATAGCATAATCACACACAAACCTTGCTGTCAGGCCCTTTATTTTCTGGGGAATGTAGACTAAGACATAACACTGTTATTACAAAATGCGCAAAAAAGCACAACAAAAATATATATAAAATAAAATATCTGATTACAAATGTAAGGTGATAATAAGTTGGCTTTTCTCTCGAAAGGTGAATATTGAAAAGGTAAGTATGTGGTGGGATCATCTTAAGAGATTTTGAAAATCACAGTAGACTTTATTTGATGTGAAACCTTCTAGCAAAACTTACTGATGATTCGATTGGCTTTTCTTTGTGATTGCCATGGTTCTCTGTTCCTTTGGGGATGCTGGCTTGGTCTTAGTGGGTAAAACTGCATAGGGATCACAAGGGGGATCATAGTCACAGCAGCCAAATTAACCCAAGTGATGACATTGCTCTGTGCCCTAGGAAAGGCGCTGGGAGCTGGAAAAGGAACGCTTGCTAATGGAAAACAACCAAGAGGCTAAGGAGAGAGATGTTATTTTTGAACTTTTAAAGAGAACATTATAAATAGCAGAGAACATAGAAAAGCAGAAATTAAAAACAATAAAAACAAAAGCGAGTTGACAGCGGCCCTTTTAATATGACAATTGTGGTGATTCTAATGCCCAGGCTTGTGGATGCAATAGCTGAGTCCACGCGAAATAGCCAAGGACCATGGGGTTTGAGCACTTAGTCACAATGGCATTTTAGGTTAAACAATCATTGACTCAGCGGTGAAAAATGAGATAAATTAAAATTATTTTCTTCACAACGGCCGAGGGGCTTGGCAAGTAATATATTGAAGAAATTTCCTGGACATAATAGGTTACATTAATTTTCAACTGCAAAACAATTCCTTCAGCATTATTTTTCAAGGAGAGAGAATAGAAGGGGGGAGCAAACCACCCTGTTACTTGTGCTATTTACTTCTGGCCTAAATGAGAAAACATGTTTCAAAGGGAAGATTAAGAAAGGCGTATCAAGACACAGAGCAAATCCGGACTGTAAAGAATTCAAGCTAATTGGTTACCCATTTGCCTGTTCAAACGTGGTCAGTATTAATCCAAGAACAATAGAAGCATAAGTTATGAAAATCGTTACACTGGGAAGCAGGATGCTAAGCCCTCTGCTAGCTGAAAAAGCACCTTTGTTTGGATTATGGAACGAAATGAGAGCAAGTATTTCCATTGAAAAATTTCCATCAAAATGTGCTACCAGCTGTGGAAGAAGAGGTTGGTGCCTGAGATTAGGTCCTCTCCGCCCCTGGTGTGAGTAAACAGGTGAGCAACTCAGGTTCCACGCCTAGCAGTTTCACGTGATGCTTGGGGAACCAGGTGAATGGAGTTGTGCAGGGTGGTGGGAAGAAGACACTGATACCAATAGGAGCAGAAAGAAGGCCATACTCCTATGATCAGCACGCCGGCTTCTCTCCTTCCTGTTCCCCTGAAGACCTGTCTTCTCATTTTCAGGTTATTGACTGTTTGGCCCAGTGGTGGCCCAGTAAAAGTTTAATAACCAGCTCCCTAAATGTAGTTCTAAATGTTGATCTTTTTATGTTACAGTAGTGGTTGGCAAATTTTTCCAGTAAAGAGCCAGATAGTGAATAGATTAGGCTTTGTGGGGCACACCCTCTCTGTCACATCTACTCAGTTCTGCCATTGGAACATGGGAGCAGCCATAAACAATACAGAAATGGCCAAACATGCTGGTGTTCCAATAAAAGCTGGTGTGGAGACTGAAATTCTAATTTCCTGTAATTATCATGTGTCATGAAATATTCTCTTTTTTTTAAACTATATTTTTAACCACTTAAAAATGAAAAACCTTGTCCTGCCCAGTGTGGTTCAGTTGGTTAAGTGTTGTCCTATGCACCGAAAGGTCGCAGGTTCGTTTCCCCTATCAGTATACATGCCCAGGTTGCAGGCTCTTTTCCGATCCAAGTTTCTCTCTCTCTCCTTCTCTTTCTCTCTCTCTGAAATGAATAAAAACCCTTTTTAAAAATGTAAAAATAATTCTTAGTTCTGAGGCTGTACAAAAATAGCAGCAATCTTGATTTGTCCTGAGGTTTGTAGTTTGTCACTCCTGTTTTACAGTGATGATTATTCAGACAATAGAGAAATCACTAAATGTGTGCTGGGACTTCATCTGATTGTCAGTAAGATGTGAGTGACTTTTTTGCTCCATCAGATGACCATTGCAAGAACGTTTCCTAAATTTCTGTGTTCTCTTCACAATGTGATGGCTACAGGCATGACATACTTTTAAGTTTAATCTACATTAACACTATTTCCATGCCTTTCTTAAGTTTCAACATTCACAAAACGTTCAAGCCCTGACTTATAGCCTTTGCCTATAATCTCTATTATGTAAATATTCCCACTGTGGCAATTTCAAGTTACTACCATGATATTGGTTATACTATGACGTGCCTCTTTTGTAAATAAACTATAGGCCCAGTGCATGATATCCATGCAACTGGGGGGAGTCCCTCAGCCCGGCCTGTGCCCTCTTGCAGTCCGGGACATCCCTCTCACAGTCCAAGACCCCTCGCTCCTTACCGCCCACCTGCTCACTGTTCCTTCCGCTTGGTGGGCCTAAGCCAGCAGGCAGACATCCCTCAGGGGTCCTTAGTTCTGCCACAGAGGCAAGAGAGGCTCCTGCTAACGTCGCTGCGCTCGCCAGCAGTGAGCCAGGCTTCTGGCTGAGCATACTGACCCCTGGTGGTCAGTGCACATCATAGTGACTGGTCATTCTGTTGTTCAGTCAATTTGCATATTAGCTTATAAGAGCAAGAATGTTCTTCTTTATTATCTTTGTCTTCACACAATGTTTCACACATAAATAAGCACACACAAGATGCTCCATACAGGTATGTTGATAGAGCAGTATGTCCATGGGTAACTCTTTTTCCCTCACGCCAAGTCATTTAAGTGATGGACACAGGTCTTTGAGAACCACATAGGCCATCGCATTCTACTCTCAGGCTTGGTTACTGACCTTTAGCCGTTATGCCTAGCTTTCCAAGGAGTGGAGGAGACCGCAATGTCGGTCTCAGGTGCTCATGACCCTCCCCTTCTCTGCTCTCTCCCTGTCTCTCCTCTGATGGCTTCTCTGAGTCCATTCCCTGCACTGGCAGCCTGTTCCTCCTCTGGCCCTGTTACCATTTCAACCTCCCCATTCCAGTGAAATGCTTGCCAGAGTGTTTATTAGGACATACTCTTTTTAAAAAAAAATTATTGTTTAAAGTATTACCTATGTCTCCTGTTTCCCCCCATTGACCTCTCCCTGGCTGTTTCCCCCCGCCCCCTGTACATGCCCTCACCCCCCTACTGCCTATTTCCATTGGTTATGCTTATATGCATGCATACAAGTCCTTTGGTTGATCTCTTACCTATACACACACACCCTCCCCTGCCTTCCCTCTGATGTTGGACAGTCTGTTTAATGCTTTGCTTCTATGTCTCTGGATCTATTTTTGTTCATCAGTTTATGTTGTTCATTATATTCCACAAATTTTGGGGAAGCATGAGACTTGGTTGGAAGGTCTGTAGGAGGATTCTCTGAAAGGTCGGGGGCCTCTGGGAGGACCTTGCCGAAGGCGGCAGCCCCTGCCTTGACTTTTCCAAACAGGTCCGATCCCTCGGGTATTTTGCTAAGGTCTCTATTTAGTCTTTTAGACTCGACCTTGTAGAAGCATATGCTTTCTCAAGGATGTTTACCCTGCTGATTGTATCTAGAGGATAATTTTAGTTAAAGCTGTTGTGACAATAAAAGCCTAAGGAGGCAGGCGAACAGGGACTTTTACTCCTAAAGCAAAACAGCCCCTTAGCCTGTCTTTCACAGAAACATATGTCAGAGTAATCTATTAATTCGTCAGGGTCTGCCAGTCTGTCCCAGCAACAAATGAGTGAGATCATGTGATATTTATCTTCCTCCAACTGGCTTATTTCACTTAGTACAATGCTCTCCAGGTCCATCCATGTTGTTGCAAATGGTAAGAGTTCCTTCTTTTTTACAGCAGTGTAGTATTCCATTGTGTAGATGTACCACAGTTTTTTAATCCAATTATCTGCTGATGGGCACTTAGGCTGTTTCCAAATCATAGCTATTGTAAATTGTGTTGCTATGAATATAAGGGTGTATATATATCCTTTCTGATTGGTGTTCCTGATTTCTTGGGATATATTCCTAGAAATGGGATTACTTGGTCAAATGGGAGTTCCATTTTTAATTTTTTGAGGAAACTCCATACTGTTTTCCACAGTGGCTGCACCAGTCTGCATTCCTACCATCAGTGCATGAGGGTTCCTTTTTCTCTGCATCATCACCAGTATGTACTTGCTGTTTGTTGATTTGTTGATGATAGCCATTCTGACAGGTGTGAGATGGTACCTCATTGTCGTTTTAATTTGCATCTCTCAGATGATTAGTGACTTTGAGCATGTTTTCATGTCTCTTGGCCTTCTGTATGTCCTCTTTCGATAAGTGTCTATTTAGGTCCTTTGTCCATTTTTTGATTGGATTGTTTGTTTTCCTTTTGTTAAGTTGTATGAGTTCCCTATAAATTTTCATATGGAATTAAAAAAAAAAGACCACAAATAGCCTCAGCAATCCTGAGAAAGAGAAAAAAAAAGTTGGAGGGATCACAATACCAGATATCAAGCTATATTACAAAGCCACTGTTCTCAAAACTGCCTGGTACTGGCACAAGAACAGACATATAGACCAATGGAACAGAACAGAGAACTCAGAAATCGACCCAAGCCATTATGTTCAATTAATATTTGACAAAAGAGGCAAGAGCATACAATGGAGTTAAGACAGTCTCTTCGATAAATGGTGTTGGGAAAATTGGACATACATGAAAAAAAAATTAAACTAGACCACCAACTTACACCATACACAAAAATAAACTCAAAATGGATTAAGGACTTAAACATAAGATGGGAAACCATAAAAATCTTAGATGAATCCATAGGAAATAAAATATCAGACATAGATTGTAACACTATCTTTACTGATATAGCTCCTGGGACAATGGAAACTAAGGTGAAAATAAACAAATGGGACTACATCAAAATAAAAAGCTTCTGATCATCAAAAGAAACCATCAACAAAACAACAAGAGAGTCCACTGCATGGGAGAACATATTTGCCAATGTTATATCCAATAAGGGTTTAAGCTCCAAAATTTATCAGACAGACTTGATTTACAAATCGAAACCAAACTTTGAGCTACAAATGTAGGCCTCCTTTGGCTAACATTTAGGAATGCAACTAACATACCAGCAATGGTCAGAAAGATAGAATAAGTAAGCATATCTGTGTGTGTGCGCATGTGTGTGCTGCTCTATTTAGAAAATACTGAACAAAGTTACCCAAAGTCTTACCACCTTTAGAATTGTATAAAATAGGACATTAAGAATTTTTCTTTAAACCATTCAGTTGCTCACAAAATTAACCAAAATTAATTATTATTAATAATTTTGGAAGTATCATTTCTAATTTTTTTTAAGTTTAAAAGTAAAAATCAATCTCTATCTCCCCCTTTTTTCTCCCTTTCCCTTCCCCCATCCCTTACCTCTTTCCTGGAATACTCATTGTATCTAGTGTTTAGTCTTCAGGGCAGGCACTCTTTTTCTGGGTCCTAACTTGGGCCTCAATGCAGCTGCCTTGGAGTTCTTATTGCTGAGCAGGCTCAGGGCCCACGTTTCCACTCTGACACAGAGCTGATGTTTGCTTTAGTGGGTGCTCTCACTCCTCTGGATTTATCAGTACCCGCCCCCTGCACTCTTAGTCTTTTTGTACAATGACTCTGTAACTGGCATCTACAGCCACAAAACCATTTAGATTTCCCAGAACCAAATTGCTTTCCAGAAATCCAATGGCACGGAGCTGATGTGGATATTGATTTCTCCTTTGTTAGTGGCTAGTAATGAGGAGCCCAGCCGGGCACCAGCTGGTAGGGAGAGCACCTGTTCACATCTGTGAGCTGCTGGGCAGGAGGCAGCTGCCCTCGGATGGACACGCTGCTGTGGACTGTGCCCTGCTCACAAGCTGCCAGGCTCAGCACTGGGCTCCAGTGGCCCCTCCAAACCCGTCCTACCCTTGGCCTGCTGAGGGCCTGGTAGCTGCAGGACCTACAGCTTGCAGCCAGCTCAGCTCACCTGGTGGGTCTGCAGAGACAAAATTGTGTCTGCAGGGAAAAGCACCGCCCAAGAAAAGTGTGTCTGACCTAGCCAGCCAGACACCCAATTTATTTGTCTTTGCTTTTCCTTTTTTCTTTTAACTTTCAAGTTCTGACAAAAGTGCCTTGTCCAAAGCAGGCGGTGGTGTGGCTGGTCATCCTTTTCCTTTGGCTAATTTAGTTTTTCATCTCCCCTGAGGGCCAGACCTGGAAGTTCAATGCCTCATCCCTCTAAACACACCTGACACATCAACACCCATCTGCAGAAAAGCTTGCCAGTTCTCCCTTGACAAAAGATTAGTGATGATATGGCTGTTGTTTTAAATAACTACCAAGATCATTTACAAAACAGCTAATACAAAACAGCTAACTCTCATTCCATAGACAATTCTGCTGGTTTTGTAATTTACCTAATATGAGAAAAATGCTCAATTCTTTGCTCAGATGTTGCCTTCTCAAGAGGCTTGCTCTGCTCTGCTGAAGATCCCACTGGCCACACTACCCATCTACCTGATCCTCCTCTTTTTGCTCTTCTTCTCTCATCACCCCCAATATACTAACTGGCATATGATGCTTCTTGTCAGGCTCCCCTTAATAGTGCTGAAGCGCCTCAAAGGCAGGAATCTATGTCTGTTCATTCACTGGTGTTTTTGTGGAACCTAGAAGAGTGTCTAGCACATACGAAATGTTCAGAAATTATTTGCTGAGTTAATGTAACAAAATCAGAGCAGCTATGAGCTTCCTACTCCTGGGTCCGCTCCCTCTTCTCTGTGGAACTCTCTAATTTGTTTTTCTCCTCCTCCTCCTCATCTTTTCCCTTTACTTCTCCCATTCCCTCTGAAAATATTATGGACACCTTCTGGTCCCTCTGCCCTAAGGCAAGGTTATAACATTCATTCATTAACTTGTAATGATTGTTAAGACTGAAATGCCATCACTCCAATAATCAGGGGGAAAAGGCAAAAGGATTTTTTTAATGTTTCATTTGTTAATGATAAATTGTATAAAATACACATAAGATACAATGTATCATCTTAAGTATTTTTTAAAGATTTTTTGTTGATTTTTTAGAGACAGAGGAAGGGGGGAGAGAGAGCGAGAGCGAGCGAGAGAGAAAGAGAGAGAGAGTAATGTGAGAGTGAAACATCAATGGGCTGCCTCCTGCATGCCCACTAGGGGTGATCAAACTCCAACCCAGGCATGTGTCCTGACCAGGAATCAAACAAGCCATCTTTGCCATCTTTCAGTGCATGGTACGATGTCGAGCCACACTGGCCATGGAATCTTAAGCATTTTTAAGTGTACAATTCAGTTGTAATAAGTCTATTCACATTGTGTGCAACCATCTCCACCATCCCTCTCCAGAGCTCATCTTACAAAACTGAAACTCTATACCCATTAATCTGAACTTCCCCATTAACCAGGCTCCCCGGTCCCTGGCAGTCACCATTCTACTTCTCATCTCTACAAATTTGACTACTCTGGGTATCTTATACCAGTGGAATCATACAATATTAGTCTCAAAAGAAAAATTTAAACTGTAGGAAAATCAGTCATCCATGGGTGTGAAGCTTTGGGGAGAAAAAGAACATTCTCAGTGCCCCCCAAAAATCACACAACACATGAAGCCAATTACTTGCTATATGCATATATGTACATCACCTTGGCCAAAATTTGCATAAAGGGAAGCATCTTATCTGAACTACCAGTGTGCCCTATAATAAGTAAAAACAATATTTGAATATCTAGATTTATGCATGATATAATTAAACTGATGTTTTAAAGTAAAATATTTAAAAGTAAAAAAAGTAAAGCTTGATAATTAGCAATAATTTCTTGTAGTGCTTAATATTTAAAACACATTAACATTCTCGGTCTTTTTCTTTTTTTTTCACAAGATTTCCATTAGATAGAAAGGTGGAGTATTATTATTATCCTTACACATGCCAGGATCTTAACCTGGATCCAGGGCCAGGTTCTGGGGATGCTTTTGCCTATTACAATTGTATTAATTTGTTAGCAGCATGGCATTATCCAAACTGTAGGGGTGAAGTTAGATGAAGCCATGTGTACTGCGGGTCTGTTCTGGCCCAGGCACTGTGCTCAGGGCAGCCACAGGCATTCCTACCACATGGGCAAACATTACGAATCTACTACTTACTGAGTTGGCATGAGAAAATTATAGAAACTCACCATGTTCCTGTGCACCTACCTGAAAAATGAAAATTATACTCCAACCGTCCACTTTCTCTTTGTCTTTCTCCATCCCATAACAGAGGTGTCAGCCAAGCTGACCCCAAGTGCTATTATGAGGAAAGCATGAGACATACGTTGAAGGTTGTGATGTACTGCAGTAACCTAGACATATGTGAGGGGCTGCACACTTAACCTCAGTACAACTCTGTACCTAGAAATAAGCTTTATTTCTCTAAAATTGCAGGGGTACAGTTGAAGCACCCTTGCATCTTCTGGGTGTTCTAGTCCCTGACATGGCCAGCCCATTCATTGAGTGGGGTTGGGTAGGGGGCAATGCTTATTTGAATCTGAGTATCTTAATCCCGCTGTATTAGTGTTTCCCCTCAACCTAAGTACCACATCTCCTCCCATTGCTTACTCAAAGCCCCAAAGCAGGAAGGTTGAGGTCACCACTGACCACACCCTCTCCTGATTGTTTCTCCTCTCTTATCTCAACAGTTCTTTGTCAAGAAAGGAGTGGACTCTTTCTTCTTCCAGGTCATATTCTAACTTCTAGCTGAACTTGATCATCTTCCTTTCCCTAAAGTTAAAATGCCGATTTGGGTATAAGAACAAACTCTGCTAAATAATAAGGGAACACAAATCCATAAGTTTCTCAGAAATGTCATACCAACTGCACCCAGGTGGAATTTAGGTGTTGTATTTGTCTGCTAATGCTGCCATAGCAAAATACCATGGGAATCGACTTTAGTAAGCATCTCCGTCAATCTCACATGAGGAACCCAAGGCCTAGAGTGAGCAGTGACTTGTCCAGAAAACAGATACTATTGGCAAAGGTTGGATGGAACTCAGATGTTGTACCTCAGTTTCTTTCCCTGTATCATTTTGCTCATGGAGAGTAATTTTCCATGTGCTGCAGTATAAAGATAAGTGCCTATTTGATGATTATGTTAATGCAGCAAAAGGGATCAGTGCACAATTAGATTCATGGAGAACATTTATTTCATTGTTTTTGCAAAGAGTGAAAAACAAAAAATAAATCATTGGTTTCTAGTCTGGCACCATATGGCAATGAAAGAAGAAATATTAAGAATAATACTTAAAAGAAGATCTCTCCAAACATTTTATTTTTCTTCCCCTCAGATTTCTTTTGTTTATCTACATCACTGTCCATTAATGGGGAGGCATACATAAAGATTAATTTATCAATCTTTCATTGAAATATTTAGCCATATGTTTTCTGAACGTCTATGACCTTTTCACTATAGAGTTTCAGATTTAGTAATAACCATTAGACACATGTATCTATCTCTTGTCTTTGGAGCAACCCAAAACCTACAAGCACCTTTCTGCACACTGTATTCTTTGTCCAATGACCTTGAATAACATAAAAGCTAAGATTAGTGAAAACATTTTTAAAAACTGACTTAATAGATCATGATATTGCTTTTGCCTTTGAACCTTATTTAAGGGTCTAGCTACCTGGAGCTGGAAGGTCCCATAGAGTTCACCTAGGCTAACACCCTCATTTTCCAGATGAGGAACCTGCACCTGGGAGCAATGAAGTGAATTACTCAAGGTCACACTGAAAGTCACTCTTTGAGTCCAGCTAACATTCATGTATTTTAACATTAGTTCACTTTTCAGAATGCCAAACTGTCTCAAAGTAATAAAACATTGTAGTACTTTGTTAATATCCTCCAATGGATTTTATTTTGCACCTTAGTTTCTAGTCACCTCTTACCTACAAGATTTGAAACTAGGAAAATGTGGGTGTGGTTTCCCAGAGGACAAAGAATCCTATAAATCAATTTTCTCTCAAGAACATATGCATGTATGTGTATATATGTATATATATATATACATAGATATATATATATATATCTCCCTCCTTAGAAATTCTGAAAAGCAAGGCTTGATGAAAGACTAAAAATTATCTAAATTTGCCCTGGCCAGTGTGGCTCAGTTGATCGAGCATCATCCCATGCGCTGAAAGGTTGCTGGTTCAATTCCTGGTCAGGGCACATGCCTGGGTTGTGGGCTTGATCCAAAATAGGTGGCTTGCAGGAGGCAGTTCTGCTCTCACATCAATGTTTCTCTCTCTTTCCCTTCTTCTTTCTCTAAAAATCTTTTAAAAAGAAAAAGAATTATCTAAATTTATTTTCTCAACATGCTAAAAAGTAGGCCAGGGGCTTAGCCTCTAGAGACTTTCAGGAAAGCTGTGTTAGCTGGGGTGAGGACAATGTGTTAGATGGGATCAGGACAGATGGACTTTTTTAGGTCATGTACAGCACAGTCAGTCTTGGGGCTGCTATTATGCAGAGGGGTAATATAAAGTTAATCAGAGCAATGGCAGATTCCAAAAGGTGTGTAGATAAGATTCAGGGGTTGTTGGACACCCTGGTGGATGATGCTGGGGTTAGCTGAGGCTCTAGAGAGCTTGCAGAAGGGACCACCAACAAAGAGGTGAAGTGGTCATACTACCGAAATGTTCAGGGCTGGCTGCCAAAGACTGAGCGGGGTTCTCAGCTAGTTTTCAGAGATACAAAAATGCTAGAAGAACAGAGAGGCTTCAGTCAGAAAGGGGAGATTGATTGAAACTCTAAAGGAACATATCAAGCTATAAAAATGGACAGTGCCCTCTTAGTTACTTGAATTTTCCACTTCTGTTGTTTCCTCCATTTCCCCTCTCAACCCTTGCCCACAGTCCCTGTATTACATTCAGAAATTCAATCTCCATCCCACCCCTCCAAACACCATCTTCAGTTCTCACTGTCACAAGTATTCCTGCTATAACTATAAATAATTCAAGGCCAATACTTTCTTCCTCTTGCACCTACCACTTGGTCTCTATCAAGGCTCTCTTTAACTTATTTCCTACCTTCTATAGCTTAGATTCCATATACATTGTTATGATCACTTCTTGTTTAACCCCAACTTCCTTAGTCTGCCTAGCTTGTTCCCATCTCCTGGCCCAATCCCAACCCTGGTTGAATCCAATTCTCTGCCTCTGCCATGCCTCCCAGGGTGCAATGGTGTGGCTGCAGGAAGCCCTAGGTCAGGCTGACATGAATGAATGATGAGTAATACAAAGCAGACCTCAGTATTTTTGGAAAAGTGTGCCATTTTCCCCCCATCAACTAATTTTTCTAGACCCAAGCCGTTATTTCACACCTTGTTATTATTCATTTTCAATATCTCTCCTCTGAATCACTCAGTTGATTGCTTATTTGCTTCTTACTTTACTAATAAAATAAGAGCAATCAGAGCAGAACTATTTTACCTTCCCACCTACAATTCCACCACCTGTCTTCACCCGTCTCAATATGCCCCATCTCTTCAGATACCATGAATGAACCGGTCTCTCTCTTGTCTCAGAAAATCCCTCTATTATTCTTCCCCTGCCCTCTTGACTACTCAAGGACTTTGTTTCTATAACTATCCCTTTAACCATGCTCCTTTAACTATCTCCTTTCTCTTTTTTCTCTTTTTTTAGCAAATTCCCATTAGTGAACAAACATGAGTGATACCTTCCATCTTCCTGAGTTGTATGTCCCCCTCCTGCTGTCAATGTACTTTTTTCCTAGTTATTGATGAAATCATTGAAAGAGTTTCAGTGGAAACAGATGTATTACCTGACCTCATGGCCTTCATAGTTTAGCAGAAAAGAGGTAGAGTTTAACAATAAAGATATATATTAGTATCCTAATATATAAAAACCCAGGGTCCCTAACGACTGACTGAAGGCTCCACCAAACACCGAAAGTCAGTCCTGCAGTCAGGGCTGGGTTGCTGTGGCGACCCAGCACTGACTGCTGAGGAGGTTGCGGATCAGGCCCGGAGAGAGAGGAAGGGTCTGATCCACAGCCTCCATGGCAGCTGTTGATCAGCTGTTGCCTCTCTCTTTCTCTCCAAGCTTCGCCAGCAGCCACACCTCTGTTTCTCTCCAGGCCTCCATGGGGCTGCTGATCAGCCCCACCTCTCTGATCAGGCCCCAAGATAGGCCCGGAGATGCTGACTGGCATAGAAACTGACCAATCAGAACCAAATTGGCCAGCAGGGGAGAGCAATTGGGGGTGAGATCACACTGGCAGAGGAGGGCCATAGGGGGCAACCAGGCCAGCAGAGGCAGTTAGGGGCAATCAGGCAGGCAGGGGAGGGCAGTTGGGGTGAGATCAGGCTGGCAGGGGAGGGCAGTTAGGGGCGATCAGGCAGGCAGGCAGAGGCAGTTAGGGGCAATCAGTCAGGCAGGCAGAGGCAGTTAGGGGCGATCAGGCAGGCAGGCAGGTGAGTGGTTAGGAGCCAGTGGTCCCAGATTGCGAGAAGGATGTCCCACAGGGATCGGGCCTAAACCGGCGGTTGGACATCCCCTAAGGCATCCCCAATTGGAGAGGGTGCAGGCTGGGCTGAAGGAACTCCCACCTCCATGCACGAATTTCATGTACCGGACCACTAGTGTAATTATAAATAACTAGAGGACTGGTGCACAGATTCATGCACGGGTGGGGTCAGATCAGCCTGTCCCGATGGGGACACATGGGGCCAGGCCAGCAGGGAAGGGTCCGTGGGTGGTTGGCTGGCCAGCCCCACCCCCAATTGGGGTGTTGGGGACTGATCAGGAGCAGGGCAGGCTGTGGGGTGGAGGGGGAAGGCAGCTCCCTCTGTGGTTGGTGTGATTCACTTAATTTGACCTCTACTTTCTGAGCCTGAACCTGGGTTTTCCCGTCACTCCTTGACTTCATTCATGCGCTTTTGATTTGGCCGTGGTAACCTTACTGGAACTTTTAGGGCTCTTGTCTTTGAGCTGTTGTGTTGGTTACCACTTCCTTCCCCCACCCTTTCCTCCTTCCCACCCCTCTCCTCCTTCCCCTGCTTCCTCCGGCCAGGTTTACTGAGTCAGTAGGTGACTCAACCTGAATGTTGACTCACTAATCAAATCAGTGGGCATTTATTAATTTGGCTCACAAAAAGGCTCACAACAAAGGTGTTGAAGGTTGATTGGAGGCGGAGCCGGCAGAGGGGAGGGGCGATCAGGGCTCAGATCAGGCCCGTTGGCTGCCACAGGTGTGTGTCACATCCACCAGTCATTCTAGTCATTCTGCCATTTGGTTGCTGGGCTTTTATATATATACTAGAGGCCCGGTGCACAAAAATTTGTGCACTCAGGGGGGAGTCCCTCAGCCCAGCCTGTGCCCTCTCACAGTCTGGGACCCCTTGGGGGATGACCACCTGCTGGCTTAGGCCTGCTCCCCGGGGGATTGGGCCCAAGCTGGCAATCAGACATCCCTCTGGCAGCCTGGGAGCCCTTGGGGGATGTCCACTTGCCAGCGAGGAGCAGGCCTAAGCTGCATTCTGACATCCTTAGCGCTGCTGAGGAGGCGGGAGAGGCTCCCACCACCACCGCTGTACTGGCAGCCATTAGCCTGGCTTGTGGCTGAGCAGAGCTCCCCCTGTGGGAGCACACTGACCACCAGGGGGCAGCTCCTGCATTGAGCGTCTGCCCCATGGTGATCAGTGTGTGTCATAGTGACCAGTCATTCCCAGTCATTCTGCTGTTAGGGTCAGTTTGCATATTACCCTTTTATTATATAGGATAGATGCCTGGTGCATGGGTGGGGGCCGGCTGGTTTGCCCTGAAGGGTGTCCCAGATCAGGGTGGGGGTCCTGCTGGGGTGCCTGGCCAGCCTGGGTGAGGGGCTGATGGCTTTTTGCAGCTGGTCACACCCCCTTCAGGGTGGGGGTCCCCACTGGGGTGCCTGGCCAGCCTGGGTGAGGGGCTGATGGCTGTTTGCAGGCTGGCCACACCCCCTTTAGGGTTGGGGGTCCCCACTGGGTTGCCTGGCCAGTCTGGTTGAGGAGCTGAGGGCCATTTTCAGGCTGGCCAAGCCCCCCGGCGATGGAAGCTCCCAGCCTCTCCTTTTTTTCTTTTTTTTTTTTATTCTGAGATTTATTTACCTTCTATAATTGAAACTTTGTTGCCTTCAGTGGAGCTCAGAGCCGGCGGGAAGCTTGGCTTCCTCCATCACTGGAGCAACCAAGCCTCCTGCTCGCTCCAGCTCCGTGGCTGCCAGCCACCATCTTGGTTGGGTTAATGTGCATATAGTCACTCTGATTGGCTGGTGGGTGTGGCTTAAGGTGTAGTGAAGGTATGGTCAATTTGCATGTTTGTCTTTTATTAGATTAGATATATATAGATATTATACTGGCTAGGTAGATGATAGATCAATAGATAAATGATAGATATCTACTTACATACATACATAGAAAGAAAGCAAAGAAGTATAAACCCAGTAAAGTTTTAAATTTTAGACATGCTCAGCGATAGAAAATATCTGGAAGCATGTGTGCCCACTTTCTAACTGAGAATTTAGGGCATTTTCCAGAAGGAATCACCAACAGGGGCAAAATAAAGTTAAACAAATTTTATTTCACAAAGGATAACTCACCATGAAAAACTAACTATTGGAGAGGTTTGTGTGAGGAAAGCCAGCAGTAGGCATTTAAACAATCTAATCATGGATTTAAATCTAAATCACTATGGTGAAATTCAAACTTTATAACTATGGAGAAAAGATACTAAAGTTAAAAATCAACAATAGCCCTGCTGGTGTGGCTCAGTGTTTGAACATCAATCTATGAATCAGGAGAAGATGGTTTGATTCCCAGTCAGGGTACATGCCCAGGTTGTGGGCTTGATTCCCAGGTTGGGGCATACAGGAGGCAGCTAATCAATGATTCTCTCATCATTGATGTTTCTATCTCTCTCTCCCTCTTCCTTCCTTTTTAGAATCAATAAAATATATTTTTAAAAATCAACAATTTTGATACAAACTTGGTGGAAGAAATTGCAGTGCATGCTAATTGTGAGATTAGAAGGTGAGTGGGAGGGATCAATGGAAGGAGAGTAAGGATGCCAAATAATGCATCTTGCCCAAATAAGAACAGTAGAGACCATTTCATTTTTCATTATGCTAATTTGATAAATAAGTATAAATCCAATTTTGAAGACACTTAAAGAAGGAACTCTGGGGGATTACAAAGGAGAAAACACCCACGGTCTTCTATCATGTATTTGAGATAGATAACTTACTTGAACATTTTAACAAAAATTTATTTTAATTAAAACAGCAACAAAGCATAAACATTAATTGGTTTAGATGTTCTTTGAAAACAAACTTTAAAGAAAAATATATAAATAGCGATTTCCTATTGATCTTGTTTTCTTTTATTTATTTGTTCTTTCCATATCATGCCTTCAAAAGTAAATGTTTCATTTTCACCCCTGTTTCCTTGTTTGAATCACTCCCACCCCACCACCCCCTTTATGGGCTCACTTCTGGAGGCTATCAGCATTCAGCTGCAAACTTCAGCAGTGCTTTGTAAAACAGATTGCTAGGCCTCACCCAGAGCTGTGATAAGATTCCAGACAATGGCAATACTGTTTGTTGGTCTGGGTCACTCTTTGAGAGCTTCTGCTCTAGCAAATAGAGTCCCAAGTTTTTCTTCCCAATTATCGCCTAGGTCTGAATTCTTGACTCTGTGATTAATTAACTCCCTCATCCCATCAGCTGAAGAAAAATTATTACTGGAGTGGCATGGGGACTGGAAAGAGAGTTTATTACTTTTACTTCCTGGTCTTAGCTTTGCTGCTGCTTCTACATTTGTGGAAAGCAGTAAAAAGATAGAAATGCATGTGGAATTTGTTTTCTTCCACATTGGAGAGATACAACAAAGCTTTGTTCTCCTATTAGAAAGTCCTCTTAGGGTTTTTCTCAGACTACGTGGGAAGAAAATTGAGAAGCACCCAGTCCCTTCCTGTATCTGCAGTACGGGTGATTGGATGTTTCTACATAATAAAATTTAATTACAGTGGTCCCCTTAGTAATGGCTCCAACTCACACACTTGGGGTCAAATACAAATATGGTTCTGATATGGGGATTTTGTTTACAAATCCAAGCTTGTGCCAAAAAATACAATTTTAATGAAGAATGTAAGAGGGTTTTATAAGACTTATTGCCCTTAGTTTGTACATTAAACATTGCTGTCTACTCTACCATGAGAATAGGTACAGTCTGTTTTGCTCCTACTATGTCCCTGACAGACTTCCTTATGAATGGATGATACTCAATACTAGTGCACACTTGTTAAATTCGTGAGGGAGTGAAGGAGTGAAACCACATGTGTCTGGCTAGGGGAACTGATCAGAAGATAGGAAGAGGGAGAGATTTTAGAGCAGAGCAGTTTCAATTAGACAAATTTCTTCAACTCTGGTTTTGCCCAGTGACATGGGTGAGGTTCTGAGGGAAAGGGGGGATCTAAAGAAGCTTGTGTGTGATGTTGCCATTCTAGGTCTAAACAGTGATCGCTAGGATGTCACCACTCCCTCGGCATTCCCATCGCCACAGTGGCTATCCCAGTGCCAGGGGTCTTAGCAGATGTCACTGAGTAGCCTAGAACTTGGTGAGCTACAATGACATAGGTGAGGTTTATTTTTTCCCAGCAAATACAAATCAACGATGAATTATTTACATATGAAAAACTGACTACATAAATTCTAACTATTTGTCCTCTCTAACATATATTTAAACATAAGAATTAGAACATGCATAATACATGAATAGATAAATATATGATCTGGTTAAGAAATACATTATAAAAGTAAGTTAAGAGATGATCAAACACCCAACAAAATAACAAAATCCCCTTCTGATAGGAATTTCACCAGAGACCAGAATGTGCTTAAGCCTGTCAGTTCTCACCCTGTTATCAGACCCACTGAAACCTTTTTCAGAGAGCATTCTGGCAGCATTGATGTCGTTCAGACCTTAATGCCTAATTAAAGAGTCTTATTTTCTTCACAGCCCTTTTCTTTGACATCTGTAGGAGTTTTCCTCAGACGCACTCCTACACCCTTCGC
This sequence comes from Myotis lucifugus, assembly GCF_000147115.1. Taxonomy (NCBI): domain Eukaryota; kingdom Metazoa; phylum Chordata; class Mammalia; order Chiroptera; family Vespertilionidae; genus Myotis; species Myotis lucifugus. The sequence continues at coordinate 9,420,676 of NW_005871064.1, forward strand.
GCACTATAGAACATCATAGGACATCCTGTTCACCTACACACTTAATAACAGAAAATACAGGGTTTGGATTATAGTTAATTTGGTTCATATTATTAAACACATATTTACCATGCAGTATTTTTTGCAGTCTGGCTTCAGTCAACAGGTATAATTATAGCCACTTACTTATTCAATTCTTTCAAGGGATGGTTAACTTCTCTCTAGCTTAATATACATACATTGTCTGAAAAGGGAACAGCATTCATGAAAACTTTTGGTAAAAAGGCAGAGATTATTTTCTCAGTCAAAAAGACAGAGAAGTTAAAAGTTATAGTTTTTGGTAAGTTATTGATTTTGTATGGAGTGCTTCCATGTTCTATCTCCAAATACACACCTACTGTGACCTAAGGCCGTGGTCAGCAAACTGGGGCTCGCGAGCCACATGCGGCTCTTTGGCCCCTTGAGTGTGGCTCTTCCTAAGCTTTAGGAATACCCTAATTAAGTTAATAACAATGTACCTACCTATATAGTTAAGTTTAAAAATTTTGGCTCTCAAAAGAAATTTCAATCATTGTACTGTTGATATTTGGCTCTGTTGACTAATGAGTTTGCCAACCACTGGCCTAAGGCATGCGGATAATCACTCCTGCCCTGCAGCTGAGGAGCAGGCAGAGCTAAAGACCAGACAAAGGGCCTAATCACAGAGATGAGTGGCAAAATTTCAGAGAAGGTGAATTTTTTGTCTTAAAAAGAACGACTGTGCAAAATTCAGGGCTCTGGTAGGAAAGAGACGGAATCCTGAGACTTAGAATTGAACTATCCAGATAAATACACTTAAGACCCTTAAATTTCTTGATGGTCCTGAACACTCTAGACCTGAAACCAATTTTTCTTGTTGAAATATACAGCCTTTTCCTCTTCACTTGAGAACTATGCAGAGGCTTCAAATGAGTCAGGCCTTACAAGAGTAATGTTTGCTCTACTGAACATCTATACTGTTCCTCTTGGTCATCAGATATATGACTAATGCCAAATGTTAGCATAGTTGAACAGGGGAAATGTTGGGTGTCCTGAGGGGAAAGGGGGATTATATGCTGAAAATGCCTCAGGATATGTCTTACATATCAGAATCCTGTATTAGCTGTTCTTGGATGATGTGAACTTAGTGTGAGAAGTAAGTGGATCTGAGTAGTATAAGAGGTGGATAATTGAACCCACCCCAGTATGTTCATGCTCCAGTTACCAGTTGGTAACTTCTCATACTCCCCGCTTTGGCCTGATAACTGCCCTCTGCTTAGCGGGGGGCCACCTGTCACCTGGGAGACTCATCTGGAATGTGACTCCCTCACCCCCATTCTGTAGTCAACAGGTAATGAATAACTGACACAGAGGTAAAATAAACCCGCCCTCAAGGTCCAACTCTGTGATGCCAGTCATACCCCAGGGTTTCCAGTGAGTCCAGGTGGAAACCAGTCTCTGTTAAAGAGAACATTCCTGGTTTTCTTCCCCTCCTCAGAGTCCAGAGTGCTAACCATTACACAATGGAACCCCCCATTCTTCCCCTCCTCTATCCATTGTCTTGTAACCCTTTTCTTTTGAACCCACTCTCAACAAAACTCTTTCTTTAAAAAAAAATGTTTTTTTTTTGTTTGTGTTTTTTTTAAAAATATATTTTATTGGTTTTTTACAGAGAGGAAGGGAGAGGGATAGAGAGTTAGAAACATCGATGAGAGAGAAACATCGATCAGCCGCCTCCTGCACACCTCCTACTGGAGATGTGCCCGCAACCAAGGTACATGCCCTTGACCGGAATCAAACCTGGGACCTTTCAGTCCACAGGCCGACGCTCTATCCACTGAGCCAAACCAGTTAGGGCTCAACAAAACTCTTTCACTAGAATCCCCATCTGGCCTTGCTTTTTATAAATTAAACTTAAGAGATGTACAGTGTGGGGCAAAAATAGGTTTACAATTGTGAGTAGATGAAACACAGTTTATTCTTGCATTATTATTTATTGATTATTGTATTATTTTCCACATAAACAACTATAAACCTATGTTGACCCCACTCTGTATTTATTGAAGCAAACCCAAAGGAATGGAATGCTGGCTACTTTTCTCTCCTACCCTAGATGGTCTAAGCCAGTGATGGCGAACCTTTTGAGCTCGCGTGTCAGCATTTTGGAAAACACTAACTTAACTCTGGTGCCATGTCACATATAGAAATTTTTTGATATTTGCAACCATAGTAAAACAAAGACTTATATTTTTGATATTTATTTTATATATTTAAATGCCATTTAACAAAGAAAAATCAACCAAAAAAATGAGTTCGCATGTCACCTCTGACACGCGTGTCATAGGTTCGCCATCACTGGTCTAAGCACTAAATATATAAAAAGGATCCATTGCTTTGTTAAATACAGGGAAAATGGCAATTAAACACCCACTCTTATGTCATATACGTTGAAAATAACATGTCCAGAGATACTTTTTTGTCCTTGAGAAACATGACATCTACTTGCACAGCTAAAACTATGTCCAGAAATTACTAAGATTAATGATCATAATTGACATAAACTTTTATTCTCTAGATATACATTATTCAACGAGTCTAGAAAATAGGTTTTCTAGATTATGGAGAGTTTATGAGTGGAACATTAACATTAAAATCATAACCGGTTTGGATGGGAGTCTATAAATTTTTATTACAGATTTGCATGCTTTCTTACACAGAGGTTATTGAATATTATTTCAACTGTTCCTGATGACTCAAAGTTATTGTTATTAACAGCTATTACTGCTAGAATGTACTATAACAGCGATGCTTCTGACTCTGCTCAAATGTGTTTGGCTCTGTACCAAATGAATAATGATGGCTTTGTTTTGAGTTCTTATGTCTCATTTTGATCATGTTGCTAGCTCTTTCTATTACTTGTCACCTATCTCTATTTTGAACTATCATAGCAATTTCTCCCTTTCCACTTGTTATTGTTAGTATTTTATTGGCATGGAAATTAAGTAATAATAACTATTATTGAATGCTTACTATGTACCAGGAAATTTCTAAGCACCTACATATGTTAGCTCAATTAATCTTTATAAAGTCATTAATATGTTTTGTAAGTTAAGAGTAAATTGGTCCTGTAAAACATCATACATGGCTCTCTTTTATACCATATTTGGTATAAATATGTTTATACCATATTTTGGTGCATAAACTTACTGATATATGTATTTTATTTGCTCAGAAACTTACTTTGTGTGTCCTCCTAAATTTTTAGCTATACCTTGGATAATAAGTAAGAGAGTCAAGATATTCATAGGTAATGGAGTTCTAGCTATACCTATAAGCATGTGAAATTATAGACAGAGTAAGAAGTAAGGAAGCTGGAATATAAATCACATTCAATGAGGTGTTAGTGATTTGCTTGTGCAATGTGAGAATGGAGAGCATGCTGAGTAAGAAATCATTTTTATGATGTTATATACTAAATATCAAGTTTATCCCTGGCTGGTGTGGCTCAATTGGTTGGAGTGTCATCCCATATTCTGAAAGTTTCTGGGTTTCACTCCCAGTCAGCCACATACCTAGGTTGCAGGTTCAATCCTGGTTGGGGAAGGTATGGAAAGAGATCAATCAATGTTTCTCTCTCTGTGTTTTTCTAAAATCAATGGGCATGTCCTTTTGAATGAGGATATATATACTAGAGGCCTGTTTCAGAAGATTCCTTGGGCCTATTCCTGCAAGAATAGGGCTTCCTGAGGCCAGAGCAAAGCAGAGAAGGGAGCGAAGCCCACTTTGCTCCCTCCTCTGCCACCTCACTCCCTCCCATCCCCGCCACCTTGCTTCCTCCTGTGTCCACCACTTCGCTCCCTCCCTTCTCTGCTGCCTCGGCTCCCTACCATCTCTGCTGCCTCACTACCTCCCATCTCCGCTGCTTCAGTTCTGCTCCCATCTCCACTGCCTGGGCTCCGTTCCCTTCTCCACCGCTTCATTCCCTTCTGCAGTGCTTGGCTTCCTTCTACGCTGTCTTCAGTCTTGCTCCGCGCCTGTGTATGTAAATTAACCGCCATCTTTGTTGGGTTAATTTGCATATTGCTCTGATTGGCTGGTGGGCATAGCAGAGGGAAGTCCGTTTGCATGTTTCTCTTTTATTAGTGTAGATTACAAAGTGAGCTATTTAATATGACAGACAAAAGTTACCAGATAATTCTTATTAGTTCTATTAATTCTAAAAGGATATCCTTTCATGTGGGCTATTGTCATTCTAAAGTGAACCTCTTCTGATGTTCACTAATTCATACAACTTCACCAGGGATTTCTTAAACATAATAAAATCAATCATGTTTTTGTGAATGGTATATAAAAAGTGGATATTTTTAGACTTTGAGATGCATCTTTTAATATATATCCCAGCATTTGCTTTGGTTCCAGTTGGAACCTATTGTGATAGCCTGACCTTCTCATCCTCACACATCTTAGAACACAAAGAGGAGGCCAGCCCAGAGTCATTGATGTTTTCTCTCCTTTTATTGGTGTTCCAGTAAAAATAATATAGTACCACCTATATTATCAAATAAAATGCACCCAAGTTTCCTCCCTGGTTGAGTTCCTACCTCTTTCTACAGGGGATCCTAGATTAGTGTCTTCTTGGCCTCCCATTAATTTAAGACATTCTTTTCATACATGTGTAGAACACTCCCTAAAGTATTATCGGCTTATAAATTACATTGTTGTTTCAGGGCAATAAATAGAATGATGAATGCATGCTTTGTTCAATCACCTTCTTATTCATGAAAGGCAAAACCAAAAACATTTATCTACATCAGGAATAAGCTATAAACCTTTCAAAAATGCTCCAAGTAATCCAGAAAGGAACCACTAATTACTGTCATAACAAAAAAGGATTCAACAGCACTAAATGCTCATTGAACCATAGAATGTCAGAGATGGAAAACCAAGTCCAGCACTCTCCTTTTACAGATGGGAAGCCAATGCTTTTGAGAGAAGTGATTTACACAGTCACCAGTCATAGATGGTATCAATCCTAGTCTCCATGTCTCCTGAGTCCAAATTCACTGCAGCTTCATGAGGTTATAGGTGTTGGGGTAGGAGCTTCAAGGACAGTATAGACCACTCTCCTCTCTCCTGAGTTTTTTCTCAGTGCAGATGCCTATTTGTTAGAATGGATGGGAACTTGGAGGAACAAGATGCTATAAAGGTACAATTCTACTACAGCAAAAACACCTTTTAAAGGTTTCAGTTTTATAAAAGTGTCCTGTACATTATTTAATCTGATAAAATAATTGGCAAATTTATACAGTGCTATGACCTATCATTCTGTGGCTCCTACCAAGAATGGGTTTAAAGCTGGGGGTGAGAAGAAGAGAGATGGCTTTTCATACAATGTTAAAAAAAGGAAAAGCCAGCTTCCTCATCAAAGCTGAATTCCAAAATACCAACTTTACCAATCTCTAAATTCTAGCATGTTACTGTTTCATTTTATTTTGAAAAAAATCAAGGAGCAATCCTTTGACATTCTGACAAGTATAGAATTCTCTGTTTGAACAATGTGATATATATGTGTTTTAAATCAATATCCAACAAAATGGGTGGCTCACAGCACAGGGCTCTCAACATTTGGCTCTATCAACTTTGCCACAATATATTCCCATTACCCCATTTCCTATTTTGTTGTTTTTTTGTTTTGTTTTGTTTTTTAATCTTTATTTTGAAATAATTACAAACTTACAAAGAATATAGAAGAATACTAATCTTCACTTAGGTTTCACAACTGGTAATTTTTTATCATTCTCTTATGTACCTATATTTATGTACCTATATTTATCCATTACGTTATTTTTAACTAAGAAAAGTGTATTGTAGATATGATGCTCATTGCTCCTAAATACTTCTGTATATTTCTTACAAAATGAAAACTTTCCTGCAAAGAATACTACAAACATCTTAATCAAGAAATTCACATTTATAAAAGACTACAATTTAATACCTCCTCTCTCAATGAGTGTCTTTCCTGCTTGAAATATTTAATTCTCCTTGTATAGACCTTAAGAGAAAAAATACAGTTTACGAACCTGTGTGTATCCATCAGTAGTGTATAATCTTTTAAAATATAAAATCTACAAGCATCTTCTTAGCTATTGCATCTATTATATATTACTGGTTCAATAAATAAATTTTAATAAAAACTGTGGAACTTTAAAAAAATGTTTGCATTTAATGGGAATCTAGGAAGGATAGTTGATTGATGGATGATGAAATCAAGATTGAAAACATGGGAGCAAATTAATAAGATGATATTTATCAAGTAAAAATGTCAATCTGGACAGCAAGCATGGATTTGAGGAAACTTAACACTTTACATGAAATAGGTTTTGTGGATTTCCATGACTGATGCTCATTCTGTGTGCCAGAAAGCAGGCTTACTCTCAGGTTGCATCCGATTAGAGTTAATGGACTTGATTAGCCCACCCACTGCTTATTCTATTGGGCAGAGCATATCTGGAACATGCTATACTGACAGCTCCATTGTATCGACAAGATGAGGAGTTGACAAATCAGAGGGACAGACAGAATGGCATGAAATGATGTGAGGAAAGGATAGCGAAATCCAGATGTTGCATATAGAGTATTGGAACATCAGCATGGCTGCCCTGAAATACTTGAGCAATGCTATTTGATTGATTGATGGATGGATGGATGGATGGATGGATGGATGGATCTTGGCTTAACAAAGCAGAGCTCATACCAGGTGTGAAAATACATAGCCAAGTAGGCATTAGCACAATATAAAGCAGAACTATCAACAGAGATGCTAGACACTAGAATGATTTATTTTGGTAAAATGTCAGTGAGAGGATTCCGCTAGGTGGAGGGAGACTGATCTTCAGTCCCCTTAGCAACAGAGTGAAGTTCAGGTATGGAGGTACAACTAATATTTTATCTCATCTCTGATATGCTTGTCTAACAGCATGTCATCAAGTCTTTGCAGTGTTGTCCAAGCTGCATGGTTCAGTTCTGTGCGTTCCATTCCCAGCATTGTGTCTATTCCCTGCGACATCATTTAGGGAAAGAGAAGAGCAAATTCCCCTTGAGCAGCCACTATATGTCCTGGTCCCTCTCCTCCCTTTCTCATAGACATATATGCCAGTGTGTCCATAGAACTAGCAGGGCAGAGCTGCTTCAGTGTCTCGGTGAACTTTGCAACTGACCCAAAGAGGAAACTGAGAGGGGAGAGGCCGGGAGCTCTGGATTCCCAGTGCTTTAGTCACTTGAAAACAGCCCCGCTTGGAATGCGAGGTGGCTGTACGTTCAGCTGAGAAGTGAGGGGGCTGAACACCACCGTTGCTGGGCTGTGATCAGTCCGAGGCCCAAGCATCCACCACAAGAAGGAAAAAACAGAGGGAGGGGTCCAGAGGAAGGGAGGACAATTGAAGGAAACCGTGTCTATACTTTCCCCAGCCCTCTCCCTCTTTCCGCTGCCTGCTAAAGCTCCAGGCCTGTCCACAGTTCTGTCTCCACACTTTAGTCCCCTGTTCTCCAACCACAGAGGAAAGAAATAAGGAAGGAGTCTGTGCTGCCTCCAGAAAGTATCTATATACCTGACCAGCTAGTCGCCTGTTGCACAGGGAGGCCAGACCGTGGCTTAGGCCCGCTCCCCCAGGACAGCCATCAGTAGGACATCCATGAGGGCTCCTGAACTGTGAGAGGTGGCAGGCCGGGCTGAGGGACCCCCCCTCCCCCGCACAAATTTCGTGCACTAGGCATCTAGTATTGTAATAAAAAGAAAGCAAGAAACATAGAGCACATACTTAAAAATACAGTCTGGCAAGGATGAACAGTGAATCTAGAGGACCAGAAGGAAAGGTGTACCATGAGAATTTGAGGTATGGCAATAATTAAAAATAAGGACCAACACAGTGACAAAGGTGAATTCCCCATGCCTTATAATAGCTAAAAATGAGTCTTTGCAGAACTGTGCACTGACAAAATCCTCTTGATGCTGCTGATATTGAAAAAACATGATTTAACTCCTTGCATGTAACTTTAAAGGTGAAAACACATTAATACATTGAAAGTTTCATGAATAAAACTGTCTTTGGAATTACCTACCTTATTTGTGTGGATACACTTAGTGAATTTACGATGATTAATGGTAATACGATGAACACCAAAGCGCATAATAATGATTTGTTACTTATTATAAAACATTGCCAATATTTTGTACACCCAAGCAGCACAACATGCAAGAAATTCAATGAAACCTTTTTAAACAAGCCATGGGGAAAAGGAAGAGCAGATCAAGACACACACTCTCTCTCTGGGGACAGAGGCCTCTCTTCCATCATAAATCGATTGCTCTGGCACCCATGAAAGGCAACAGGGGCAGTTAGAGGACTCCACAGAGATATGCTTGTCACAAAGGAAGAAGAAACAGAAGTCTGGCTCAAAGGAACACAGTGTTTCTAAAGCCATGAAAACACAAAAACAAAACTTTCTTTAAAATTAAAAACTTGTGAATTCTGAATAGCTGGAAACAATACAAAGAAATAACAGAAAAACCCTGACACCTTCAAGAATAATTTGAAGATGCGGGATGCCCTCAGTTCAACATAGCTGTCGATTTTTTAAAAATGCACCAAATCTCAGCAAGCCATCTTTTGCACTCACTCCCTACTTGGAGGATTTGTGGCAAATGAGTGCAGGCCAGGAAAAATGGTGGGAAGGGAGAACAGAAGAGCTAGTCATGAGGACAATGTGGACATGAGAGCACTCAGGAGAACGTAAGTCCACACTACGGGGGAAATATTAAACACTGAAATCAATGTCTTGGTAGATCGAAGCACAGTCTAACAAGTTATCGGAAAGGGATTTTAAAATGTGCATGACTTGAAGTAACAGTTTTTAAAATACATAATTCATGGAGTGCTTAAGAACAAGCAAAAAAGTAGGAGAGAGGAGCCCTTTGGAAACTGAGTGATGAAGGGTCAGTGATGCAAGAAAGGTAAATTTGGGTCCTATAAGACCAAGAAACTAAAAACATCAGAGAACACACACATTGTTTCCTACGAAACACACACATACACACACCCATACCCAGTACACATACCACAACACACCCACTAAAGAATGTAAAGTTTGATACTGTGAAAAAGAGGGCACTGTCAAACAAGAAATCCTCTAAACTAAAATATTAATGGAGAAAAGAAGCTAATAAAGTCATGTAAAATTATTTTTAAAAATCAGAAAATGACACTCAATACAGCTCAAGTGATGAAATCCCCCCTAAAAAAAATAACCACATATCAAAAGACACTGTAAGACAACACTCAAATTAAGTTAAATGTACTCTAACAAAAATTTTGGGATAGGAAAACCACTTTGAAACAAAAATTCAAAGTGAAAAATATAAATGGGTAAAAAAAAAGGGTAGGGGTAAGGATGAAAGAATACTTGTTTGAACTCAGAAAAGAAATGAAAGAAAAAGTATAATCTAGAAATAAAGACTGACTTACAAGATGTCCAAAGACTAAGAAAGTCAAAAGAATATCTAATGAGTCATTGAAGAAAGCAAGCAAACACCAAAAAGGAAAAAATTATTGAGATTTTAAAAAGAAAGAAATGAAAAGATCTAGAGGAAAAGTAGTAAAAATTAAAAAGAGACAAAGAATGATAACATTTACCTATTTGAAGACTCAAAATAACAACAACAATTCCATTTTACTAATATTTAAATGTATAATCCACAATTTTTTTCACTCATAGGGAAGAGTTGAATCTACATATTAAAAATGCCAATAGGTACATGGAAAAAATGAGCTGGAAAAATGAACTCATTTTATTACTAGGGACCTGGTGCATGGATTAATGCACCAGTGTGGTCCCTTGGCCTGGCCTGCAGGGATTGGACCTAAATTGGCTCTCTGACATTCCACGAGGGTTCTGAATTGTGAGAGGTCAGTACTCAGGTGATGCACCCCAGAATCGGGCTCTCTCCTCTCTGGTTCCGGGTGTGTCACCAGAGAACTGCAGCTGCCAAGTCAACGCAGCTTGGCAGCTCCTGTGTTGAGCGTCTGGCCCCTGGTCATCAGAGCACATCATAGCTACTGGCCAAATGGCTGGTTGCTTAGGCTTTTATATATATAGACTAGATACCCAGTGCATGAATTCGTGCACGGGTGGTGGTCCCTCGGGGTGGCTGTGGGGATCGGGCCCCAGCTCGCACCCCCAGGCTTGCAGCCCCAGCTCGCACCCCAGCCTCACAGCTGCACAGCCCTGGCATCTCGCTGTGGGCTGGCGCTCAACTGCTCCACCATCCCGCCTGCAGAGTGATCGTTTAGGGCCGAGTCCCCACCCAGCTCCCTCAGCGCCTGGGAGCCGGGCAGCAGCCCTGCCCCTCACCGCTGCCACTGGTTGCCGTCTACAGGGCAATCTGGCCCCTGCTCTAACCCTTCTTGGCCTGGCATAGCCCGCTCACCTGCTCCACCATCCCACCACGGTCCCCCTTTCATCAGGGCCCATCAGGACTGGCAGTGCCTCCACTGCTGCCTACTGCTAGGGCTGCATTGCCAATGCCCGCCATGTTCTGCACCACCCCCTGGTGGTCAGCTCACATCATAGTGAGCAGTCGAACTCCTGGTCTCCTGGTCGAACAACCACCCGAGGGGACAATTTGCATATTAGGCTTTTATTATATAGGATAATACAAAGCTATAAAAATGAAGACAATGATCTTTATGGACTGGTATGGAATAAATCTAAGCTATATATTTAAAAATATTTTTATTGATTTCAGAGAGAAGGGAGAGAGAGATAGAAACATCAATGATGAGAGAGAATTATTGATGGGCTGCCTCCTGCACACACCCTACTGGGGATCAAGCCTGAAACCTGGGCATGTGCCCTTGACCGGAATCGAATGTAGGATCCTTCAGTCCACAGGCCAATGCTTCATCCACTGAGCCAAACCAGCTAGGGTACTACACTATGTTTTTAAGTGAAAAAAAGCAAAGTGTAAGAAAGGTATATCTATGGCCTCCTAAATTTAATGTAAAGAAGATGTGGTACATCTACACAATGGAATACTACGCTGCTGTAAAAAAGAAAGAACTCTTACCATTCGCAATAGCATGGATGGACATGGAGAGCATTATGCTAAGAGAAATAAGCCAGTCGGAGAAAGATAAATATCACATGATCTCACTTGTTTTTTGAATATAATGAACAATATAAACTGGTGAAAAAAAAATGGAGACAGAGAAGCATCAAGCAGACTGTCAAACTTCAGAGGAAAGGCGGGAGGGGGTTGGGGTAAGAGATCAACCAAAGGACTGGTATGCATGCATATAAGCATAACCAATGGACACAGAAAAGAGG
>NW_005871064.1:9432268-9464356 GCF_000147115.1 Myotis lucifugus
ATATACATGTACCTGATTTTTTATTCAAAGCTGAAATATAGAAAAACTAAGTCAGAAATTAAAGAAATTCCTTACCTATAGCAGTGATTTTAAACCAGTATGCTACAAGAATTTTTAAAACATGCACTACCTGACTATTCAGTCAGGGGCACTGACCTCTTTCCCCTTAGATTGTCAAAAAAGAAAATGACAACAGCCAACACAATAACAGCCTTCCAGTGTGAATGAATCAATATTATACCATTTTTTTTGTGAGATTGGCAAAAATATATATTTTTTGGTGTGCTGCAAAATTTTACTTTATGTGTGCCATGAGATGATAAAGGTTGAAAATTATTGCCCATAACTACAACCTATAGGAAAGTAGAACTCTGTTCTCAGGTAGATGTCTCCACCCCTCTTTCCTCTTCATTCCTTCCGTCCCTTTCCCCATCCTACTAATGTCAAGTAAATGCCTTTCTATCACAAAGTATTCTATTTCAATGTGGAAGGGAATATAAATATTAGTTTACACAACAGTCATGGTTACTAAAAACAAAATCCTAACTGCAAAAAAAAACACACCCTAATTTTAAATTTTATGTGAAATAATTTATTTTAAAATGTTTTATTTCTGTTGTTGCAGGGATCCTACAGAGGGCACTGGGGTAGAACAGACTCAGAGAGAGAGGGGAAAACTGACATATCCTCCACACTCTGGGAGAGCAGGAGGCTTCCCAGGGCTGCTTTCTGGGATTCAAAATGTTGTTTCAAACTTTGTGGTTAACATCGGGAAAGGGCCCATAATAAGGAAAAAGAAGGAGGAGTCAGAGAAACCTTTGTTCATTACCTATCATACAATCCTACCAACTGGAAACGCCAGGAACTTTATTTTACTTTTAACAGAATATAATGCCTTGTGAAAAACACTAATGGCTACTTACTTTAAAATTCCTGAAGGACTTTGACATATATATGATCAGTTGTACCCTACATGGGCAGGGTCTGAGGTGAAGTTATAAAAATTAGGTTATTCTAAGGTTTAAAGAAATGAGCTCAATTTCTGCATGGAATTACCTGGGGAGTGTCAAAATCTATTGATTTTCTGCCCCTAGAAACTGTGATTTAATTCTTCTGGGGTATCACCTGGATATTTAAATGTTTAAAAGATCCCTAGATGATCCTAATGCGCAGCCCAGCTTTTGAGTTTCCTGAGTTATAAAACTAGGAAAGAATAGCAGTGGGATCAATTTCAGGACCCTTGGTGTCTAGTCCAGTACTTTCAACATAGGCAATAGTAATGAGAAAAACAATAAAACTGATAGGAAACACAGTAAACCGAACTTTTTCTCTTTTCCCACTCACTTTATTTTTGTAGAGTTTAAATTTGAGTGGCTACTGGTAGGTAGAAATGGATTTGTTGTGATTGGTAGAAATAGATCAGGAGTAAGATGACACCCTGAGGGGAGAGCTGGGATAAAGAAGAGTGCTCCTGGCCATCCTTATGGAAGAGAAAAGCAGAGTGATGCAGTGGAACAAGCCAGAAAGACAAGTTTCTCAGCAAATGCCAGAAGCTGATGGCAACTGTGATTGATAGCCCGTCTGTCTCGCATAGAAGGAGATGAAAAATGTGTCTTATTGAGCGGGAGTAAGGAGGTTATTGGATCCAGCTGTGTGAGGTAAAAATCAAAGTTGGCCAAGATTTTCCACTTGTGGCAGGGCTGGATGTGAAGCAAGTCCGTGGACACTTGCCAGGACGTCAGCCTATAAGAATCACCATAAACAGGAAAAGCACTGTGCTAATTCAGAAATATGGTACAAATTACCTTGGGTTCCTCCTTCAGTGTTTTTACACTTAACCCTTTTATAGTTAGAAAAATTTAATTAGTGTAGTCTAGTTTCTACTAAAACAAATCAGCATTTGAAGACAATGTTAATGATAACCAATCTGTACTGTTTTTGCAACGCATATGGGTAACGTCAACCCTTTCTGAAACCAACAAATTCATGGTGTATTGATGTTTATGGGGAGAAAATTATTTATTTTATTTAAATTTCAAAACATGTAGTATGCTTCCCAAGAAGTTACCTGGCTTAGCAAACAATAAACAAAATAAACACCAGGTGAGAAAATAAACAGTAAACAGAAGACATCGCAATGTCTGCAGCATGACTTCCACTTTGTCATAGAGCAAAATAATCATAGTATCTGGAAATTATAGAGACAAGGTAATAGACAGGTAAATATCCAATTATTAACCCAATGTATATCATAGTGTGACAGGTGCAAAATTTTACCACCTAAACCAGTTCCTCCCCTAAAATCACAATTATTTTTAATCGGGAGTTGAATGAGAATGGGCAGAATTTCCCCAGGGTGTCACTTAGAATAGGTTAGAGAATGGAGAAACAGAAGCATTTAAGCTTATTCAGATTCAGATTGGCATATTGGACAGTGAGCCACAGCATTGGTCATAATAATGATAAGTAAGGTGACAGGTGAGAGACACACACACTTGGTTAGCGTATAGGCAGAGACCAAGATCAAGGGATTAAAGGCAGGAAACCAGCACTGAGGTTGAAGTTGCAGGGCCAGCCTGGAAGCCCAGGCATTGGGGATTGGCCAGCCCAGTTAGAGCCTTGAGTTTCTGAACCATACACAGGTCTTGCTTACAGACTCCTTGCCCAGAGCCTGAATGCATCACAAAGTCTGATTTCAACTAAACTTATAGGATATAATTTTATTTTAAAAGGGTTCACAGATCATTAAAATTTCCCCTCCTTGGGTTTGATCAATTTGCTAGAGCGGCTCACAGAACTCAGAGTAACATTTTATTTAGTTGATCATTGGTGATTATAAAAGGATGTAACTCAGGAAGAGCCAGATGGAAGAGATACCTAGGACAAAGTATAGGGAAAGGGCACACAGCTTCCATGTTCTCTTGGAGCCTGCCACTCTCCTCAAATCTCCACATATTCACCAACTAGAAGCTCTCTGAGCCTCATCCTTTTGGGTTTTTATGGATACTTTATTAATAGACACAATTGATTACATCACTGGCCATTTGTAATTGAACACAATTTTCAGCCCCTCTCCCCTTCAGGAAGTCAGGGAGATGGTACTGAAAGTTCTAATCCCTTCATCACATGGTGGGTTCTCCTGTCAACCAGCCCATATCCTTATGTGTTTTCCAAAAGTAACCTCACTGATATAAAAACAATTTTATTGCTGTCATCACAGGAAATTCCAAGAGTTTTAGGAGCCAGAGTGGGATAAAAACCAAATATGTATTTCTTATTATAAATCACAATATCATAAACTTAGGTCAGCCTGATAAAGACAAGCAACAAGGGTAACAAGAACTAAATACAATTTTACGACATGGATAAATATTTTAAAGCATTTTTAAAAATCAAGAATAAGGCAATGATACCCATTATCATCATTTGTGGTCAACATCATGATAGATATCCTAGCTCGGCAAAGTAAGATTAAAAAAGAAATTAAAGAAATAAGCATCAGACTATATAAACAAAACAATTTTTTCAGGTGTTATGATTGTTTACATAAAAAAGCAAAAAGGACTTACGGAAAAATTATTAGTAATAATAAGATAGTTCAGCAATGTGTCTGTAAGCTGTAAAATCAATATACATGATCAATTACATTTCTACATACCAGCATAATTCAGAAAATATAATTAAAGAAAATACTTCCCTTTACAATAGCATCCAAAATATAATGTATCTGAAAATTAATATAACAAAAGATGTGTCAGACTTCTAGAGAAAAGTGTGAAAAAAAGGCCAAAATAAAAGGATATATATATATTTTGTTAATAGTCACTATAAAAATGTGACCATTCTCTTTGTATTGATCTATGCATCAGTGTAATTCCAATCAAAACTCTCATAGAATTTTAGTGGAACTGACAAGCTGATTCTAAAATTTATGGAAAAGCAAATAACAAAAAACATAAATGGAAAACCCACTCAGATCATTAACAAAAAATTCTATCCTTGTACCTGAATCTGGAGACAGTATTTGTATAATAATTAGGAGTGTCTTTCTGAGGTCAGAGGATCTAGGGATCATCCTTGGACCTACGCCTTTGTAATTATATTGTAAGACCCTTTGTGCTTCAATTTTTTTACATGAAAAAGGGGTGGAATTAAAAAGGATCCGTGAAACAAGGTATATTTTTTTCTGTGGTTTGCTCTTTTGAGATTGAATCACATGAGATCATCCATATAAAACACAAAACCTCATGACTGACACATACTAAATATTAAATACTTGATTGCCTTGACCTTTGTTACTTATTTCAGGGCTCCTAGTAAAACTTGCCTATGAAGTCTAAAGATTGTTCTTCAAATGGTCCATTGAATTATATGTTATAAAAAGACAAAGGGAACTGTGTTTGGGATCCTCCAAATTATAAGCAGAAAGATGAGTTTTAGAAGAAGATACAATCAGTTGTAAACTTCCTCCTTGCTTGGTTCCTATAGTTCTCTCCTGTTCCTTCAGCCACTACTGAGTATATCTCATCACCAGGCTCACATATGTGACAATGATAAAAAGGTCTGTGCTGGAAACAATATAGTGGGTAATAAATCAAGGCAGGGAGGGGGGTCACCAAGCAGGATGGGAGGAGGGGGGTGGCATTGTGAATAATCAATGCAACAGACTCTTTAAGAACACTACAAAACATCTTACTTAACATGCTTAATAAAGCTGGAGAGGGGAAAGCAGTGATAATGTGGAAGCTGGCTGTCAGATTCCTGGAGAGCCTTTGCCCACAGAGCCAGAGCAGGCTGTGGAAGAGAGCTGCCTCGCTGCGCTGGGCCCAGCTCTGACCACCCACCCCACACTGAGCTTAATGGCACTATACAGTACCCCCCTCCCAACCCCCGATTATATGTCACCAGTTTCAGGATTAAAGAGGTGACACAACTATTTAAACTATTTGAAAGGTTTCTAAATGTTGTTAAACCCAGGGACATATAGCAAATGTTGCTGCAGAGCCAAAGAACCTCCTCCTTACCTGGAACAACCAGACAAAAAGAATATTCAAAGGATGTTTAGATGCTTGAACTAAGGTAGAGCCGACACTTGTTCCAGAATGATTGCACAAGAAATAATTCCTGGAATACTCTAGTCCAGTCCTCTTGCCATGTGAGGGAGGAAACAGCAGCTCAGGAAGAACCAGGTCAAAGGCCTGGTCCTTAGGGATCCAGTTTAAGACACAGTGTACAATGCCTCACACTCAGGAGACCATCCACAATGGAGGGACTCTCCTTCAATCCTGACTTCTTTCACTTCTCTTTCTGTCTGCAGAGCTTAAAGGGAGAAGGAATATGGAGTACTGTACAAGAGTCTAAAGGCCTTGGTTAAAAAGATGATTCTTTTATAGACTGCTATGATTCTGGGGAAATCACTGAATTTGGGCCTCAGTGTCCTAATTTCTAAATAGAGAAGTTAGTTTTTATAGGATTATAAGGCATTTTATGGGCTTCGTATTCTTAATTTGAAGCATTCCATTCTCTCATTTTCAAATTGGCTATGACCCATCTGCATAAAGGAAAAGGGTTGGGGGAAAATACAAGGGAAAAAACTGCTCTGATAGTATCATAGCATCTTGTACCTCAGTAGCTTTGGAATAAGTGTGTTATTGTTCATTCAATGGTACTGTCGTAGCAAGGCAAACAGAAATGTAATGTTTGCTAATTGAACTATAAAAATAATAATTACCTTTGATGTAGAAGAATGCAGAGTCACTCAGTAGTGAGCTCTGGTTGTATAAATGGAAGCAGTTATCATCAGAGCCCAAACCAGATGAGAAGTCATTTCAATTACATCCAGTGGTGCTGTGTATATACCAGGATGGATGTTCCCCTAGATGCTGCAGGAGAGCGAGGAGAACATGCCCACCCACTGCTCTGAGAGACCTGTGTCTGAGCAGAATGTTAGAATCTTTTTAACCAGCACCCTAATCTGGAGGAGCTAGGGAAGTGAGGTAAAAAGTTGAATATGCTTTTACCCTGGTCAAAATGTTCACCTCCACTATTTAATTTAGTGGTAGCTAGGAAGCTTTTTTGCCCCTAAAATTTGCACCAACAACCCTAGTTGAGGAAAAGAAATCTATCTTCAGAGATTTTGGATGCTGAAGATAGGCTACATGCAGTTCCCATAGCCGGGCTCAGCAGGCTCTGGACAGAGGCAGACAAATGATAGTGAGGTGCACCTCAAACACACTTGGAAAGCATGGGCACTGTCTCAGCACCTGTGGTGCTTGCAGAGCAGGTAGGATCATGCCTTCTATTAAGTCCTGAGCAACGTGGAGAAACTCAGAGTGAGACATCAGTGGACTGAGCTACAGATCAGCAGGCCGTCTGTACCCTGGAGAAATAATACCGGAAACTTATTTGCATGGTCTCCTCTGGCTCACCCCTTTTGCATGTTTATTAGCCCTATTTCTCACCTGTACAATGAGCTCCTCTGGAAATCATTTAAGCTGTATTTGTTTGTTTATTTTTCTCCTGATTCTCCTGATTCAATCCTAACAGTGATTAGGACCCCAAAAATGGTGCTCAGGAGATGATTGTTGATTGAGAAATTGATGAGGATTTGATTGTTTGACTCATTGGGAATAACTTGTCCAAATCTAGCTTACCACAAATTCTTACAGAAACTTAGGAAAGAAACCATCTTATCATCCAGCCTGTGATATGTGAGAATTTTGTTAGGGCTTCTTGTCAGAATATTTTCAATGAGTGTTTTATTATACAACAAATTTTCTTTGGAGACTCCCTTCCTCCTGCTTACAGCTCTTACTTGGCTTCTAATTTCAGCTCAAGCTGTGCCTCTACCAGTGATTTCATTCCTCATCTCTCGACCCTCCCCAACCAAATCATATCCATATTTTTCCCAGAATGTAAAATATAGAAACAAGCATCTGTTTGGACAAAATCAGTTTTCACTTGTGAAAAGTAGATGCGTTGTAAAATCACAGGCAACAAGAAAAATGTCAGAGAATGCAACCAAATGTTGGAGGAATAATAAATTCATTGGTCCCCACTTGGATAAGCTGAGGAAGAGTTTGCTGAAGATTAAATAGGCAGGATGAATTCTGACTTCAGTTCATTGACTTCCACATCCCTACCTTAGTTTAGATCCCAGAAACCTGAGGCTTGATTTCTCCTAGTAAATTAGGACTAAGAGACTTCCATATACACTTTGTGCTATAAGCAGATATGCAGGATCAACCATGTGTAAAGGGATATCTGTTTCTTTGTTTCACAAAGGGGTATTCCAAAAGCAATTTCTCCTTTAATAAGAAAAGTCGCCCAGACCCTCATTTCCAAATCGTAATATTTTGAGAGGTTCTCAATTTGGTTAACTGCAATTATGTCTGTAATCCATAGAAATAATGTCATATGACCACTTGACTCTTCATTTCCTAGGTCTGCATAATGTAACTGTATGAATGTCTTGGGCCATTAATTTTTCTAGGAGGACCTAGAATTTATCTTTGACATAAAGTTTGAATTATCTTGTCTGTCATTAATTAAAAGAATGTTAAGTAAAATGCCTGGTATATGACAATTGAGCTCAACAAACTTTTATTGGTTACCAACTTCTTACGGGCCAGGTAACAGACAAGATGAAAAAGACATGGACCTCATTGAGCATCTGTAGCCTTGAAGGAGTGCAGGAAATTTCACATAACTGCAATAACTGGTTAAAAAGACTTATGCACAAGGGATAGTTGGAACAAGAGAGGAGCCTTTGTAGGTGTCAAAGACTCGCTAAAGTCTTTGTTACATCTTCACACTTCCCCTGGCTCCTAGTCCTGCATACTCACATAGTTCCATTTCGATACATCTTGAAGGAACAGTCACTTTTTCAAAAGTTTAGGCACTTTTTGCCAAAGCTGATAATTTTATCCTACAAACCCTTTGAATACACAAAACTAGACTTTATGTCTTAAGAGAATGGTTTTGAAATGTCTCAGAATAGTCTTAGCTTTTTTAAAGGTAGTTTTTAAAGATAAAATATGTTATAGGCTACCGTGCATTCCATTTCCTCCATCAGCTCAAAGAAGAAATTGAATGGTATAAATTATATGGTGATTTTAAGAGTTTGTATTTTTAGAGTTACTTGAGTTATATTTCAAGAAGTTACCAGTATAAAAACAATGCCTCTTCCTTACTGTTTTTCTCCTTTCTTCAAGTCAACATAATTCTCTTTACAGAGTTCTGGCCTATACTCTAAAAAAACTGAGACATAAACTATGTTATTTGACCTTATGGAGTTTACATTTTAACAGTGTTTATAATGTACAGAGTTAGGTGATTTACACAGGCATAATATATAACGTTATAGAAACATACCTAACAAACATGTAAGTGGAAGATTGTGGGATTTATGTATAACTGATGCATAAATTGAGGAAGCTTTCCTGAAGAGGGGGAATTTGGAATGAGTCCTGAAACTGATGTGGAAAGAGTTAGAATGAAAGTGTGAGTAGCATAAAAAATCAAAGATAGGAATGCAAATAAATATGGTGCTACAAGGTCAGAAGGACAGGAGGAAACTGAAGTATTCTTAGGAGAGTGCTTTTTAATTGCATACAATAAAGGCAAAATGTCCTAGCCAAGATTCAAATCTTTCAGAATCAGGATTCATCTTGCCTTTCCTGATTAATTTCTGCATATTCCTCAATGGCTAAGCCAGTATTAGACTTTCCTATCTCTGTACTAGCATATATGTTTTTTTTTACTTTCCCCTTCTCTTCAAATGATAAACTAATCTCTACTTTTCATTTTATTCCTACAAATCGGTAATAATTAATCTGTGATAACACTTACATGAAGGGTTCTTGTGCTTCTCTGAGCTCAGATATCATTTACTGCCTCTATATTAATTTTTCTCCTGACATACATTATATTGATATTTTAATTTTTTTTCAAAACCACTCCAAACTGGAATTATAAACATCCTGAGGACAATGAACTTCTTTTAACATTAACAATATTTGGCCATATATTCCTATACATTGTAAGCATTCAATAAATCGTCATGATAATCAGTTAATTAGCAAGCAAAGTGACACATGGAAGGCAGACATTCTTTCCAGCATCTCTGAAATTGTACCATGTAATTTCTCCTCTAACACTGTTCCAAGTCCTACGTTGGTTTCTAGTTCATCTCACGTGGGACCTACAACAATCGCTTACAGTCTTGAGTCTTCAGAGTCTTTATTTGCAAATAGTTAATAAGTATACTGAGTATATCTGAAGAAAGAAAGATTGAATAAAATTATGTATTTTAAATGTTTACCTATTGCTTCAGACTTTCTCTTTCAAATTTCCAAAGCCAACCCTGTGTACAAAAGTGTACAGGTTTTTTTGATACAAATATAAGTAGACAAGGGAGCTCAGAAAATGGACCTTGGTAAGGAAAGGAGCAAAGGCAAGAAAAAGACAATCTTATCATATGAAACATTACGTGGCTACAATATTGTTCCTCTTGGTAGCTGGATGGTGATGCACCTGAGTAATGCTGAAGCTACGTAACTTAAAACAATTCTTCCTCCAGAATGCATGTGATCTTCCAGAGCAGATGCCACTTTGCAGTTTCTTAAGTACTGAATTTGGACATTACCCATCCCCTAAAACTCTAATCTCTTCTCATTATTATAAAGCTTTTGTGATCATATTCTTAGAGACCCAAGATGAGAATCCTGCAGCTGTGGAAACAGATGAATGGCTGGCCCCAGACATAACTTTCAAACAAGGAAGTGAAGTTTGCAGCCCTTGACTTGGAGTCAGAACATTTTTTTAATGCCTGCGGCTGACTGTGGACACCAGTGTCCCATGCCAAGACCACATTTAAATACCAAGGGATGAGATACATCACTGCACAGGCATGATGCCTGGCACCCACGCTATCTCCAGATGGCTGGATGTGCAGAAATAGCCTTTGGGATTAAACTCAATGTGGTAGAGTCCAAACTCGTGATCTGTCCTTCATGGCTTCTCTGAAGTACAAGTCCCCTCTGCTGTTTAGAGGTATAGCTCTCAGACTGTCAGGGTGCAGGTGAATATCAGAAATTACCCTTCTCACCAACAGCACAGACATTTATTTCAATCTTACTATCTATAGGGTTGTGTACTAATTATTTACAATATAGAGGATTATGGCATGATCATGGCCCAGAAGTGATTCTAGTCTAGTAGGGGGGTAAAGTCATATACAAGAACACATAGACATCTATATGAGTATGCAGAGTCATGCTATGTACTTTGGGTATAGGAGAGATGATATAGAATTTCAAAGCGGGGAGCTACAACTTGAATTCTGCAGCAGAACATCCAAGAGACAAATACCATAGACATTAACACCAGAAGTCATCTCTCAGAACAGTGCTGTCCAAGAGAGAGTTCTGTGATGATGAAAACTCTGTTCTTCACTGTTCAGTCTGATAGCCATTAGGCACATCTGGCTAAGAGCATTTGAAATGAGCTAGTGCAACTGAGAAACTAAATTTTAATTTTATTTAATATTAATTAAATTACATTAATTTTAATAGCCACATGAGGCTAGTGACTTTTATACTAGACAAAGCAGTCCTTGAATATCTCTTACTCATTTAGCACCTAAAAACACAGGCAGAGAGGTGTGGAGTTGGCTATGTTCAAGGGGTAAATTATTTAGAAGCTGTCCTAATTCCTGGTCCAGGAGGATCTTGACCTTAGGCTGACTCTCATCACAAAGAAAGGAATGAGAGGCAGTTGCTCTCAGATGAACTCAGTGTTGCCTTCATAAAAAACTGAAAGGCACTAGATTGTACACTTTACATGGGCAAGGGCCTCACCCATCATGTTTACTACTACATCGCCAGCGTTTAGAAGAGTAAGTGGTGCATAGTAAGTAAACAGTAAATATATCAGTTAATTAGTAAACAGATGAATGGCCAAAATACTCTATGTATTATTAGAAATACCTAACCAGACTAACAGAGCTAACATTTGTAATAAAAATTCTGTTTTCTGGATGAGGAGTGCTGCTAACCTATAGGATGAGCATCTGCTAGGCTGATTCTAACAGGAGGACTGGCACATTTCAAGGACTCAATCAATATTATTAAATAAACCTGTTGTGTTTATTTCCGTAATTGCTTTTCCCAGTTAGCTATTTGTAAAAGGAATTTTATCCACTTTTTTTTAACCCATGCAATGCTTATTACAGAAACTAGCACATACAAGGTTTCTCAAACTTTGTTAATTGAATAATGTGGGAAAGCATAAATGCATTTCTCAGCTGTGATGGCTCTTTCAGAGTGAACAAGGTGGAAGGCATTAGAAATTATGGACCTTCTTTTCATGCCTTAATTCTGTATGGAAGTTTAGCAGAAGTTGCTTTACCATAAAAAAGAACATAAATATCCACCTCTCACAATGAGAATTTTGGGGGTAAGCAATTTTACCAATTGTAAAATGCTATTTCTGTCTCGCCTTTCCTTCAGTCTTTCTATCACCTCTCCATTAGTTTAATAACTTATCTTTTTTATAGAGAAGTCAAATATATTTCTGTAAAACCAAGAGGAAGAAGAAACGCTTTCTGCATCCCGTTGCTTGTGATAAAGGCACACGTTGATGCACTTGATCTTTCCCAGTGGAATGGGCCCAGGAATTAACCCACACACTGGCACATGAACTTCTTGTTTCTGCCAAACGTGTCAGCTGAGATGGGGTTGCTAATTTATTTATGGGGACATATGTCAATGTCACTCTGAGAAAATGGTTCCAGGATACACACAAAAAAACTGACTGCTGTCAGGGCTGACCTTATGTGTAGGTGGAATAGCCACCTGCTCACTCACTTCTTGAAAGATTAGGGGATCCAGAAAGCCCTGCCTTACCTCAGTCATTGTTCCCAAAGTGTCTCCCACTGGACTTCCCATGGCCTCCATCTGAGTAAAGGCAGTTCCCCTAGGAAACAAGGGTGTCCTAGTCTATTCCCATAGTCATTTTACAGGGAGTGTAATCAGAGAGCAGGCTTTGAATAGGGATTGGAAGCAGGTATAGAGTAAAGGGATAATGCTTAACACCACGTCTTAGGTGGCAGGGAGGGGTATAAAATAATGAGGCTGGGGCCATAAAACGTCGCTGTCTCTTGGCAATGTTTGTACACACAGCATTGAAGTGCGAGCAAAGTAAAAGGTTCACCTATTCACATCTAAAGCCCAAGTCTCAGATGCATCAACCAATGTAAAACTTAGTCCCTATGCAGCACTGACAACAGGAAAATAATTTCCACATCTCTGTTTCCTGCTCCATACCGGGCAGCATTTCCTGCTGGCATCTGAGATCCTTGTAACTTTCTTTAACACCTAGGCTCCAAAGCTGCTCACACGCAGCAGGCAACAAAAGCAGTGCCTGTCCCAGGATCTTTGTTTGCCTTCATGTCTCCTGTTCAATAGAACCATTGTCCCTGCCTCTGTGATTACAGAGTCTCTGGACCCTGACTGCTTGGGCTTTTGATATCTACCTGCCTAGCTTACTTCCCTGGAAAGTGGCCTCTGACCCGCCGACTTCCTGTACCTTCCAGCCCATAGGATGTGACCAAGCCCTCAGCCCTGTCTCCTCCTGGTCTGCCTGAGACTTTTTCTGTCTTCTCCTCAGCATGGCACCCAGGATCCCGCCTTAAACTACAAAGGGACATCAAAGTGTTACTACAAGCCTGAGACAACTGTTGGGACTGCTGTATTTGATGATACTCTGGTGGCAGTGGTCCTTGCGGGAAAAGAAGTAGAAATCAAGCGGGCATTAGAAATCATGGCAGAAAGGCAGCATCTAGTCTCTGCTGCTGTGAGCTGCATGACCTTGGGTGATGTACGTAAACTCTCTGAGCTTCAGTTTCCCCATCTATAATTGGGTGACACTAATATCCACCTTGATGGCTCTTGGGAGAATTAAATGTTTGAAAGTGCCCAGGACAAGTCTTGGCACATAGTAGGCAATCAATATGCCAGGGATTCTTTTCTTCCTTCCTTAAAATAACTGAGCATGAGCCCAAGGTGAAAGTTGAGATTAGCTGATATCAATGGACTCATTTGTGCTAGGACCTCCACTTTTTACGCCTTAGTTCTAAGGGCATTGCCTTACTATGTCTGAAGTTCCCCCTTACATAATTTGGGCATAGGGTCCAGAAAGTTCTCTGATGTTTGACAACTCAAACATTGGATTCCAAGGATACCCCTCCCAGAAATCAGCAGTTTCAATTATTGGTGCATTCATTACTTCACAATGGACAATGCAGCATCAGAGAGGAAGAGAGAGATGATTAAAGGGAGACAAAGTGATCACAAGAAAGACAAAATAAGGAGGAAGATAATATGTCAAAGGCCATGAAACAAGGAAAAGTACAGGGGAAGAAGTATGGAAAGCCAGGAATAGTAGAAAGACACAGAAAGAAGTACTACATTAGATAGGAAAGAAGAATGGGAATATTGTGGGAAGCTCAAAGAAGATAGATTCCCCCCCCCCCCATGTGATTGGGGGAGATTACCAGATATTGGTAATTTGACAATGGAAACAAGAATCTGAGAATTTGGGTTAATTCTCATTTCTCACAAGAACCCATTTCTATCTTTCTGTCTATGGTCCAAGCTATCTAAGGTCAGGGACCACATGTTTGTCATATCCTCCAGAGAGCTTAGACCAGTGTTATGTATAGTTAGTGCTTAATAAACCAGGTAAAGAGTTGGCTCTTAACTTATGCACTCATTTATACTCTGGGGGAGTTACTGAGTGATAGCAGCTTTTTGAAGATATTGGTCTGCATGCGGTAGCTTTGGGCATGGTACACAGCTTTCTCTGGGATGGGGAAGCCATGTGAAATGGAAAGGGGACTCTACATAAATTGGATGAAGACTGGCCAGTCAGCCAAGAATAGTTTCAAAGGAGACTAGCCTCTGGACTCCACAGGCTTCTTCAGAACCCTCACAACTGAGTATGTGTCTCTGCAGATGTGTTTATTGTTGTTTTAATTGTATTCAGAATCCTCTTTCCTTGAGAAGATGCCCAATCAGAACAAAACATAGCTAGTGCTCCTTGCAAGTAAAGTAGTCAGTAGATTAAAATTGCGTACATCCCTGTCTGCCGTCTTGAAATTCATAGGCATTGCCTTTAAAGGAAATCCCTGGCAAAGAAAACGTAATTCCTACAGAAATCTGAATTTAACTGTCCCTTATTTCCACTCCAGTTTAAAAGAATCAGATGGCAAGAAAGGAATGAGCAATGGATTAAAAAACCTCATCTGTGTGAATTTGGACAACTTGAGTAACCTTGCCAAGCTTTAGTTTTCTCATTAGCAAGATGGCAAGCATTGTATGAACTGACAGATGTAAAAATCACAGAACACAGTGCCAAGTTCACGATAAGAGCTCTGTGAATGTTCATTTATGCAGGCTGGATTGTTTGTGTATGTATCCATTGTAGTACAGGTGTTATTAAATATGGCATTGTTGGGACTGGCTAGCAAATTGATTCCTATTTAGTCCAAGTATCTAAGAAAACAATCAGCATTTAAGTTTAGCAATACTGGGAATGGTGAAGGTGAGAGAAACAATGAAAAAATCAAAGGGCACAAAATAAGGTTCTTCAGTAATCAGAATTTGTGCATCTCCTCATCTAGAAAAGAAATACCAGTAAGACTATAATTAAAATATTTGAGATAGAAAGCTTTCCATGTATAGATGAAGTGACGATTATTGCTAACACATTATTCTTCATAGCCCTTCATTTTGTTTTAAGCTTTTATAATTATCCTTATGCCATATAATATAAAGAAAATGGGACTTGATTCTGGAGGTCTGGACTTTAATCCCATCCCTGCTGTTTACTAATGAGTTGAATGGGGTCTGGTGACTCAGATTTCTCATGTGTAATACGAGGGCCCTTTCCTATAGGATCATGGTTAAAGGCAGATGAAGTTAGACCCACTTGGGTACCTTGTATGTTGAAGCCATTAAATAACTGTCTATGATAGCCAATAGTAACCCCTGTTAGGAAAGGGAGGTTAATAGGTTCTTTCTATTTCCCGATGAGGAAAATTAGGACCAGTGAAGTTAAGTTTCACGAGTTAATGGCAGAGGTGAGATTCGTACTCAGGATGGTTGATGTCTAATTTGGAGTTGTCATCTCTAAATTGTATTGTAATTATTGTTTTGTGAGTAATCATATTAGAATTGTGAACGGCTAGTGTCTAAATAACAGGCCAGGCCAGACGTGGATTCTCAAATGCAGCTTGTCCTCTCCGGTTTCCTCTCCCAGCTCCACTATTACATCAGCCCAGGGAGCATAGAAAGCTCATCCCCAATCCTGCACCTACCCTAGGAACAACCTCCACTTGCCTAATGAGTTTGCTGGACATCTGTTTTGAAGCCACTTTCTAATCCCTGACTGTAGATTCATTTTATATTTCCATATTTTTAGAGAATACAAAATGCATTTGTCCCACCACATTATACTCTGATATCACAAAATAGCATAAATATTGTTAGTCAGGAGGCTATTGTAACAGTCAAATTAGATGAACACGCCCATCATAGCTTACAGAATGAGTTACAGTAGTTTAACAATAAATCCTGGAGGCATAAGTACAGCACTGGTCTAAGAAATGCTGACTCATCATTTCTCTTTATGGCACAGAAGACAATATTATTTGCAAACATATAAGCCTCAGTGTCCAAGTAGACAAGTAAGTAAGACGAACATAAAACAGGCACTCAACAAATAATATAGCTCTACCCCTCTCTCCACATGTACAGATTGGGGATAATGATTCTAACACCTACCTAGGCTTTTGTGAGGGGCTTAAATGAGTTTAGATTGCAAGTTGCAATACACTATGTGTTAGCCATTATCATTGTTACCACTGGTATTGTTTTAGTTGTTATTATTATTATATAGGTATTAATATTTCACTACTGGTGAAATATCTTCTGAGAAACTTTGTATTTTAGGTAATTCTCTTGGTAATTTCAAAGACAATCAAAGATCCTAAATGTCAAATTTCAAAAAAAAAAGTCAGAGTTAGAATAGCATCATGGACCTTCAAAACCAACGAATGTTACCTATGTTTTCTTTTTTATGCATATACAAGAATTTTTCATAAAAATCTGTCTAGATAAGTCTAAAAGAACTCTTTAACAAAATGAACATCAAAGAACATTGTATCACAGTGTAACTGGTGATTTTTGTTTATCTGTTTTTACTCACGAAATAACCTTTCCTCTTAGATCTTGCAGTGGATATCTTCCAGGATGACAATTCATTCAGACGTCCTCCTCCAGCAGCTGCTCTGGACAAGCTCAAGTCTGGATTCTGCCCATAAATGTGATGGTAGTGTCTGCTATTGCTTGGGGTGAGACAACCACTTTCCACTACTACTTCCTACCACTACTTTCTACTACTTTCTGTATGCACATACTAGTAGATATCTAACCTGTCAGATCAGCCTTCTGTCCCAGGTAGGGAGATTTGGACAGATCATATGCAAACTGATGTTATAATTGCTTCTTCAACTAAATTAGATTTATGGATATTATTGCTGGAAAACCTTGTAGACAATATTATTTTAGAACTAGGTTCCTTAGATTTCTCATCTCTAGAATGAGTTTTGGAATGTTTTGATTTGTAGACATGCTCAAAAGATTTTATAAAATAATACATAGGGATATGTTTTTTGATAATAAAAAAGAATATGTTCAAAATTTGCTGCTTACTCTTATTGTTCTGCTTTCTTATGTGTCTGAAGATATTTTTGCTAAAAGTTCTAACATCAAAATGAGAAGAGTGTGCTTTAAAATCAGTTGAATCAAATAAAAACTTGGTGAAGAACAGCTGGCCAAGGTGCCTTTGCTAAACTGGAAAGTTATGAGAAAAGTATAATGAGATTATATGGAGAACACAGCTCCTAACCCCAGGCCCCTTTAGCTTCCATGTGTGAGTGACCACAATCTCATATAATGGGAGCCAACTCCATTTGAACTTGCAAGGACTAAGGAGAAAGGAAACTCAAAACCTCAGTCATGGACTGCCAAGGTTTTGAAATATTATTAGACCTGGTATCATAAATCTGAAAGTGAAAATGAATCAATCAATTCAATTTTTAGGTGCAAATCATTTTGCTAAAACCAACAAAAAAATATCTTAATCTCTATGCAGCAAGACAAATGATTGAGAGCTAATATGATTGGAAGTAAGATAATAAAACAATGCCTTATGTTTAGATAGCAATTTAAAATTTACAGAGGAATTTCACATACAATCTTATTTTGTCCTTACAACAATTTGCGGAGGAGGTATTATTCCCATGAGAGAGGAGAGAGATTAATCATTTCCTCAAAGTCACAGAGGCCAGGTTTGAGGCAGAAGATAAAGACTATGGATTCACTGGTGCATCCCCCACACCTAGCTAACAGTGTGATACTGTATTTTATGTGACAAAGGAGTGTTTCAGAGAGCATGCAGTATTATAGTACCGATGACTAAAAGAACTCACGAGGCTAGTTGGTTATGAAATGCTTTATGAAAACCTTGAAGCTTACTTAGGGACGAGAAAGTTGGAAAGCATTCAAACATTTCCAAGGGAGATATAAAAGGAACTGAGTAAACAAAGTAAAAGAAGAATTTGCCTGGAATATTCCAGAGGATTCATGGATTGGTTTGACCTTCAGTGATCAAATCTACGCATGACCCTTAATTGTTATGATTTCAGAAGGAATCACATTTCTTGACCAGGGAGCAATTGTTTCAACCATCTGAGTCATGAAGGGTCAGGAGGAATTGGTGACATTGCCAGTAGGGACATATTGTTGGATATCAATGCTAGAGCTATGGTGCCTCATGGGTAGAAGCAAAATTAATAAGCAGGATGTAGAAACTAGTTAGTCTGTAGAAAAAAATGAAATAATGAAACTGGGGACCCTGAACATGCCAAACTAGTGCAGGGCTGCAGGGCTTGGCACCTGCCTGCCCCTGCTGTATGTATACAGCCATCAGCTTCCACAGCTAATAAGCAAGCAGAGGGAATGACAAGCTTTCCCTATGAAAATAGCAGCTATCAGTCTATGACTCCAAAGGTCTGCTCCATTCCTTCTATAGTAGATGATTTGATCCTTGTCGAATTAGTGGGGTTGTAACAAGGAAGCTGTTTGTGCCTCGCAGCAAGGAAAGCTGCCAAGAATCTCTTTTAAATTCTCTCCAACTATTTCCCCCCATGTTTTTCCACAGGATACTGTGACTGCTTGGAAGTGTGTGTGTTCTTTCTCTCTCAGGATGTTATTCTTTACAGAATATCTGTCACCAATAGAAGCATCAGCTTATAATTACAAACGTTCAGGGTAAAGGACTGGTAAATGGTAATGGAAGGAGACTTGACTTGGGGTGATAAACACACGATACAATATACAGAGGACGTTCTATAGAATTGTACACCTAAAACCTATATTGTTTTATTAACTGAGTCACCCCATTAAATTCAATAAAAATTTTTAAAAAGAAATTATCCCTGACCAGTTTGGCTCCGTGGATTAGAGTGCCAGCCTGCGGACTGAGGGGTCCCAGGTTCGATTCCAGTCAAGGGTATGTACCTTGGTTTTGGGCACATCCCCAGTAGGGGGTGTGCAGGAGGCAGCTGATCCGTGTTTCTCTCTCATCAATGTTTCTAACTCTCTATCCCTCTCCCTTCCTCTCTGTAACAAAATATATTTATGTAAAATGTATTTAAAAAATAAAAAAGAAATTAGTTCAGATGATTAGAATTGGCATTAGAAATGTAAACAAAATACATATTAGCTAATTAGTTGGATTTAGTGTAACTGATATACTTATGCAGAGCTGTTTCTTTTAAACTATAGCTAGATGCAATTTATGTATAATAAATGTAATACATTTGAAAAAAACAAAAGGGTTACCCCTCCAGAGCCTCCTCTAGGGTTAGGTACTTTCCAGTGTGCTGCCTGGCACCCTGTTCTCATTTCAGTCCCAGTGCTTGTTTTATTGTAAGCCAATGTCTGATTGTTTGTGTTTTGTTCTCCAGTAGAATGTGAGCAGCTTGAAATCAGAGACTGTGCCTTTTATTAGACCCTAGCACATTATATACTCTCCTTAGAGAAACTGTTTTGTTTTTATTTTTGTTTTAAAATATATTTTTATTGACTTCAGAGAGGAAGGGAGAGGGAGAGAGAGATAGAAACATCAATGATGAGAGAATCATTGATTGGCTGCCTCCTGCATGCCCCCCACTGGGGATCAAGCCCGCAACCTGGACATGTGCTCTAACTTGAAATTGAACCTTGACCTCCTGGTTCATAGGTTGACACTCAACCGCTGAGCCAGGCCATCCAGGCTAGAGAAACTGTTATGTAATAAGTGCATCAAGGATTGTATGTGTCTTATAATAGCCACAGAAAACAATACTAAGTCTTAAAGTCCTTCTCTATAAAATGACACCATTGAACTGCACCACTGCCCAAATCTCCAGATGTACAGGGCATTCTTTTTCTAAGACTTGTTGATTTGTTGAAGTGATTTAGAACTTCCTTAAGTTTCTCCAAGAATCTATTTACTATTGTTGATCTAAGCATTTTTGCAGAGAGGACAGAGCTGAAGTCCCAGAGAACAGGGTCCCATAAAGCACTAGAAAGTTCTAAGGATATCAAAGATGATAGGGTGATGATTCTTTGGGGATCTGCGGTTTCATCTTCAATAATAAGTAACTCTAAGTGAAAGAAGCCAGACATAATAGGTCACCAGTTGTAGAATTCCATTTGTAGTAAATATCCAGAATAGGTAAATCCATAGAGACAGAAAGCATTTTAGTGGTTACTAGGGACTGGAGGCACAGAGCACTGGGGAATGATTGCTTAATGGGGCGGGGTCTCCTTGGGGGTGATGAAAATGGTTCCAAATTAAATAGAGATGATCATGGCACAATAGTGTGAGTTTACTAAATGCCACTAAATTGTACACTTTGTTATGTGAATTTCACCTCAATAATAAAAAAAAGTAAGTCACTGAAAAAAAAAGAATAGTTCAAAATGTCTAATTGGGTCAATATTTAACTCATAAATGTTATGATTTTTACCAATCATCACATTTACCTTTAAATTTTATTTATCACTAAAATCCAAAATCAAATATTGTTCATCATTTATGGTCTCATTGTACTCCTTGTCTTCTCATTTTGACTTGATTGGTATGCAAATAAATTTGGCCTCAGATGATTGCTTTTCCTGACATATTTCCTTTAATAACATGGCTTGGAGAGCAATAATGAACAGTCACTTAGCTAATCTGACTTGGATAGGATAGCACAGGACTTATCTTTTACTTACAAAATTCCTGGATGCTCTGAAATGTACCGGCTACATTAACCACACCTAAGAACCTCCTGTCTCAGAACCTCACCCATTTTCTTATGTCTGGTTCTCACAGATGGAAACACAGATTTTTAACAGATATCTTTCAAGTATTTTAATAGTTCCTTCAAGATGCTCAATATAGGTAGGAAAAAACCCCAGAAATTTTCCAAATCTTAGATGCAGTGAGGCAAAAGAGTTTGAAAACATACTTGGAAACTAGATACCCCTGCCTGAGTCTGAGTCCAGTCCTCTTTCCATCACTGATATTCTCTGATTTTGTTTCTATGATCATATGACTTAAAATCTGGTTATAGAAAACTATAAAAGAAAGGAACACCAGAGATGGAACATAAAAATTACTGTGGTCGGAGCAATTATGCAAGTTTCCCAAAGCTGCACAGCTAGGAAACAAGGTAATGAGAAGGATAGTTCAGGATTTTTGAATTTCAATGCACTGAATTGTTCTCTCTACAAACTAGTGTGCCTCATCAGAAAAGGCAACAAAGTTGGGTAGCCTTAAATCACACTCCATGCAACTTTTGAGAGCAACCAGCAGTAATCCGACAACAAGCAGCAGAATGGTCAGCTTGTCCACTTTGGATTCTTGAACAACAGCTTCCACTTGAAACAAGAGGCAGCAACATGAAGTGCTTACAAAGAAATCAAATCAAATCAAATCAAATCAAATCAAATCAAATCAAATCAAAGCAGCATTTGACTCCTGAAGGAAATGCTCCCGAGACAGCAGCCAGCATAGCTGTCATGTAGGGATGTGTGGTGTGTAGGCAGCCATCCATTCAGGCCACTGGCTACCAACAGCTGACTCTAGGAGTAGTATTTGAATCTACCCTGAGGGGGCCGGAGCCCACAGACAGTTGGGCCATCTGTTCTGATAATACCACATTACTCTCTACACTCGCTAATGAAGGCTCCTGAGTAATCTTTCATCAGAATGGCTTCACGGCATTAAAAATGTATTTCAATACATAGCTTGTTTAAATATTTAACCCTCTTCAGCTTTGAGAGATTGATTCAGAACTGCAGTGTTTACATGGGTAGGAAACATTGATTTTCATCTGCATGCATGCATTAATTCAGGGAGACTTGGGCACACACCAAAGGTTTTGATAAATGGATCTTTAAATCTCAGACTTTAATGGAGAATATTGGTTTGCCACCCAGATCCCATCCCTCTGCCCGTATTTAAATATTTTCAATTCTCATTTCCCTATGGTAAGAGGGAAACTTGGTAGATGAATAGCTTTGAGAGAGTTATTTTAGATAAAGTTTGTTTATACAACACACACACACACACACACACACACACACACGTATTATTCATTTTGCTGGCCTGCAATGGGAGCTATCTGTGCACAGGGCTGTCCAACTTTTATTAGATCTGTCTGCAGCTCACCTTTTCCTGATATTTTGTCAATAAATCTGAAGACAGCAGTGTATATTCAACACATGCAGGGCCCAGGGAAAGAAAACTCTCGTATGAATTTCTTTGTGTAGTGACATCATTTAAACACACTCCAGTACAGATTTACCTTGTTTATTCCCCTACCCCTTCACTTTATTGAGGCTGCCATGCTAGGAGTTCCGGCTAACTCTGCTAATCTTTGCAAGTTAAACACTTCACTGGGTTCGGAAGACAAGTCTTGCTGTGCAGGGAAGACCAAAAGATTTGTAAGATGCCCTTAGCTCTCAACTCTTAGGTGCTGGAAATCATCATTATTAGCATCATACATACAATCCCTTCACCTGTATAAGTCATTACTAAATACAACCACCTTCATGTCTCCTCCAGATATTAGCAACAGTCCCATGAGATGTTTAGCTAACATATTATCACCAGCATTGAGTAGGTGATAACGCAAGGCTCAGAAAGTTAAAACAACTTTTCCAAGTGCAAACAGCTGGTGAGTGGGTAAGCTAGAACAATAACTCGGCTTTTTAAATAGTCCACCATGTTGGAGGAGACAGTTCAGTCTCCTAAGATATATGTCCACAGAGTAATTAACACAAGTCAAGATCTATCTATGGTATATGGAATATCAGATACTGTTTTAGCACTAGGAATACAGTGATAAATATAATAAAGTCTTGCTTTCAAGTAAATGAGAAAAAAAACACTTTGGAGCAGAGACTTAGAAAATGTTAGCATTAGCAATGTGGTAAAGACATCATGAGTATAATGGGAAGAGATACTCTGTAGAAATGATCAAAACTATGAGTTAAGTGTTAACACAGCCGAAGTGCAGCCTTTCTCCACAAATTCATCAAGATAATGAAACTCTAGTCTAGTGACTTAAATATAATGAGTTAACTTCTCTTCCATGCATCTGAAATGGCACCAGTTATGGACCATTCTTGGGAGAAGTGAGAAAATGGTTGTTCCTCATTTTCTGTGTTTGGTGATTGAATCTAGGGATGATCAGTGAACTGAATCATAGAAAGCTTTTTGGGAGAAGGAGAGAGAGAGAGAGAGAGAGAGAGAGAGAGAGAGAGAGAGAGAGAGAGAACTAAAGTAAATCTACATTCGAAATACAGAAACATAAAGTAAAACAATACTAAGACAATCAATAAAATAAAAAAATAAAATAAATTCCAGATAAATTATTGTTATAGAACAGTATGGCAAAGCTTTATAAACAAATATGATCAAAGTTCTCAAAGAGAAAATGAGAGAAATATCATCCATTAAAACATACAAATACTATAAGGCAATTAAAGCAGCAATGAAAATAATTGGTAGATATAAAAACCATTAGGAATCTCAGAAATATAAAATTAGATCATTGAAAATAAATAAAATGCTAGTAGACTAAATTAAGTTAAAGAAAGAGTTAGTGAATAAGAAAATAGAAATTTACCCAGAAAAAAACATTGAGAGACTCTGGATTGTGTTCTCTTGGAATTCCAGAATATTAGAGTGAAGAAAATGGGAGACAAGCGATGTTAGGAGAAATAGGCACTAAAGTTTTCCAGAATTAAAACAAACTTCTCAAATCAAAAGTTTGCTCTAAATACTAACAAGGATTTTACATTATAGTGAAAATTCAAAACACTCAGGCTAAGTAAAAAAATAAAAATCTTAAAAATTACCAGGCTAAAGGACAGAATAGCTAAAGAGGAATGACAGCCTGAAAGCAGACATTTCAGCAGCAATCAGAATGTCCAGAAAAAAACAGAAAAAACATTCTTCAAACTTACATATTATTGTACAATGTTCTACACATTAAAATCAACACTTTGAGGCAAATCAACCTGCAGAGACCACTATAAAAATGAATTTTAAAATGTATATTTCACCAAGAAGAACATTTAACCCAAGGAGAGGAAAGAAGGTAAGGGCAACAGCAACAAAAACCAATTTTAATATGATATGTTAATAAATTTAATTAGTCCTTGACTATTAATAATGGCTAATTTGTTAGCATTAGTAAAAACTGGTTGGAAGGTATTTGCATATTGACTGTGTGACTCTTGGCAGCCTTTATTTTCAGGTAATTAGATAGGGACCCAACTTTGCCCCACAGACGCCCAAGTCCAAGTGGCAATTTGTGGAGTTTTCTTTTTTCTTGACTTACAAAAATATGAGGGATATAAGGACTAAAAAGACAACAAAAATTTACTCTAGCATTAGAAAGTCCATAAGCAGTCATATAAATTAAACAAATTTCTATTTGTTTGGACTACAATGACTTCTAACACTGAATCCTGATGTGAATTATACAGCCCGAACATATTCTAATCTAAACAGTCCTATAATTTAGGCCAAGTTTGTTTTCAAATACCTTTTTTTTCACCCTCTCTACTTGGGCATGCCCAATTTTCTCTTGTGTTAATCTCTGCAAGAAGTATGCTAAGTTGTGTAATGTTTCTTCCTTATACCTGTTTTCAGATGCTTGTCCTATTGGGAAGTGTGAATGAATTCATAGAACAATCTAAATGTCATGAAATAAAGTCAGCATTCTCTCCCAAAGTAAGATCTACAAAAAAATGATCAAGAAAAAAAGTGCCTTTTATTCCCCATGACTTTGAGAAGCACGATATATTCTTACTCTTAAAGATTCATAATTCATATAAGTATACCAAAGGCTATACAAAATTCTTCATTAACAAGGACACATAACTTTATATAGTCTAATTTGTTCCAAAATTATTGGACATAGATCTATGTTTTTAAATATACAATATACTGTCACACATGCTTGTCTATGTCACACATAGATATATAAATAATATATATAAATTAAACAAAAATTTAATATATAAAAATAGAGTATATATATCAAAAACTTAATGCCTTGGTATACCAAAAATATTGTAATATAAAAAAAATATCCAGATTGGAAATGATAAAATTAAGAATTTTAATCTGAGTTCTGCCACAAAATAACTATGCTATACTTTTAATATTTTAAAGGGGGAGGAGGGTGATAGTTCTTTTTCTTTTAAAGATTTAAGATTAATTTTTATGAGTAAAATAGATTTCAATGATATATGACAAACCAGAGTGAGTGACACTTTGAAGGATAAAGCAGTCCTTCCTGTTCTGTGCGAGTGCCATATGCAGGGAATGCCTTCCTGGCTTCCAGGGAGGCCGCACATTGTGCTCAGAGGTGACCAGGCTGAGCAGGAGAGGGCTGAGGTTTCAGAAAGGGAGCAACCTTCCTTGTCAAGGACATAAAAACAAACAAACAAACAAACAAAAACATTGACAAGGCCTGTGCTGAAGTGCAGCATTCAAGATGATCATTCTTACCAAGTCCCTAAAGTCAATATGAAACTGACAACTATTACACCCAGGCTTTGTTTCCACGAAGAAGAGGAATCCCCTGCATCTTGAGGGCCCCTTAGGAAAAATTAATTTTCCTGTTTGGGTCATTGAGAGGCAGTGACAAAGATGATAGTTCTTGGACCAAGGACTTGGCTTTTTTTTTTTTTTTTATGAACCACTTATTTATTTATTTATTGTTATTTTTATTTATTTATTTATTTATTTTTATTTAATTTTGTTTTATTGCTTAAAGTATTACAAAGAATATTATTTTCCCCCCTTCTTATCATTCCCCCCACCTCAGCACACTCTAGGGTCTCTATATACTAGTAGATAGGCTGTTGAAGCAAAGCAGCTTAATCATTATAAACAGGGGAAGGACCATGGCGGGAGGATGCACATCCAAAATAGTTAAGGAGGGTAGGTCAATTGTAGTCATTCAACAAAGCAAGCTAAACAGAGTGCCCTAGAAGAATATGCTCCTATATCCAGCCACAATTTATACAAGTAATATACACTGTCCATGTTAAAGTAAAGGGGATTCCACCAGGGAATGGAGTACAGAATGGTGCAAAATTCAAATTACCAAGAACGCCAATCAAAGACTACTCCTTGGATTAAAGATGCAGTCTTTTACATTTTGTCTCATGGAAAAGTTCATTGGACAATATTTGGGCACAGCATCTCCAATCCAAGTCAGAGTTGCAGAAAAAGTATTAGGATACTGAAGTAGAATTATCAGATATTGGAAAGAGCAGATGAAAAAGACAGCATGGGGCCAGTGAATGCTCTAAGGATTAAGTTTATTTAAAGCAGTCAGAGGCCATTTGAAGATCCTGGCATCTATCTTCCTTCATGATCTGCTCTTTATGCATTTTGTTTTATGCTTTACAGTTTTGAGATCATTCTCCTTGATAAATAAAATGGGAATAGAATAAGAGATGAATGAACCAGTCTGCCTTTGCTCTTATTCTTAACAGCACTTTATCTACCCTAAGCCATGTTCTTCTTCCAGCACTGTACAGAGTAAAAATCACCATTTTCCTGAATCCAGTATTTTTTTTCTTGCTTTTCCACTACTTCTGGTTTTTAGCTTCCCACATGAGCTTCTTAAAGATACAAAAGAATGTTTCATATATTTCTTAATTACATGGGCCGCTTTTTATTGGTGCAAGTCCTTTAGAAGATGAGTTCATCAGATAATTCCCATGTGGTCACGTAAGGGGGGATTGAGAACACAGAGGGGAAGTAAGAATATGTGTAATCGGTCAGTATTTCCATCTTCCAGGAGATGAATACACCTATCAACAAGCACCAGGAAAACATAGGTACAAATTATCCAGTATGATCAATGCTATAGAGAACATAAGATTAGTATAGACCTGGAGAACATAGAAGTAAATGTGGTTAGCATTGCTGCCTAGGAAGGTTTCTGGGAAACACAAGTGATAAATAGGAGGCAGAGGAAGCAAGAGTCTCAAAACTGATGGAGCCAGGCAAAGTCTACCTGGTAAGCCATGGAGTCTGTATCACATGCTATTGGTGCCCGTACCAGACAGATCAGAGGAACTGAGTTAACTATGAAAGAGCCAATATTTCTTCCTCAAAGTTATTAATTCCAGGATGGCACAGTCATATTTTCCTAAGGTCTCTGCCTTTCTAATTCTACTGAGCAATGTTCCTGTTTATTATAGTGAGTTACTGAAGTTTATTGTTTCCTCATCTTTATGAAAGGCAAATGTATCAGCAAGAAGAGTCAGGAAAATGTCATACACTAGACTTTGAAGATGTAAACCTTTAACAGATGCAGTTATTTAGTCATTTAATTATTCAACAAGTGATGTATACGTGTCTTAAATTCTTTCAATATACTAGAAAGACAATGTCATTGCCCTCATGTAGCTTACAGACAAAGAAGGAGTAAAAAAATTACACAAATACTTGTTCAATGAATTATAGTTGTAATCAGGGCTTTGAGGAAAAGGTAATTATGCTATGAAGACATTTGACAGGAGGATCTAAGCTTATCTGCAGGGTATTTTAGGTAACCCAACTGATGGATGGATGGAGTCACTGTGAGTAGGGAAGAGGAGGCACCATAGTAAAAAAAGAATGGTTATGAGAAGATCCTGAAGCATGAAGGAGCATATTTTTATAGGAAAAATTCTGAGCCTTTTCTCATCTATATTAAATACCTTTATCCTTGTCTCAGGCTACCTTCCATTGGTGGTTTAGTTTATTATTAGAGGCCCTGTGCACAAATTCATGCACCAATGGGGTCCCTTGGCCTGTCCTGCAGGATCATGTTGAAACCGGCTCTCCAATATCCCCTGAGGGGTCCTGGATTGTGAGAGGGTACAGGCCAGGCCAAGGGACCCCACTGGTGCATGACTGGGGCTGGGGAGGGTCTCAGGAGGTTGGCCAGCCAGGGAGGGACCACAGGAGGGCTCCAGGGCATGTCTGGCCCATCTTGCTCAGTCCCCATCAGCTGGACCTCAGCAGCAAGCTAACCTACCGGTCGGAGCATCTGCCCCCTGGTGGTCAGTGCACATCATAGTGAGCGGTTGAGAGGCCTTAGTATATCATTAGCATATTACACTTTGATTGGTTGAATGGCCGACCAGTCAACTGAACACTTAGCATAGTAGGCTTTTATTATATAGGATTGTTATTGTTGTACATACAAATTAGTTATAAGATAATCCTTAGGACAGTAACTCTCTTCAGAGCAGTAATCATCCCTTCCAATCTCTCCTATTTCTTAGGAGGAATCAACAGAAATGAAGAGCAGCTGATAGGGTTGACAACTCAGTGTGGATTAGAGTTTTCTACTTTGGTTTCATGGGAACAGGAGCATTTAGGATCACAAGACTTAGTCAGGCAGAATCAGGACTGAGTCCCATTTCTGACACTTAACGTGAGCCCTGGGGTCAAGCTACAATACCTCTCTAAGATAAGATCCTCAAGTGTGAAATAAGGGCAAATGAAATCTACCTCATAGGGCAGATGTAAAGATAAAATGAAGTAATAATAATGCTAAGCGCTCAGCACAGTGCCTGGCACATGATGAGTGCTTCATAAATGTCAACTACTGCCAATAAAAATGATGACTCCAACTGGCTTGGGAATGGTGTGGAGAATAGGAGTCAGAGCAGAATAGCACAGGGCACTGTGGTAGGTGGAATAACAGAAGCAAATACAGAGTCAGAGAAGGTAAAGTGATTTTCACTGAAACAGAGGAGGTTACTCAAAGAGCCAACTACCTTTAGAAGTCTTATTTAATTATATCTCTGTTTCTCAGTGAAACCACAGAAGAGGCATGGGTTTGCCTCCAAACCTTCAGAACAAAATTCCTGGTAAACTCATTCATTGTGGCATAAAAAATGCCTACTCAATAACAGCCCCGCCCCATGCCCTGTTTACAGGCTTGCTGTGGCTCTCAGAATTCTCTCGCTACATGACCAACATGCAGGGTTCATTGAGTTCTCTTTCCTCTCTCCTCCTTTTCCTCTCCACATTGTCTAAGTGCTAATAATAATAATTTAATTTAATAACATTCATCCGCACAGAGTACTCAAGCCCATCCGGTTCTCAAGGACACCTAGCCTTCCCAGGCTCACCTTCGGCTCCTTGATCACACTTGAAACACAGCATGAACTACATCTTCCCCAGACCTTGTCACAAAGGTTGAGGCCAACACTGTAGGAGTGAAGTTAGGGAAATGCAACCTTGAACCGTTTTATTTTCTCTCCTCTCTGCCCTTCTCCTCCCCCTTGCCTTGCCCTCTTCTCTTTGACCAGTACTTTTCCTTCACAGCCAGAAAGAGAAAAGAACTTTAACTGTTTTTCCCAAAGGGCTCTGGATGGTTCACTTTCTGTTTAGCGATTGACACCCAATCTAATATGAATGATAGATAGAATGTTGATAGCTGCCTCAACAGTCATTAATTTGCTAATAGAAATTGCTTTTTGATAATGCAGGTCAGAATGATGGCCTCTGGTTTGTAGATAAAGAAATTGAAACATGAAATGTTAAATGTCTTCTATGCAGTAGCTGTGCTGGGAATAAGTCAGGGGAAGGGCCCACTTATCTGGCATTCAGCTCTCTCAAAACTGTAGCTTCTTGAAATATAGGAAAAGAAAAGTGAGAGATGCACATAATATTTATGAACAGCCAAAATAATTATAACAGAATGTGGTTGGAAACATTCGTGCACTCAATTTACATAATTGTGAGGGATTTATTTATTCTCAGTTGACACACAATTTTAATAACATTGGATATTTTGCTTCCCAGTATATTAAAAATAAAACTTGAAAGCTAAAAATGGTTTTCAATAATAGTTGAAAATTATTAAGTACAAATTATAGGATAGACAGTATTATTGTTAAAACTTTATTTTCATTATTTGAGTATGATTTTTCACCACATCATGGATGAGCAAATGAAGATCCTGAG
The DNA here is from genome assembly GCF_000147115.1 of Myotis lucifugus. Classification (NCBI taxonomy): domain Eukaryota; kingdom Metazoa; phylum Chordata; class Mammalia; order Chiroptera; family Vespertilionidae; genus Myotis; species Myotis lucifugus. The sequence continues at coordinate 9,461,930 of NW_005871064.1, forward strand.
AAGCTAAATCATGTAGACAAGATTGCACAGTGGATTGAAAGAACAGACTGTAACTTCTGTGTATGTAACTCCTTATTTTACATGAAAAAAAAACACAAGGGTAATACATACTACATGAAATTGATTTGAGATCATGCATGAATGTATAATAAAGATCTTAGTTTTGCAGAAATTTCTAGGAAGGGGGTACAAGTTAAGCTGTAATTAGTGTCTTAATGAAAATTAACTGACAACCAGTGAGAGACTGGCTAGACAGGACAGAGGAGAACAGGGCTAATACAGGTAATGCTCCAAACACCACTCAGTGCTAAAGCCTTCACTCTGAGATTACACATTTTCACTCATTCCTTTCTCATCAGGTTGCATCTACAACATGAGATTATAGATTTAAGTTGGTAAGACTCAGTGTCACATATTTTGCATCTTTCCCAGCCTTGCCCGGTGCTCTCAGTCCACTGACAGATGCAAACTGCCCAGCTCAGTACCACCAGTTGATGCCTAATGATGATCCTTCCAAGGATTTGGAAGAAGTAACACCAGGTAGGTGTCAAATTGGGAAACAGCTAGTGGAGTCTTTGGTACTTTCACATTTTCTCTTCTCAATTGGACCTATATACAGGAGTATATACTAGTAGAGTCCTGGCTCCTTTGTCTCCATGTGAGAGAATTCTGAAAGGCCATTCCAGGTCAAGAGCTATCCAAATTATCTTAATGCAGTGGTTCTCAACCTTCCTAATGCCACGACCCTTTAATACAGTTCCTCATGTTGTGGTGACCTCCAACCATAAAATTATTTTCGTTGCTACTTCATAACTGTAATTTTGCTACTCTTATGAATCGTAATGTAAATATCTGATATGCAGGATATATTTTCATTGTTACAAATTGAACCTAATTAAAGCATAGTGATTAATCACAAAAAATATGTAATTATATATGTGTTTTCCGATGGTCTTAGGCAACCCCTGTGAAAGGGTCATTCGACCCCCAAAGGGGTCGCGACCCACTGGTTGAGAACTGCTGTCCTAATGCCTTTGCTGTGTATGCATCAAAGTTATCTTCATCCTCTATCCAATTCTGCATCCTTTAGTCTTTCATAAGCATGGTCTCTGGGATCCTAGAATTAAAATGTATTCAAGTACAGGTTTGCTTTTCTTGCTTGGCTGACCTGATTCATCACTTATAACTCACGACTTGCTTCCCATGTTGTTTTAATGCAACAACAAGACCCTGTACTATGCATAATGCTACATTATACTAAGGGAGCCTCTTTACAACATAGAAAGTGTGGCAGTGTACACATGACCATCGATGGGGTCCTCTAGTCCTATTATATTCCTTGTCACCCAGAAGATGTTCAGACTGATAGAGCAAGATTAGAGGTCCTGGTTCCCCAAAAGGGACATCTTCTAACAGGGGAAAAAGCATGAATATCATAAAACATTAAGCTATAGCTTTCACCCCATCATTTCAGCTTCATTGCTCCAAGAGACCTCAGGAAGGCACCAGCATCCCTGGGAGTTTGTTAGAAATTCAAACTTTCTAACCTCATCTAAGACCTACTAAATCTTAACATGCATTTTGCAAAATTCCCAGATGGCATGTGTGTGAATTAAAGTTTGAGAAGGCCTGCTCTCAAGCAATGTTGTTTAAATTTTTTTGACTTGCACATTTCTATCATTAACAAGAACATGAGTATGTTCATAATATTTATGATATTATACATAATACTAGAGGCCTGGTGCATGAAATTCATGCGCAGACACCTGTGTGTGTGTGTGTGTGTGTGTGTGTGTGTGTGTGTGTGTGTCCCTCAGCCCAGCCTGCACCCTCTCCAATCTGGGACCCCTTGAGGGATGTCCGACTGCCCATTTAGTCCCGATCCCACTGAGATTGGGACTAAATGGGCAGTCGGACATCCCTCTCACAATCCAGGACTGCTGGCTCCCAACTGCTTGCCTGCCTGCCTGCCTGATTGTTCCTAACCGCTTCTGCCTGCCAACTTGATCACCCCCTAACCACTCCCCTGCCAGCCTGATCGATGCCTAACTGCTTTTCTGCCAGCCAAATTGCCCCTAACTGCCCTCCCCTGCCAGCCTGGTCATCCCTAACTGCCCTCCCCTGCCTGCCTGGTCACCCCTACCTGTCCTCCCCTGCCAGCCCGATTGCCCCTAACTGCCTTCCCCTGCCAGCCTGGTCACCCCTAACTGCCCTCCCCTGCCAGCCTGGTTGCCCCTAATTGTCCTCCCCTGCAGACCTGGTTGCCCCCAACTGCTCTCCCCTGCTGGCCTGGTCACCCCTAACTGCCCTCCCCTGCAGGTCTGATCGCCCACAACTGCCCTTCCTTTCAGGCCTGGTCCCTCCCAAATGCCCTCCCCTACTGGCCTGATCACCCACAACTGCCCTCCCCTGCCGGCCATCTTGTGT
>NW_005871064.1:9464678-9591078 GCF_000147115.1 Myotis lucifugus
GGGGCAGTTGGGGTGACCAGGCCAGCAGCGGGGGGCAGCTAGGGGCAACAGGGCTGGCGGGGGGGGGCAGTAAGGGGCAATCAGGCCAGCAGGCAGAGGCAGTTAGGGGTGATCAGGCTGGCAGGGGGGGCAGTTAGGGGCAATCAGGCAGGCAGGCAGGTGAGCAGTTAAGAGCCAGCAGTCCCAGATTGTGAGAGGGATGTCGGAGGGGTCCTGGATTAGAGAGGGTGTAGGCTGGGCTGTGGGGACCCCCTACTCCATGCACAAATTTCGTGCACCAGGCCTCTAGTATGATATAAAGTCTACATAATATTTACCATTTAAAACTATATTGTGTACAATTATACCAATATGTCATAAACATTAAAACACATTTACAAATATAGAGACTGAAAAAAATAAGGAAAAAGGGTAAGGGCAATTCCCTAGTTTTCTCCCTCTCCTCAGTAGATTATCACTCACTCCCTGTGGGTTTGTGGTCTCTTTGTTGGAGATTGCCTGTCTGTATGAAGATACACCTCAACCTGTGCATTAGGTAGGGTTTTAGGAGAGAGATTAATGGAAATATCAGAATCATGAAAAGTCAAGGATTGCTTTCTCTGTCAAATGAGAATGGAAAGAGTGGCATGAACTGGCATAAAGTGATGACAGCAACTAAAAATGCCACCATTTCAAAGAGCCTCAGAGATTCAAGCAATGGAGGACACTCTCTTTCATTGTCCATTCAGTGTGATTCCTGTCGAAGACATCCACCAAATTTATCCATTTTTCACATGGGGTACTTGCTATTTGCAGGAATCTGATTGAATTTTCAGCAGCTGCTTAGCAGGTCATTTCATTTGTCAGGTAGACGAAGGTAATGAGAATTTATCAGCCCCCAGTTCCGTTTCACAGCTGATGCGTCAACAAGCATTTCTATAAATGTTGGCCCTATTTACTCAGGATGCATTTCAAATTAGCAGATTACACAAACACATACTTCATGTATGTATATATATATAATAATTATATAGGCACACACATATTTTATATACACACACATACATTACATATCCAGACCAGGGTTAGAACTCTATTCTCCATTTTTCTGGCATACCAAGATGAACCAAAATAGTGAAGCTACATGTGCCTGAATTGACATCTTCAATGATAATAGCAATAATGCTAAGGCTCAGGAGGTTGGTATGAAATCTGTACAGGACCCCTGGCATGGGAGCTGAGCTCCATTGTTCCACAAAGAGGAAAGCACCCTATAATTTCACTGAAAGTAGAAGGGCAGCAAAATGATATTGTTTAGAAAATGCACAAAATAATAGCCACTGTGTCAGCTGCCTTGTCAGCCTTTCTGTTAGCAATGGACTGTGACATGAGAGTGAAAAAAACTCTCTGTGTTAATGCAAGACAATTGAAATATTTGAGTGAGTCAGGAGCAGGGGGTCTCAAGAAGGAAATCAAGAGGCTTTGTTTCCCAACAAAGAAGGCAATGCAGAACTGACAGCAGCAATATTCAAGACAATTCAATATTCTATGTGGTAGTCAGAGGACATTGTTTCAGAACATTTGAACCGGATGGCCCAATGAGCAGTCACTGGTGAAACATTTCCTTGAATCAAATTTCCGTTCCAAACTCTATTAGGGCCTTGCAGGTTCACAAATTGTTTAATTCATGGTACTTCCTCAAGTTCATTCTTTGTCCATCCTCCTAAACTCCATACACAGATAGTGGTGATGAACTTACAGAAAGAGAATCCATGAGAATAAAAATTAAAAGATGTTAGCCAATGTTCCCTCAGGCCTGCTGTTCAATGGGCAGAAACACACAATGGTGTCCAGGAGCCCAGCTTCCAGGATGTAAAATGACTAGAAGTGCTCCACTCAGGATTGGGCCTGGGGCCATTCTTAGTGCTGGAAGTTAGAGCTGTGTTGGTATTTCCTTCCTCACAGAGAGTTTAAAAAATCAATTCCCAAATTGCTTCCTGGAGTTGTTCTTTTGTTAAAAGGTAAAGGACTAGGAAGGTGGGAGAAAGGAGCAGCCTCATGCATTGAACTAAAATGAGCTGACCTTTGGCTCTGTGAGTAGATCTCCAATTAACCAACACCCCTGTAAAGCAAGACCATGGAAATATCTTAAAATATCTAACATGGGACAAGGAGTTTAAGGTATAAATGCATACAAATAACCAGAAACTTTTTGTACAAGACAAAATAGATCTTAAACACACAAATCAAAAACATCCACTCAAAATGAGCATAAAATAAAAATAAAAATTCAAAAAAACAAATTTAAAATTCAAATAGTTAGTATGCCAGTCAGCATAATTAACATTACAAAAATATTCATTCCAGATTAAATGCATTTTACCATTTGACAAGCACTTTAATTTTTTACTCTGCTGTTGGTCTGCTTTTAGTATGCTGAATATGTTTAAAAGATAATGACAACATACTATTTATTTCAAAAAATTAGAAAAGCAAACAGAAAGAAAATAAGGTTGGAGGTATAAGAAAAAGAACCAATTAATAAGATTGGAAGTAAAAAATAATATTCATTTAAATAAAAATTTAATTGCTGTAATAGCTATACACTAGACCAGGGGTGGGCAAACTTTTTGACTCGAGTTCTTAAACTGGACCGGAGGGCCGGAACAAAAGCATGGATGGAGTGTTTGTGTGAACTAATATAAATTCAAAGTAAACATCATTACATAAAAGGGTACGGTCTTTTTTCTTTTTAGTTTTATTCATTTCAAACGGGCCGGATTCGGCCCGCAGGCCGTAGTTTGACCACGGCTGCACTAGACAATGTAGAAGAGAAGGTCAGTAGTTTGGAAAATAGTACCGAGGAGACACTTAGCATGCAGGATAGAGAGAAAATGTTAGATTATGTGAAGGAGGAATTAAAGAGAAAATCTTCACCACTTAGGGGTAGGCAAAGGTTCTTAAACATGACACCAAAAGCACATTCCTTAAAGAAAAAAAAAATAGATAAAATGGATTTCACTACATGTAAAGGTTTCTATTTAGAAAAATAAAACACTAGTAAGAGAATGACAAAACAAATTAAAGGCTAGTAGAAAATATTTGCAAATCTCATATGTAGAAAGGACCTGTATCCAGATATATAAATAACTCTCAAAATTTTCAGTAAAAAACCCACATAAAATAAAAACAAACAAACAAACAAAAAACAGGTATACTTCTGAGCAGGTGCCTGGGCCTGCAACCCATTCCCTTTGTAGGTCAGAGACCTCTGACAATGATATATACCATGATTATCAGCCCCTCGTCACCACACATTGTTCCCCTAAGTCTCTTGAGCCACTTTGAACCAATGTTGATCATAGGAAGGGGCACACATAAATGTGATCACACCCCCTCATCATGATCCAAAAATTGTTTAATAATTTGAGTCATCTGAAAATTGATCCAAAATATAATCCTCTGTGAATACTAATATAAATGCTGTTTGAATGTTTCAATGATATTAACTTTTAGAAAACAATATAAAGTTAGGGATTTGGGATTTGGGATTTGGGATGAGCCCCCTGAGGCACTAGATATCTACAATAGCAGTGGGATGGAGACAGGCTGCATAAAAGTGACACGTGATATAGCAGCTCAGTCTACTAGGATCAATTGCACAGCTGTCATCTGCAGGGTGTGGTGCTACTTTCACTATTTACAGTATCTCAATCTGTCTAACATTTCTATAGACCAGATGATTTTTTTTTACAACTTTCACTTAGCAGATAAGAAATTTTAGAAACAGAAAAACTTAAGTAATGTATTTAAGGTCACAAAGCTGGTATGAGGTGCCAAAGTCAAGACTGAATTCTGATGATCTAATTTCACTGTCCACACCAGTCCTTCACTGAGCCATCAAAGCACTGAGGGGGGAAATTCACTCATTTGGCACTGTCTGTCATTTATTGTAGAATTTATATGTATAAATATTATATAAACACATAGCCTATTTCTTTTTTTATATATATTTTATTGATTTTTTACAGAGAGGAAGGGAGAGGGATAGAGAGTTAAAAACATCAATGAGAAACATTGATCAGCTGCCTCCTGCACACCCCCTACTGGGGATGTGCCCACAACCAAGGTACATGCCTTTGACCAGAATTGAAGCTGGGACCCTTTAGTCCGCAGGCCGACGCTCTATCCACTGAGCCAAACCGGTTAGGGCATAGCCTGTTATTTCTATTCAGATGGACAAGTCTACACTGTACACTCTTATTGCCTGGCCTATGCCCCAAAGTGCAAAGACAATCACAAACCAATATTGTGCTCGTGTGCATTCTGTGCCTTTTCTTTTTAGTGTCAGTAGGTTCATCACGGTAACTTACCTTTCATTCTGGGATGGTCCTAGAAACATTTTATGTGGTAATCAGTGGCATGGCAGGTGTTGGCTTAGCAGCAACCTAGGACAAGAGATGCCTGATGAGGACTGTACTCCCCAAAGGCTGTATAAGTGAGAATCAGTGAGCTGCAGAGTCTCACTGTTTGTTGGAGACAGTAGCACACCAGAACTGAAGGCACTGAACTCATAAGATTTTCTCTAACTCTGCTTCCCTGCATTCAAAGAGCCATCAACAGTGTCCTTCTTTCAGTGTCCACACCTGAGTGTTCTTGTGACTGTGGCTGAAGCCTCAGTGCAGATCTGGTTTCTTCCTCTTCCAGACAGCATCCTGACCCTGATTGCAATGTATACATTTATATGACCCTCAGTAGCATTTCTCTCTCCCTCACCACTGTGTTGTAATTTGAAGTGAAGTTGCTGAGGAAAGAGCGCAGTCTTTGCCAACAGCAGGAATATGGCTGAATTCTATTTCTGATTCCCCCCACCCATGTGACCTTAGGTAGAATTGCATATGCTATGGAATTAGACATCTCTGGTTCAAATCTGAGATCTTTCATTTACTTGTGGAAACTTGGGCAGATGACTTAACTATATCTCTAAACCTCACTTTTTTCACCTATAAGGGTGGATAATATCAATTTCATTAATTGTACCACTGAACCAAATAAAATAGCATACATAGCTTATAGGAGCGTCACTAGAATGCCTTGAGTGTATTTTGGTAGCTTTTACTGTTAAAATGTATGTAAAGCACCTAACTCAGAGCCCAAGGCTTAGTGAACACCCTGTCAACTTCCTTCCTCCACCTCCTTCTGAAGTCTATCTTGTGTATTTTCTCGGCATTCAACATCAATTCTGGATACTGTGATTGCTGTTTTCGTGAGCTTCCATGGCCAGCCATTGACGGGGTCAGCATCTCAGGCACCCATCCTGTCCCAGCATTTCTCTAGTTGCATCCTCCACAGTGAGCTAGTAACTTAAAGGCCTCCCCAATATTTGAACCACAAGGAGCCATACAAGACTCCTTTCCTTGCATTAATTAACAGCTTTTTTGTGTTTGTTTGGGCTTTTTTTTGTCGCTGATTAATGTTAACAGGTTCTTGGAGTTCTCTATGCATATATAAAAATTATCCTCATACTGAGTTTCCTAGGGCTTTCATAATAAGTCGCCATGAGTATGTTGACTTAAAGCAACACATGTATTCTTTCACTGTTCAGAAGTCTGAAACCGAGGTGTTGGCATGTCTTGCTCCCTCTGAGGGCTTTAGGGGAGGATCCTTCCTTCTCTTTTTCAGCTTCTGATTGCTCTTGGAATCTTTAGTTTCCTTGACTACCTCCCTCAAATCTCTATCTCCACAGCAGTCACACTGTCTCCTCCTCTTCATGTGTTGCTGTGCCTTCTCTTCTGTATCTTATAAGGATACTTGTTATTAGGTTTAGGGCACACCCACATAATCCAGGATGATCTCCTCATCTCAAGATCCTTAACTTAATTACATCAGCAAAGGCCCTTTTCCCAATAAGGTCATAGTCATACATCCTGCGATTTAGAAAGATCACATATCATTTTGGGGGTCACCAATCCACTCACTACACTAGAAACAGGAGAAAACAAATGGAGAAGAAATGAATGCAGATCCTTTCCCATTCCCTCAAGGCTTAGGCCCCACCCCCCAAAAACATAGGCAGCCAGGACAACCTTTTGCTCAAGTCCTACCCTGTGGAAGAATCAGCCCCTGGAGGTACCTTCTAAAGAGTTGCATAGAGCCACCTCTCAGATAAAATCATCAAGGTGTTCATTGACCTCTCTGGTGATATTTTTTTCTTCTAAAAATACTTCACACAAGTGCTTGTTTTTCTGGTTTAAGGCCATCATACTTGTTTGCTAAGGCTCTAATCACCTGAAATAATTCCTTTCCTACTCCTTACCTATCCCTCCCGTGTTAAGTGCAGTTATCATATCCCTACCCACTGTCATCATTGCTCCAGGCTGGATGTATGAAGTTCTCTTAATAATCTTTCTCTGTAGGTCATATCCTAAATCCTTTTATCATTATTGGATACTTTCCAATTTATCAATGTCCCCTCTAAAACCAGCAGCCAAAATGCTTCAAGAAGTGTTGCGCACCTTGTTTTTAAGCAGAGATAACAGATATTCACAATGAAGTCGGGGGATTTTCAGAAACACATTCTGGAATTAAATCGCATGTATTAAGTCGGCTTTCCCAGTACTTTATGTATTCCTCCACTGTCTCAGCAACTGATTAATTTCTTCTAACCATAAGGAAAAAGGAGAAAATAGACAGTTCTGACTGGATTAGTTATGTCTCAAAATAATAGTTGCTGCTATTTACGCCATGCTCACCATGGGCCAGCACATGTGCTTTGCATGTGTTTGTTATCTCATTTAATTCTATATTCTCTCAAAACATAGGCCGAGAGAAAGTAGGACCTTCATTGACAACTGTACAACTATTCAATTATGATGCTTAAATTCAATCCCAAGTTTTGTTGCAGAGTCTGGTCCATGATACCACATGTCAGTAGAACACTGGGTCACATTTTAAACCCCTCATGAAGCCCTAAGAATGCTACTTTATTTAAAGGATAGTTCACTACATAGTCAGTTCACTGGCTGGGTTCAGCTACTTTATTTTCTCCAAAATTATTTGCTTGTCTAGATTTGGCCTTTGAATCAAGACTAACCTTTCTAAAGGGTCATTACCTTAAAAGGTCATTTAATCTATACCCATGCCTTGGGGGTGCCATTCAGGAAGGTAATTCCTCAGTGTCAATAAAGAATTCTCTTTGAAACTTTAATTCTATTTCTTATCAAAATTGTTTTACACAACTATGCACAAGCTCTACTTACAAAAGATTTCAAAAAGCAATAATATCTCAATAAACTATTCTATCCAGTCCTGATCCTACGCATGGTCTTAGTTCTGCAAGTTTTACATGGAAACAATAAGAAAACATAACTTTTGCTATGGAACTCAGTCTCACAGAAGCTGTATCTTAGGTTCAAGAAAATACAAATGGGAAGTCCTGAAGATAGTCTGTGATCCAGGGTGACATTTTGTGGAATAGACTGGAGGTTTATAAATCAGTTTAATGAGAAATTCCTAAGAGGCTTAAAAATTGCATTTCATAAGCCCATCCCAGACCAACTGGATTAGACTGGGGTCTGAAACTTGGTAGTTTAAAAAGAAATTATTCCAATAATCATTACTATCATAGTTGTGACTATGACTTTTGGCAAAATACAGGGTTGGGCAAAAGTAGGTTCACAGTTATGAGTACATGAAACAGACTTTATTCTTGTGCTATTGTTAATTATTGTATTACTAGAGGCCCGGTGCATGAAATTCGTGCACTCGGAGAGGGGGGAGCCCTCAGTCAGGCCTGTGCCCTCTTGCAGTCTGGGAGCCCTTGGGGGATGTCTGCCTGCCGCAGAGGTGGGAGAGTCTCTCACCACTGCTGCTGCACTTGCCAGCCATGAGCTCGGCTTCTGGCTGAGTGGCGCTCCCCCTGTGGGAGGGCACTGACCACCAGGGGGCAGCTCCTGCATTGAGCGTCATAGCTACTGGTCATTCTGCCATTTGGACGATTTGCATATTAGCCTTTTATTATATAGATCTACCATATGAACAACTGTAAACCTACTTTTGCATCACCCTGTATATTTTCTTTTCTTTTTTTAAAAATAATTTTTTTAAAGAGAGAGAGATAGAAACATCAATGATGAGAGAGAATTCATCAATTAGCAGCCTCTTGCACACCTCCTTCTTGGGATCAAGCCTGTAATCTGGGCATGTTCCCTGACTAGGAATGGAACCCTGGCCTCCCAGTTCATGTGTGGATACTCAACCACTGAGCTACACTTGCAGGCCCACATTGTATATTTTCAAAGAAAGTATACTAATGTTGGCAATAATATGGATACTATCCTACTGCTATTTCAGTCTTCAAAGTAACTTTCCACCAACCATTTCTTTTTTATTATTATTATTGATTTTTACAGAGAGGAAGGGAGAGGAATAGAGAGTTAGAAACATCGATGAGAGAGAAACATCGATCAGCTGCCTCCTGTACACCCGCTACTGGGGGTATGCCCACAACCAAGGTATATAGCCTTGACTGGAATTAAACCTGGGACCCTTGAGTCTGCAGGCCGACGCTCTATCTACTGAGCCAAACTGGTGACGGCCATTTCTTTTTTTTAATTATATTTCTTTATTGATTTCAGAGAGGAAGAGAGAGGGGGAGAGAGAGATAGAAACATCAATGATGAGAGCAAATCATTGATCGGCTGCCTCCTGCATGCCCCCTTCTGGGGATTGAGCCCACAACCTGGGCATGTGCCCTTGGCTGGAATCGAACCCAGAATCCTTCAGCCCACAGGCCGACGCTCTATCCACTGAGCCAAATTGGCTAGGGCTCCACCAACCATTTCATTTAACCTTTTCATTAATCCAAAATGTTGCTCAATGGACCAATTGCTATAGTCAAGTAGCATATGATAAAACTAAAGCTCAGGATTCCAAATTGCTACTCAGCCCCTACCCCTAAGCCACATGGGTATTAAGTGGCAGAGTTGTGCAGGAGTCCAGACCTGTGAGTACTCAGTCTAGTCTTTCTTCCCATACTAAGCTGGGCACCCTTCATGGAGAAAAGTTGAAAGCTAGTAAAGAGAATCCTATTTGGAAAATATATGGAACACTGATTGAGCCCCAGTCCTGCTTCTCACTTGCTACATCTTTTAGGCCTTATAGTGCTAAGAATATAGACTCTGGAATCACACCCCCAAAACCAAACACTAGTTCTACCCTAATAGCTGAGGGACAAGTTACTTAGTTTCTCTATACATCGGCATCCTCACATATTATGAAAATAAAATGTGTGAATATATTATATATTCATAACATATATCTATATACAACCTAGAACAGTTAACACTGAATGTTCCAATAAGTGTTAGCGGAGGAAAATTGATCAGGTAGGTGCAAAAGTTTTAGGAGGCATAGACTTATTTTTAATGCCAACTCTTAAAAGAGAAACTTAAACAGGAAAACCACATATGATATGCAATTTATAAATTAGAAGTTCTGATAGTAATTATTATTTCACTACTTTTAGTAAAAAATATGTTGAATGATACTTCGCATTTAGTGGGGACATATTGTGTGCCCAACACAATCCTATCTACCTAACGTGGGTTATTTCCTTTAATCCTCAACACAGCCCCCTGACCTGTGAATGTTTTTTCATCCTCATTTTACAGATAAGGACACGGAAGCTTAGGGAAGTTAAGTAACTTGTCCGAGGTCACAGAGCTGGTAAGTTGGGTAGCCAGGATTAGTCCAAAGGTCGCTTGTCTCCAGCCTCTGAGTGCTAAACCACTACTCTTACTGCTCTGTATGTGCAGTACCAGCAACATTTCCAAATGGAAAAGTTTATCCTGCATGCTTTCCACCCCTTTCTCTGATTCCCTCCCATCATTTCCAGTGCTTTTCATTCTTTCCCGAATGTCCCTCTCCACCCACACCCACCAGCAGTCTTTAGTGTTATCTTTTAGCTACAGGGATTCTATCACGCCAACCCCCTTCTCAGACCGGCCCTCCCTAGAATTGATCCATGTGCCAAAAATTGCTTCACCTTCACAATGAAATTGTCATTTTCTCCTCTCAGCCAGGTAATGAATGCGGAGAAATCTGACTATGTAATTTACAGCAGGGAAGGCATCACAGTAAGGAAGATAATCTTTACATTTCTGAGGGAATTTATTTTTCAAAAAGACATTGGTTAACTGAACTACATCTTTAGTGAGTGCAATGTCAGACAACGAAAAGGTGAAATAGAGGCTTTGGCCTGGGCTAGGGAGATACCGTGAGGTAAAAGCACCCCACATAGCCCTTGACACAGTCTATAGGGGCAGGTTTAAAAGGGAGGCCACAGCCATCATCTAAGAATTCACGCATTTGAAAGTGAAAAAGGGAATGTGCCCAAGTAAGACCAGTGTCTGGTGCACAAAGGGGCTCTTTCAAAGTCGGATTAAAGACGCCACCGTGTAATGGCAGGAGGGGTGTTGCGTGTCCTTTCTCCGGAGCAGCCTGCCCAGCCCCCTCTCCATTTTATTAAAGCCAAGAAAGAAGCATTGTCCTTTGGTTGAGAGGGAGCTGCCATACAACGTTGGCTCCCTCCCCTCCTAAAGCCAGCGTGAAGGTGTTCTCTATAGCGTGATATTTACAGACTAAAGAATGACATTTCCAGAGAAAGACAGCCAGCCTGTGGTAGGATCAGCTGCCTGGAAACTCACTTTAGGTAGAAATGGCTGTTTTTCCTGTTTTTCTATCACCTGTTTTCCTGCATAAAAGGTTTTCTTTTATAAAGTGCCCTAAACAACACACATGCACACACACAGCAAACTGGCAGGAGCCCCAAGAGAAGGGCCTGGGGAGGAAGCAGAACCCTGGGTCTCTCCTACTTTCTGCATGCTGGCTAACTGTGTTCCAGAAACATCTTTGAAAATCTTCTCTGTGAAGCCAGCTGCTGTGGAAGAGTCAAAGTTGGCTCTGACCTTCACAAGCTAATGTCTAGAAGTGAGTACAAAGAGAAAGTTAAGTAGTGAAAGATAACAATAAAGTAGATATCAAAAGGCAGATATGATATTAAGTACAGATGGTAACAACAATAATATTATATTGAATGTTCTCTGTGCTAAACAATGTATGTATATATGTGAGTGGATGGTATGTGTGTATGTGTAAGTGTGCCTATGTTATATATATGAATGTGTGTTATACACATATGTGTATAATATATAATGTACTTAATTAATCTTCTTCACTACAATATAAATTGTTCATATTAGCACCAGAGGACATGAGAATTAGTGAGAACTTTCCCCAAGGCATTTAGCTAGTAAGTATGTCATGAAGAAATTCCCAGACCCAGCTCTGTCAGACTCCAGAGCACATACCTTTAATCCCTTTAATAGTGCCTTCTAATAGTAGAGTAAATGCAACAGGGTTTAAAGAAAAAAAATCACTAAAGGCTGCAATGATATGTGGAAATCAAGAGGTTGAATTGGAAAAGTCCTGGCAAAATAGGTGTGGTCAAGATGAAAGGTAGCAAAAGGCCTGGCATTGTGATGGATTAAATAGAGTGTACTAACATGCCCAGACTATGGGGGTTGGGGATAATGGGAAGATTTTGATTAAAGAATGATCTTAAGGTTGAGATTCCATCCTAAGGACATTGGGGAGTCACAGAATATTCTTGAGTAAGACACATGGCACAATATTCTTCCCTAATAGGAAATTGTCTCCTGAAGGCTTCTTTCAAATGTGCTCATCTATTGTGGTAGTGTTAAAAACAAACACACAGAGGAAGAGTCCTTGTATTTTTGAGACATACATTGAACTATTTAAGAAAGAAATGGTACTATGTTTAGTGTTTGCTTTAAAAAACTCACTGTGTTTCAGGGGTAAAGGGAAGGAAGTGAAAACAAATTTGGCCACACATTGGAAATTGTTAAGACTGGTTCATGTTACCGTTCTCTGTATTTTTACATTTTTTTTCAAATTCAAATAATAATAAATTAAATAATAATCATTAGCAATTTATCTATTGCTTCAAATGGTGAGTATAAAGTAAAATAGAAAATAATAAAGTTACCTGTGATATTTTTGATAGTTACTGTGAAAAAAAATCAGTTCTCAAGTCATTTCCCATTATATTATTAACTTAGAAAAGAACATCTGATAATAGTAGTATCTTACACACATATAATCCTTTGCTACAAGTATTTCATATGCACCATTTCATGGATCCTCATAAGAATCCTGAGAGTAGCTGGGCTAACAACATGAAGTTTGTCCTGTGTGACATCTGGTAAGTGACTTCTGGTAGAGTCTTTTAAAAATCTTACTTTGACTTCTAAAATCCTCATTGCAGCTGAAAATTTAGTAGAAATAGACAGTCGTGACAAAATAATGGTGATTGCCACTGCTGTTGAAGGATGTGCGATATTGGTTCACAACCTTGAGGGTTCCCCAGATGAAATTCTAAACTGCCCCCCAAACAGAGAGCAAGGAGAGACCAAAGAAAGAGACAGGGTGGGTGGGAAGAGATAAACTAAAGAACTTGTCTGCATACATGCATAACCCATGAACAAAGACAATACTAGTAGGGTGGCCTGGGGTGAGGGGGCTAGAAGAGTTCTATGGAAGAAAAAGGGGGACATATGTAATACTTTCAACAATAAAGATTTTCTTCTTGGGAATTTATATCTGGGTTTCATTTTCCTATTTTATATTGAGTTAAAATCTTGTTCACTCCAAAGAAGATATTGCTATAGTTGCACTTAAATGATATGAGTTAACACCTGAGAGGTTTGTTATGTATAGATCTAAAAAGTTATTTTCAAAAGTGAAATGAATGAAGCTCACATAGCAGAACTGGGGCATCATGTTTGATCTTCTAGCCCTGGATAACCTATTAAGTGCCCTTTTATTCGTTTCCCTTATGTTGCAACCTGTTCTTCCCAGTTATAAGGCTGATAGGCTAGGAAGGCATCTATGGAATAAGAAGTCAAAATTAAAACATAGCTCAGCCATTAAGTGGTCCGATTGGCAAACTTGCCAGCCTCTTTTTATGCATTGCCTACTATTATTTTGGTGTTTTAGAGGCTTGACCATTAGGCTATTAAATCCTTTGAGTTCCATTTTCCTTCTCTATAAAAATGGTATGATACTGATGGCTAGTGGGCTGTTATATTTATGTCAGCATGAATAATGCAGTAAAAGTAATAACAATCATATAATGGTCATATTTTATATGATAGTTACCATGGTGTAATTAATGTATTCTATCTTCATTATTTAATATGGGCCTCCTGCCTTGTTTCATGTAGACAGCTGTTTATGTGCAGACCCAGATGCTGACAGTATCTGGTCTGCCATAGTTGCAGAGAGAGGTGAGAAAGAGAGCCATGGGTTCCTAATGCTCTCTCTCCTCCATGCAGTTGGTTTCTAGGACTCTGGGCCTTGAATAAGGGTGGCCACAGATTCTGCAACAATGGATCCTTTAAAACATGATTACATGCCAGGCACATTCCCACATCACTGGTGTGATATGTGCTGAGATTCCTATTTTACAAGAAAGGTGTTCAGGCTTGGAGAGTGACTAACCCCATGATCCAGAACCAGGAATTGGTAGAACCACCACCTGCATGCCCTTTACACATGCCATCATGTCCCTTGGTCATGAAAGTACCTTGATAAGAGACCAGAAAAGAGAGAGAGTAACTGGGTTCACAAATAAATAGTGCTAAATCGTCATTACACTTAGATACTTAAATTAATTTACTTTTTATTGTGCAAAATTCAAAGGCCTGTGATAGTAATCATTTAAAAAAAAACATAAAACACCAAGAAGGTTGCTGAATATAGCAGTGTGGCTTTCTGAGGAAACGGATCCTGGCACACTCAGGGATGCTCAGAGCATCCTCCAGGCCTCCACCTCTGCACAGAGCCCCACACAGTCATTCATGCTGATGCGGGGCTTACTTCTCCTTTTAAGATGGTGAGTTGCTGCACCCTGCCCTCATCCTGCCCTGCTCGCTGTTCCCCGTTACTTGTGTGTGTAGTTGCATGAGTAAGCTCACCTGCCAATGTAATGGGCCTGCTGAGATTATGATGCAGAAAGAAATAGGGCTGTTTGTTTCAGAACTTTTTTTATTCCTGTTTCCATTTTTGATTAAGCACTGGCTTTGGATATCAAAATGAATATAGTTTCCTTGGCAGCAGATATATATAGCAACTGCTAATGAGGAAACCACAGTGAGTTTTTCCTTCTGGGGAGATGTGAGGGAATGAGCAAGACTTGCACTGCTCCTCAAGTGGAACTGTTGTCCAAATCTGTCCCCTTCACTCTAATTTAAAGATTTTTAGATTAGTACTGTTCTACCAGTAAAGTCTTAGCTATTGAGCATCTTCGGGGAGGATCTCAGTTGGTGGAGAAAAACTATTGAGACTGATTGGGTCAGGGGCTCAGGGAGACCAACTTGAGGAGCGGACAAGGTCAGTGGAATACCTCAAACCCAAACGGACTTGCTAAATGCCAGTACTGTTTGGACATTCACCCACACTCAGGCAATTACTCTTTGTATGTGTGGGTGTTCAAGGCAGGGAATAGGGGTGATGGCCAAGTGGATAGTGGAATCACAGGAGAGACCAAGCATATCATTTAGAATGTCTGATCTTTTAGGGGAATGCCATGCTGGTGCGGGGAGGAGGAGGGTAACTTGAGGTATAACAAGCAAGTTCTTGGTTGTAACAAATATAAATTAGCTTCTATAGTCTAATAAATATATTAAAAAAATAGAGGCCCAATGCACAAAACTCTGGCAAGGGGCTCAGCTCCCAAGGCAGCGGCCGCCTCGGCCTCAGCTCCCCTCTTCCCCCCTACCCCCGCCATGGTGGCCGCCTCTGCCTCAGCCCTCATAGCCCCAGCTTCGTCCTGAAGGTTGTCCTGAAGGATGTCCAGAAGGATGTCAGGTCTAATTAGCATATTATGCTTTTATTATTATAGATATTGAGTAGCTCACAGAGTCTCTAAGCTATGCAATTGAGAAGAATGTTCAAAGCTATACCACAGAACTGACCCCATGGAGAGAACCTGGTCCCTCTACCGGGCAAAGATACTGTGGAAGTCAGTCCCAAGCATATGTGATTGTTGGAAAAATTCACTTCCTGCCGGCTGTAAAGCATGATGGCTTGTTTCTTCAAGGCCAGCAATAGAATCTCTCTCATTAGGAATGGCCATTCCCTCTTTTAAAGACATCCACCTAATTAATTCAGACCCATCATGTATAATTACCCATAGGCATGTAGAATATCTTAAATATGGAGGTGATATCCATCACATTCACAGGTTCCAGGCACATTCAAGAGGTGGGAATCATACAGGCTAAGTACACCAGGCCATAGAAGTTGAAGGTTCCTCTTAGAATTCTGCCTACCACATTATTGAACATTGTATAAAGGAACTTGACATCTCTCCTGACTTATGGGGATTTGTTGAAAGGTTTTGAGAAATAGAATAATGAGAGCATATTGTTTTCTCTATGAATCACTCTGGCAGCAATGTGGGTGATAGATTTTAGAGGACCTGCAGTTTGGTGGACAAGATATTAGACTAGGCAAAGATTTCAGTAAAAGATGATGGGGAAGTAGAATTGAATGGCACCACTGCCCTGTTGTAATTCAGATCAGAAACCTAGGCCTCATTTATGATTTCTCTATCTGACTTATATTCCATATCGAATCCATAAGCAAGTTGTATCAACTATAACTCCTTAATATCCATAGAATATGTAACTTCTCCCACAGCTATCATCTAGCCCAAGCCACCATCATCTCTATCGTTCATTCTTCCCATCTTTTAAAATATAATTTAGATTTATATTACCATCCTTCCCAGATACCTCAAGGCTTCTCATTGCTTATAAAATTAATCAAACCTTGTTATCACAATATAATGAACAACATAATCTGATGAACAAAAACAGATCCAGAGACAGAGAAGCATCAACCAGTTCGTCAAACCTCAGAGGGAAGGTAGGGGAGGGTGGGGGTAAGGGGGCGAGATCAACCAAAGGACTTGTATGCATCCATATAAGCATAATCAATTGACACAGACATCAGGGGGGTGAGGGCATGAGTGGGGGGTGGGGGGGTAATGGGGGAATAAGGACACATATGTAATACCTTAATCAATAAAGAAAAAAAAAAAACCTCCTTACCACAGCTCACTGGGCTCTTTTCTCTGCTTATCTTTCAGCTCTATTGTTAGGCTCTGAAACTATAATCCCACCATGCTTCAGCCAAAGCCCCTTCGTTCTGTCTCAAATAGCTGGATTATTCATTACCCAAGGGCCTTTGCACCTGCTATTCCTCCAGCTTGAACTTCTACCCTCCATATATGGTTCTTTCTTATCATACAGGTCCCAGATTAAATGTCACTCTATTAGAGAAGACAAGCAAGTCACTCTCAATCGCAATACCTTATTTTATCATCTTCATAGGTATCTGTATATGCACTTATCTTATTATCAGTTTCCTTTTCCACTAAAAATAAATTCCAAGAGAACATCACCCTTTTCCCTCAGTTTCTCTAATGTATATATAGGTGGCTGGTACATATTAAACTATTTAACAGTATTTATTAAACCAGTATATGCATCAGAGGAAGTTTTAACATTATTTGGACTTGATGATTAACTGAATGTGATTGGCAATGGAAAGGAAACATAAAAGGCTCTTGACTTTGTATTATGGATTTCTGAGATGAAATTTAGGAGGGGGTGGAGCAGGATTTGGACAGAAAATAAAGGGCACATGCCGGACACAGAATGATATAATGGATGAAATGTAAGAAAACCTTTTTGAAGTTTTAAGAAGCAAACTGATCAGCACTATTTTATGATGGATTGATCAGACTACAATACAGCTATTCCATTTAATATGAAAACCCTGCTGCTGTCTTTAGGGATAGGAGCTCCATTGTCATCTTCAGGATCAAGTTGAAGACTGGACAAACTTCAGGTATCTCAAATACTAGCCATTTAATTACAGGATCACAGAGTGTGAATACTCTGGAGACCAGAGGAGTTCAGAACTTGGCTTGAGAAGAGATACACCTTTGCCTGTGAGAACAAACACCTTTAGACCATTCTCTCTGGTTTAATAAAGAAGTGTCTCCAACAATTGAGAGACTGTGGAGTGAGTTCCATGCTTTCTCAAGGTGAGTAGATATTTCATCTGAAATTTTCATGCCTGGCATGTTTTGCTCCAAATGTTTTCCTTGCCTTTTTGAAAGGCCATGTTTATTTAAAGGAAAATCTAATCTGCCTATGCCTGATGCTTTTCCATTTAGCTCCGCCAAATGTCTTTTTGTTTGTTTGTTTGTTTGTTTTTGTGGGTTTTTTTTTGCTAAGAATTACGTGCTGATCAAGTGATGGTGTTGCTTGTCAGAAGTGAAAGTCACACTTACCCAGTGAAAATCTCCATAGCCCAACAAAAAGCATGAATTCCCTTTGACGGGTCCCATCCAGGGAGGCTACCCCTGGTTATAACCTTAAGAGAAGTGAAACAGGGCTGTTTCCTTTTGCTAGAGTCCAGCACTGAAAACGCTAGAGCCCTGGAGAATGGTTAACCCTGTGATGGGACTCTGTTTTGTTCCCTGGCCCACTGTCCATTTGGCAGTGAGTCCCTACAACTTTGTGCACTTGAACTGTTCTTCCTGAGTGCGCACCACTGATCTACTGACTTCCTGGGGTGGTGAGAGACAAAGTGAAAAGGAGGAAGAGAATGTATTAGTGGAGTCTTTGGATCACATAGTAGGCTCCTCCCATCCCCCAGTGTTGAATCCACTCCCAGCCACTCAGAAGAATCCTGGGCTGAAGAGGAGAAGGCTGCCTGGGTCCTGGTTTAAACAGAAACAAGAAATGTGGATTTGGATGATGTTTTGTGTTTCCTTCTTGACTGCTCACCAAGAACCCAAGAACCATTTCATTCCCGGAAGACAGTGACTCTCCCTAGTGGTCTCCCCTGGACTTCAGCAGAGGTGGGAATATGTCTGCACCCAGCCCTCCCTGAGGGGGTGAGAAAGGGGGTGGAGGAGGCGGGTATGTTCTAAGGTGTGTGGATGCTGGCTCTCCTTCCAGAGGATTCTTCCAGTGACATGCATCTCTGTGCACTGGGTTCCCACACAGCTTTCCAATCTTCACTAATTTCATTCCCCATCCCCTAATGTCAGAACGAATTCATAACATCATGCCCACTTATTGCTCTCCTTTCTTCCCTTCTGACTGCTTCCAAATGTTTATATCAATTGATCTGAGGATAGTGGAGGCAGAGATTAATGGGCCAGGGAGACATTTTACAGACCATTTTGCTCAGTGTCATTGTGATAGTTTCACATTTATTTACAGTTTGTAAACACATATTTAACATATAAATTAGAAAGAATTAAGTTTATCCTTTCAATATCTTCATACTTTCCTTGGACTCCCATATGCGTTGTTGAGAGGGGAAGAAAGGGCTGTGCTTTGGCCAGTACTAGGAATGGGAACTAAATCTAAGACTGGCTTCCAGTGGGCAAGCATCACACCTGGGAACATCATTAGCCCTGTCTTCAAAGAAAGTGATGGACACTCATTGAACTAACCCAGGCACTCTCTGCAGACAGTCAGGATCTTCTGGCCACCAGGGCTCAGCTCTGTTCACTAACAAAAATACTCAGTTAACACCTATTGGAAATACGGAATTGTGTTTGCTCAGTATACATTAGCTAGCACCCACAAAATTTAATTGTGTTTGTATGAGGTGAATTCCTTCCGATCCTCCTATCCACCAGTTAGATATGAGTCCTCCTTAATGTTGTTCATATGTGTTTAGAAGCAATTCCCTCGGCTCTTAAGCATCCATAAGATTGTCATGACTCTGTCTTCTTCTATGCTGCCCCCTCAAGAGGTGTGTACTATACTCAGAATTAAAGAAACATTGAAACCTCTACTCTTACCTAGAAAGGACTCCCTAGATTTACCCAGGCCTTGCTATAAATTGCCTCACTTCCACTGTAGCCAAGGCTAGGCTATTTCCTTTAATGAGAGTTTACTGAATGTTCAAAATCTACATCTAAAGATGGGTTATTCAGGGCAACTAAATGTTAAAGCTCGTGGAGCCCAGAGGTTTAGCCCATCCACAGGATCCATCTCTACATGTCAGAAAGAGTTGTCCTCAATGCTTGGAGTGCTCAGAGCACCTCTGCTGCCAAGTCCAGACCTAACTGCCAGGGGACTGAAAGTATAGGAGTTCTGCTCTCTCTGGTCTAATGCTTGCTTCTCCATCCCTCATTCCCTAATCCAAGATAGGCCTCGTGTCCAGTAACTGACAGTGAGAACAGAGCCATTCACTCTAGGGGAGAGTGCTTCCACCTGCAGGTTATGAGGTTGTACTGTGGCAACTAGCAGAATAGTAAAGTCAAAACTTCATGGCTTCAAATTAGTGTGTTCATGTTCACAAATATAAAAGCGTATTCATTCATTCATTCATTTATTCATTCAGCAAGCCATAATTTATTGAGCATATAATAACTACAACCTATCACTGTGCTTGGCATATAGTAGGTGCTTTATAAATACTGGCTTATTGATAAATAGCTGATCCTTGGATAAGCAGGTAGTTTGTTAAGAGAACTCTCTCTGAGGTCAGCTAACCTGAGTTCAAGCCATAGCTCTATTCCCTACCAGTGACCTTGGTCAAGTTACCTAACTTTTCTAAGCCACAATTTCTTTATTGGTAAAGATGATGATGATGATGGAAATGATCATGATGATGATTATAAAATGATAATGCCTCTCTTATAGCTTTGGTGTCAAGCATTTTAGTTAGGATGAGACATTAGGAGATTAGAAAGCTCAGCATAATCACAGGTGAGATCTGGAATTAATCTTGTGATTTCCCGACTCTCCTGTGCCCGCTCTGTTGCAGTGAGGACAAGCCTCCTGTCTCAGTTATTGTGCTATTCTGAGGTCTGTGTAGACATCCCTTTCTGTACAGGGGCTCACTTGGTTGGGCCTCTGACAACCTGTCTAATACTTTCCAGCTTTTTGCACTTAGGAAGCAGAATCTTTATATTTCAGATTCTGCTTGAAGATTGGTCTCGAATCCATTTACTGCCTGGAATTCTGACAGGGGGCATGCCTAGACTCCAGTGTTGCCTACCTCCATGCCCACCAAACAGAAGAAACCACTTTGATTACTGACACTGAATAAGACTGGCATTATCTGATAGTGCTGATTTTTAGAAATTAAAATCTACATCAGAGGTTTATCAAAGATTACATGAGGAAAGGCACCTAAAAAATTAAGCATAGTAATTTTACTGAAAAGATGTGTCATTTACACTGTGAGAAATGCACAATTGTGGATTTCACCATTGTGTAAATATTACAGAGTGCACTTACACAAACCCAGATGGTATAGCTTACTACACACCTAGGCTGTATGGTATTGCCTATTGCTCCTAGGCTACAAGCCTATACAGCATGTCACAATACTGAATGCTGTAGACAATCATAACACAATGTTAAGTATTTGTGCATCTAAGCATATCTAAACATAGAAAAGGTACAGAAAATTTTGGTATAAAAGATTTTAAAAAAATAGCCCTAGCTGGTTTGGGTCAGTAGATAGAGCATGAGCCTGCGGACTCCCGGGTTTGATTCCCGTCAAGGGCACAAGACTGAGTTGCAGGCTCAATCTCCAGTAGGGGGCGAGCAGGAGGCAGCTGATCAATGATTTTTCTCTCATCATTGATGTTTCTATCTCTCTCTCTCCCTCTCCCTTTCTCTCTGAAATCGATAAAAATATATTTTACAAAATAAAAGATAAAAAATACATTTGTGTAGAGTATGTACCATAAATGGAGCTTGAAGGACTATAGGTTGCTCTGGGTGAGTTAGTGATTGGTGGATGGATGTAAGGCCTAGGACAGTACTGTCCACTATGGCAGTTCATCTTTATAAATACTATGCATTTAAGCTACTCTAAATTTATGAAAATTATTTATTTCTTCAGTAATAAATTAACCTAAGCTTACTCTAACTTATTTTACTTTATAAACTTTTTTTTCTGACTTTTTGACTCTTGTAATCGCACTTAGCTCAAAACACAAACACATTGTACAGCTGTCCAAAAATATTTCTTTCTTTATATCTTTACTAGAGGCCCAGTACACGATTAAATCGTGTGCATGTAGGGTCCCCTAGGCCTAGCCTGCCGTCAGGGTCATGTCCGCCCCCCACGACACCTCGCACACTCCACTGACACTGCCGGCGCCCTGTCCCACTCGCCACGAGAGCCACTGCTCATTTGGTCGTGATGCCTTTTATGATATAGATACTAGATTATTAGCTATGCATAATGCATTTAGCTATAACAACACTAGGTGATAAGAATTTTTCAGGTCTATTATAATATTACTGAAGGCCCAGTGCACAAAAATTCGTGCACTCGCCCCCTACTGGAGACTGAGCCTGCAACTCAGTCATGTGCCCTTGACCGGCCTGCACCCTCTCACAATCTGGGACCCCTCGGGTAGGGTCCCTAGGTCTGAGATCAGGGCCTATCGGGACTTTCCTTCCCCCAGCTGCAGGCAGCTGGTCCCACTGCTGCTGCTGCCACTGCTTGCCATCTGTGCAGTGCTCCCCCCCTCCCCCCCCCGCCACCGGTGGCCTCCTTCTGCAGGCAACAAGCATGGGGTGCAATGGCTTGGCTAGCCTGGGCCTCCCTCTGTCAGGCAATCGCTGGCCGGCTGCACACCTGCCACAGAGATGCCACTGGTGGCCTGGGCCTCCCTCTTTCTTTGCTTGGGGGCAGAGCCAGCCCTGTGAGAAGCCATCTGCCTACCTGATCGCCCCTAACCAATCGCCTACCTACCTTATCACCCCTAATCACTTGCTTGCCTACCTGATCACCTCTAACTGCTTGCTGGGGGGCAGGGCCAGCCCAGCGAGAAGCTGTCTGCCTACTTGATTGCCCCTAACCACTGGCCTGCCTAACTGATCACCCCCAACTGCTTGCCTGCCTATTTGATCACCCCTAACCACTGGTCTGCCTACCTGATCACCCCTAACCACTCTGCCTGGCTGCCTGATCACCCCTAACTGCTTGCTGGGGGGTGGGATCAGCCCTGTGAGGGGCCATCTGCCTACTTGATCACCCCTAACCACTGGTCTGCCTGCCTGATTGCCCCTAACCACTTGCTTGGGGGCGGAGCCAGCCCAGTGAGGGCCCGTCTGCCTACTTGATTGCCCCTAACTGCTGGTCTGCCTGCCTGATTATCCCTAACCATTCTGCCTGCCTGCCTGATAGCCCCTCACTGCTTGCTTGGGGGCAGAGCCAGCCTGGCCAGGGGCTGTGGTGGTTCTTGTCTCTGGTCATTCCCAGTCATTACTCTTATGGTAGCTGGCCTTTTATTATATAGGATAGGACCACAGTCATATATGTGGTTTGTTGTTGACCAACACATCATTATACAGCATGTGGTTGTATAACTCTTATAATCATGATGTGCTGTCATCACTCACTTTCATGTTACATTCATCACCTTCCTTTCCTCTTTTTACCTTCCATTCAATGATGCAAATTAGCTGAATGCACGGGTTGATTGATAGATATAGTCCTAATTTTCTGCAAGTCCACCAGCACAAAAGGGCATTAAGAACTGTAGTCATGGTGATGCTGGGCATAAATTCATGCCTATACTACCTTCTAGGCAAATGTATCTTACCTTGTCTTATTTTAATATAAGACTCATTGAACCATAGGGTTTCCCACTGCTCTAGGAAGTGCTTACCCATAAATTTAAATTTCTTCCTAGAATCTATCAGGTATAAACATTTTAATATTTTATATAGTCCAATCATACCTTCAGGACACACAATTTATTTACATAGAAAATGAGCTATTGGGAATTCTTTTCAGAAGAAGTTTTCATTCTTTGAATAATTCTAATGGATAGCTGATTTTCTGGAAAAATCTTCTTGAGGTTTTTGTATTATTCATGGAAGAAACTATGCCTCCCAGTTCATTGAACATGTAGATCTATTCCAAGTAAACTAATGGTGAAAAGTCTTGAGATGTTGGTTTAAAAATATAGCCATGAAATGGACTTTTGCAATCAAGCTAGGTTTTTAATACTGAGTGGGTTTAGCTAAGTTTTAATATTACAGTGAGATAGAATTAAAATGAGAAAACAAAATTCCTGGTCTGTGTGTCTTGTGAAAAATAAATACGTAAATACATTTATGGGTTGTGCTCTGCATATATATATTTGGATCATGGGGAAAATGGAATTCTACTTTCCCAATACCCTCACCACTCTGCATTACACAATTCTGGAATGACAGGCTTATAGCTAGTCATATATCCTTCAAAGTACTCAACCCAGTGACTTTTACAGTACTGGCATCAAATGAGTTTAAGTCAATACATTAATAATTAAAAAATAATAGTGTAAAGTCTATTTTTCTCTCTTTTTCTAAGGTTGAAAAAAACACACAACAGGAAGCAAATGGAGAGAAGAAAAGTAAGAAGCATAAAAACAATATCAGCAGGTAGAGAAGTATCTATACCTCGACCCAGATGTGCTAGAAAGGAGTAGCATCAGTAAAACCATCATTATTATCTTCATCATCGTTCTTTTTGATAAATATTTATCTTGTCTATAGAGTTATGAGTATATGTTCCTATTTTCAATCTGTGCTCTGCCTAGGAATCTTTTATCTCCATGCTTAGGTTACAGAGAAATGCAAGAATATCCTTTAATTATTTATCTTTAGACTCAGGATCTTGCCAAGGATCCCCATTGGGCTTACATAGTAAGATGAAATGGGAACAAAAGTAACCTCAAAGATTCCAGATATGCCATTATTTGAAAGGGAACTTCAGCCCTACCTTGGAAAGCCTGTTTTTTCTGAGGCTAATTCAGTGCTCCTAGCTGATCAGAGTAAAACTGTCATCCAAAATAAAGACACATCCAGACCCACATTTTTGACATAAATGCTGTATGGATGAGTGTGGGTCTTCTCCCTTCCAATTCTTTCTCTAGGAGACTGGTTCTCATTTCTGAGAAAGCAGGTAAGTGGTTCTCTGTCCTAATTATCATCCCAAAAAGTTGTCAGGCTTATACTGATTCTCAATCTTTTCAGGAATGGTTGTTCGTTTTAAATTTTTTAAAATTGATTTGATGTTAGAGATGCGAAGGAGAGAGAGGGAGAGGGAGAGAGGGAGAGGAAGAGAGAGAGAGAGAGAGAGAGAGAGAGAGAGAGAGAGAGAGAAATACTGAAAAAGAAAGAAACATCAATCAGTTGCTTCCCTAACATGCCCCAACCAGTAATTGAACCCACCCCTTTTGGGGTCCTGAAGATTGTTCCAACCAACTGAGCCAGACTGACCAGGGTAGGAATGGTTGTTCTTTAAAAACGATTCCATTATAGGCACTAGAGGTCTCATAGAAACCTTCCCTAATGAGGTTAAAATTTAAGAGGGAGACATAAAACTTATTCTTATCCCTCAAGTACTTACAAAAAAAATCAAGAAGCTATAAGAAACTGGAGGCCCAGTGCACAAAATTCATGCACTCGGTGTGGGGGGATCCCTCAGCCAGGCCTGCAACCTCTCCCAGTCCGGGAGCCCTCGGGGGATGTCCAACTGATGGCTTATGCCCGCTCCCACCACTGCCTCTGTGCTTGCCAGCCGTGAGCCTGGCTTCTGGCTGAGCAGCACTCCCCCTGTGGGAGCACACTGATCACCAGGGGGCAGCTCCTACATTTAGCATCTGCCCCCTCATGTCAGGGTGCATCATAGTGACCAGTCATTCTGCAGTTCGGTCAATTTGCATATTAGCCTTTTATTATATAGGATAAGCTGATGGTGGAGAGAAGATACATGTCAAAAATCCAGTGTCTTAAAACTTATTCGATTATTTCTTACTATGGGTCACATGAAAATAACAACTCATAGTTTACATTTTCTACCATTATAAAAATACTAGATTTCACAAAACATTTACACTTGCCATATGTGACTAACAAAATATTTTCAATTCTATTTTCTATTCTATTCTATTTATGCAAAAGTGAATTCTGACCACTAAAATGATTTCCCAACCCATTATTGAATCCTTACCCACATCTGAAAAACCTGGTCTCAAAAATTCAGACTTTGTTTTACAAACATTCTTAATAATTTAATGATTCATCCCAACCTGTGGAAACTAAAAACAGCCAACTGCACAGAGTCAAGCACAATTGATAGAAATAAGAATGAAAGCAAAGAAGTGAATATTTTCAGCAAGGCAAGTACCAAACAAAAACCACTTCCAAAGTACTCAAATGGGGACCATTTAGAGCTAGAACAAAGAGCTGCTCGTACCTCAGACAGACCCTGAAGGAGACAGCTGCATTATAGCTCCAGTCAACAAGTACTGATAATGAAAACCCCCAGTCACCAAAAAAATGTTCATTGAAGACCCTCAAACATATTTAAAGCAATTCAGCCAATTATGGAGCAACTAATTTACCAAAAGCATTGCATTTGAATATTAAACAGACCATTTTTGAATTATTTTTAAGGAAAATATTTATTATAAATATAAAAAATATATGTAATGTGGTGGTTTTGAAAACATATTGCCTGGCATGGAAGGCTTATACCAGCCCAGGAACAGAGCCTCCCAGCTATGTGGTTTAATAGTCTGAAAATTGGACCAGTGGGATCTACTATTTTTATTATTTTTCTTATCATTCAGCACCTGACAGAAGCAAGTCTGCACTTCTGCTAGAGAGGCTAATGCTGGATCCATACCTCCTCATTCTCTGCTTTACCCTCTCCTGGGTACCTTTCAGTTCTGCCCTACCCTCTCCTCTCCAGACCACTGCCTACTTGCTCTCTGTGTCAGCACAGACACCAAGACCTCTGCTCAGCCATCTCAGCATTTTGTGAAACATTATGATTTTTTGTCTGACAAGTCAGTCTTTTCTTCAACTCTTGTATTCCTTTGTAGGACTTCTACTTTTTCTTCTACCCAAGGTTAGATGCTCTCTCTTATCTTACATTCCATCTTTATTCTCCTATTTTAGATTATAGTCTTATTAATTCTGTACACAGAAGCTAGAGAGGGAGAGGAGAAAAAAGGCAGTAATGGATACAAGCTCAGCTTTTCTTTTGATATAACACTAGAATTCCTTGAAATATACTTTATATACTATGTAATTACCCAATTGTATAGTTCACATAGAAAATTAAATGTTTAATTTATCTCTTTCATTTATCCAATTTTCATAATACATTGATTCCTTTTCATCTTTAGAAAACACACACACACACACACATACACACACACACATTACTATGAGTATTTACTCATGGATTTAAACATGTTTTATTAGTTTCAATCTATTGAAATTGTTATCTCTCTTAAAGTTTGAATTGTACCATTTTTGGCCTGTGGGTGTATATAAAAGTTGTTTCCTGGGTCTTTTGAACATAACTGTAGAAGCCTTTCATGGTTTTTTTTGCTATCTGGGAAAAAGATATTTTAGATGAGAAATTCAGCCATTTACCCACAAGATCCTGATTTCTTTCAATGGAGATAGTATTTCAAGACCTCAACCAGAATTTCAAAAATATTTATTACTGGACTATAAATACTTATTCAAGTAATACTGGTATTTTCCCCTTATACTACATTTTGTATCCTCTTATTTCATGCCAATGACTTTTTAACCATTTTGTTTGTCTGAAGCTTGATGTCTAATAAAACATCAAGGCAACAATATTCTCTGAGATTATGTGTGGTTATAATAGTGTATATGTGACTTTATATTTGAAAATCAGGATTACTGGATATAAAATTTTTGACTCACATTTTTCCCCTTAATGGTCTTAAATATGTTATTACATTTTTTATTTGGCATAAAACATTGCTATAAAAATCTAATAGTTAGCTAATTTTATTTTCCTTGTAATTAATATGCCTTTTTTTGCCTTGATGTCCAAAGAATTTTCCTTTTTCTTTAAAGACTGATATTGTAAGTAGAACACATCTTGCTGCTGTAATTCTGGGTGAGTATTATCAAGTGCATGTTATTTTTTCTCAATATTCAAATTTTTATTTCAGAAACTTTTCTTGCACAATATATTTTAATATTTGGTCTCTCTTCAAGCTCTGTTTTATTTTTGTTTGTTTGTTTGTTTTCAGAGTGTCTGATTATACATACTTTGCATCTTCTTTGCCTGTTTTTAATCTCTCACTTTCTTAATTTTTTTTTAAATCTCACTTTTAATTTCTTTTTACATTTTTCTAAATATATTATTTGTTATTTTCATTTATATTTGTATTCTCTCTAGCTTAGTCTTAATTTATAAATTAATATTTACTTTTATTTTGAATTGTTAAATTCTGTCACCTAATTCTGAATTATTCTCATTATGATTTACATTATTCTTTCAGGTGTTATTTAATTTTATCCATATATCTTAACTAATTTAAGAATAGTAGAATATAGTTTTCATTTGTCTATTGAGTATGTCATTCTGGCATTGTTTTACTTACTCGAGAGATACTCTTCTACTATTTCTTTTCTTTTACTTCATAGTAACTCTGCATGGGATTTTGCCACAATGTTTTTCTGTTGTGCAATTATATGCAAAATTAAATTTCCTGAACTTGCAAATGGAGACTTGATTCAAATAGCTTTTCAAACTTTAAAAAGTTACATTTTCTATTGTTTTAGTATATTAGCAGAAATATGGTAGCTTGTTTTGTCAAACTACTGGCTCTGTTCCCCTGCCTTGTCTTTCACATTTTTTTTCCTTTATCTCTGTTGTTCCTATCTTGATCAATTTTTCTTTTACCCACAGTAGTTTTCTCTTCAGCCTTATGTCCTGACTAGAAGGCTGGATTGTTTTAAATGTATATATTGATTGTTTTAAATATATATATATAGATTTTTATTGATTTCAGAGTGAGGAAAGGAGAGGGATAGAGAGATAGAAATATCAATGGGAAACAAGGATCAGCTGCCTCCTGGACACCCCCTACTGAAGATCGAGCCTGAAACCCTGGCATGTGCCCTGACCTGGAATTAAATCATGACCTCTTAGTTCATGGGCTGATGCTCAACCACTGAGCCACATCGGCTGGGCTGATTATTTTTAAAACTTATAAGGACCAGACTGCTTTAGGCCTTATCTCAGAACCCTTACAATTAGCTACTATTTAAAAAATGTAGAACTCTTTTCATTTTCAGCTGCTGTTCTCATATTGGCCTGCCACACTTTACAACGTATGTCTTTTAGCTTTGGGGGTTCTTTTGTTCTCATGTTGATCATATGCCCCATCACTTCCTTTTACTTCTTTCATCACAGACTCTGGTACTATGCAGATCTCATAACTGTTGGTGGTTTGCCCTACAGACTCATAATTTGCAGTATATAAGAAAACGTGTTGCCCAGCCTTCATATAAATTTTCTTCATGACTTTTGCTTTTACTGGCTTGTTGCCCTATTCTTAGGTGAAATCATGGAAAATCCAGACTCTATACTACCCTTGTTAATGCTAACTTCCCAGAATTATCTGGTTTGTTATGCTTTATGCTGAGCTACTCATTTTTTGATAAACTATTTGTGGAAATTCTTTGAAGCCTATAATAAATGTACATTAGCGATGCTATCTGTATAAATCATTAAAATTAAACTCATGGGCTTCCGATTCCAGACAAAATGGACTAAGCACATTCCACCCTATACCTCCCATTAATTAAAATTACAACCCAAGAAAAAAAATATAAAGCATTGATCAAAAGACTATGAAAGGTAAAGAAAATAAGGCAGTTCATCTAGGGAAATCAAGACTCAAAGAGCAATGCAGTGGAGTTTCATCAAATTTCTTTTTCCTTTTTTATTTTTTCTTTCCTTCTATTGTTTTTTTTCTTTATATCAGAGGTCAGCAAATATTTATTATTAAAGGTCAGATAGTAAATATTTCCTATTTTCCTGCCATGTGGTTTCTGTCAAAATGGCTCAATTCTGCCTTTGTAGGAGAGAGAGAGAGAGAGAGAGAGAGAGAGAGAGAGAGAGAGAGAATACAACTGTGTTCTAATAAAACTTTATTTACAAAACCAGATAGTGTGTCAGCTATCCAACTTCTCAAATTGCTTCTGCATTATGCTCAAACATGAATGAGATAAATTAGAAGTATGTTGCCAGCTAATTCAGGTTTCTACACCCAAATCTCCATATGTGTTTGAGAGTGTATGTATGTAAAAATATAAACTGTTCAGTCAAGGAATATCCTGAACTTAATTAAAAAATAATAGTATCACCCTGTTTTAAAAGTGTTAAATCCTCTGTTTTCTGAGTAAAAACAAAATCTACATCCTAAATATGATGTCTTTCACATTCTTAAATATATTTAGTGGGTAGAGTTAGGTAAGTTTGGAGTATAAGGTAAAGATAAAGTTTATTATTTCACACAAGTAAGGAAGAAATGGTATAGTCATCTTATGGGGGTGCTGGCCCTGAAAAATCTCTGGCCCTGAAAAACCTTGTTGCTGCATAAGTAAGAAAAGAAACCTAAGCAAAATTACATACCTACTTTTATCTCTCAGTGAAATGCAATGTAAACTCTTTCCTCTATTTCCCCAATGAAATCTTTAGTAAATTCCTGAACATTAACTAATTTTATTTACAAAATGACAATTTATGTTGGAAAGAAGTACACATTCTTCTAAAAAGTAGAAAATGAGTTTGTTTCTATCACCCTAAACCAACACTGAACCTATATTTACAATCATAGGTTGTAGGACTCAAAGAGCCCAACATGTCTTTTGACTCTGACTTTTTCTATCCTATATAATAAAGAGGGAATATGCAAATTGACTGTCACTCCACCACAAATATGGTGGCGCCCACAGTGGAGGTGGGGTGTTTTCATAACACAAGATGGCTGTGCCCACAGTGGAGATGGGGTTTCTGTAACACGAGATGGTTGCACCTACAGTGGAGACTGAGTTTGCGTAACGAGCCTTAAAGAGCAATCAGCAGGGACCTGAGGCTGTGCTCCCCTGCCCTGGTGCCAGGCCAGGGGACTTCAGGCCGTGCCTCCAACCTGGCAGGGCTTGACGGGGGACCTGAGGCCGTGCCCCCTGGTGCCAGGCCAGGGGACCTGAGGCCATGCCCCCTGCCCATCAGGGCTTGACAGGGAACCTCAAGGTGTGCCCCCCGCCTGGTAGGGCTTGATGGGGGACCTCAGGACACGACCCCCACCCTAGCACCAAGCCAGGGGACCTGGAGCTGTGTCCCCCACCCAGCAGGGCTTGACAGGGAACCTCAAGGTGCGCCCTCTGCCTGGCAGGGCTTGATGGGGGATCTCAAGATGCGCCCCCCACCCCAGTGCTTAGCCAGGGGACCTCAGGTCACATCCTCCAGCCCAGTGGGACTTGACAGGGGACCTGATTCTGCGCCCCCTACCCAGTGGGGCTTGACAGGGGATCTCAGACCCCACCCCCAGCCCAACAGGGCTTGATGAAGGATCTCAGGCCATGTCCTCCACCTGGCGGGGCTTGATGGGGGACCTCAAGGCATTCCCCCTGCCCCGGCCTGGGCTGGGGGACCTCAGTCTGTGCCCCCTGCCCAGTGGGGCTTAATGGGGGACCTGAGGCTGCACCCCCGGCCTGGCAGTGGGCCAGGGGACCTGAGGCTGCAACCCCGCCCAGTGGGGCTTGACAAGGGTGGGACTGGCTGGGTCTGGATCTAGCCCAATGGGGGTGGGGCCGGCCAGGTCTGGGTCTCGCACGATTTCGAGGCGCATGTGGGTGGGCGGGGACTTGACTCTGGGTCTCGTGGTGCGCCCCAGACTCTGACAGGAGGAAGATTTTCATATACATTATACTATTTTTCTTTCATCTCTGACACTTCTATTATAGAGAAAGGGCAAATAGCAATATTAAAATATTTCCTCTAATTAATCCCCTTTTAATGTGCACAAATTTTGTGCACTGGGCCACTAGTTATCTAATAATTTCCATTATCATTTCTAACATGTTCATTATTCTAATGTTTCTAATAAGCAACATTTAATCCAACATCTCCAGCTTGCCCCAAACATGTATTATATGCTTTACTTTAGGCGACTATTTAAAGTGGTTTGCCTGGAACTTTCCTGGTTTTTCACCAGAATTGCCGCTTCCATGAAATCTCTCAGATGGGATGGGGGCAAACCTGGATGGTTGGTCACCTTAGAACTCCTACCATGGCTCCGCATCAGCACTGGAGAGTTTTAGTAGGTAGTTGTGGGCTGAATTAAAGAGCTAAACGAATAAAGGGATATCAAGGAATCTATGCTGCTACAAATCTGGGGTCAGCTCGGGTTGAGGGAGGAAAGGGATCACTTAAAACTGGGAGGGCACATAAAACCACAACCCTGGATTATAGGCAGAAAGTTTGCTGGCACACTTGCTGTTTCATCAAGCTTTCTGGCTCTGCTCTGAATCCTGTCTTAAAAGCAGCATCCTCTCATCTCCAGAAAACCTGAACTTAAGTGACAGGACATAAATAGCTGGAGAGAAAAATCTAGTTCAATATAGGACAGAGAAAATCCAACCCCTCACCCTTAAATCCTCAAGCTGGAGGAGTTAAGAGCATTACATCACCAGTGACTGCTCCCATTGGCTGATGGTACCTGAAGGACCAAAAAATCTGCTTCTTGGACTAACTCTTTCCTTCCCTGGCAAAGAATCAGAAACCCAAGTATCATAGACCAGAACAAAGACCCTGAACCAGGACACCTTTCAGAGGGACACACCCTGCTGGGTCACTGCTTCAACATGCATGTCAGCATGAGCAGGTCCATAGGCAGGACACAATGAGCCCAGGTGAGTACTCTCCTCCTAAGATGCTGGCTTGCCTGAGAGTTGAAAGAGATCTTTGGCAAACTAAATGTGTTTGCTTTCCTCTCCCACTAGTGCTATCGGGAAAGATTCTCATTCTAATAAGTTTTGACAAGAGCTGGCAAGGGGAGCAGGTGCCAATGAATCCAACTAGTCGGAGGCATTAGAGACATCATGGGCACCAGAGGATAGAGGTGTTGCCATGGGAACCAAGTGAAAGGTATTTGGTGGTGCTGGTTAGAAGGTTTGTTTTCTTGTCTAAGACAGAGCTGAACAGCTGCAAGTCATGCTCTCTGTTTTCTACTTTAGCATCAGTGGGTAAATCCCTCTGCTCTCCTTCCCCCTATCCCCAGCCTCAAACATAATTTAAGGAATTTAATTTCTCTACTAACATGAATAATGCTTAAATATGAGGCACACCAAAATCCTTTGAAAAGGTATCTGCAGCAAATCAGGATAGTTCTAATCACAGAACTCTATGTCGAAGAGAAAATTGTTGCTTCATAGTCATAGTACTGTTTTTGTTTGTTTATTTGTTTGTTTGTGTGGTTGCCCCACCCCCTCACCCCCAAGCAGGATTTGAAGACATTATTATGAGCTGCAAAACCCTCACCCTAGCTCGTATAAACATCTTTCCATCGCGAGTTCTTTGGTGTTCATGCTTCTAGTTTTTTGAAACATCGATCTCACTCTGGATTTTGCAGCTCTTTTGAAGTCTTTTAAAGACATAAGAAAATGGGAAGAAAAATACCAAGAGTTTAAAAATAGTAATTATCCAGAAACAAGTATTAAAAGTGGGGCTACCATAGATTTGGTACTCTTCTAAGAGCTGTGAAAGACCAGAGGCGGGTCAAATTTAGGACTTTGGTGACCTACCAGACTGAGGAAGTAATGGCATCCTTTCTCTAGACCAGACAGTGGAGGCTCTGAGCTACAGGAAACTGGACAAGAAAGTCACATGGGTTAGGTCCTCATATCCTGATAGTGGTTGAAAACCTCTGATCTTTCAAGCAAGACTCTAGGACAGTGGCCGGCAAACTGCAGCTCAGCAAACTGTGGCTCGTGAGCCACATGCGGCTCTTTGGCCCCTTGAGTGTGGCTCTTCCACAATATACCGACTTCTGCACATGGGCCACGAAGCTTCAATCACACCATACGTGCGCGCCCGCACGTGGTATTTTGTGGTATTTTCTGGAAGAGCCTCACTCAAGGGACCAAAGAGCCGCATGTGGCTCACGAGCCACAGTTTTCCGACCACAGCTCTAGGAGGATAATGAGCAGACACTGTAAGTTCAGCCATAAGAATGCATAGCAAGTGGAAACAGAATAACAAACGTGGAATATTGGTGCCACCAGACTAGCAAAACAGGAGCCTAAGTGCTGAAACTAGTATTCAAAGGGCAAGATTAGCTACTGGAATCAGGACCAAGACTGGGTGCCAGTATCCATGCATAAGATTAAAATGAAATGAATAACCTGTGTGTTGGGATGCTGCATCACTGAGGCACTGACCTACTGTTCTTTGAATTGACCCCGCAATGAGGCACAGTGTTGTCTCTATAGTTTTAGGTTGTAATTAATGATGAAAATTGTGAAAATTATTAGAGATACAAGATAAGGAGGTCCCACTTCAGGGATATGTCAATTCCTTGCATTCAAATAATCTATAGCTCCATTGTGAAAAATAAGACTTCCATACACACAGGTTTCAGAAAAGCACACATAAATGCCAACTGGATTGACAGGTCCACAGTATAGTAGGGGAAACAAAAGAAAGAGGTCAGCATGGACCAGAATAAGTGTTGGGACTCAGGCCACTGGAAAAGCTGCCTTGTAGCTATTCATTTACTCATGTATTTAACAAATATTTATTGAGTGTCTACTTTATATTCCCTTAGAACCAAGGAATACATGTTGGAACAAATTAGTCACGTTTATTTCCCTAAAGGAGATTACAGTCTAGTGTCATAAGTACTTAGTATGTGTATATGAGTGTGTGTGTATGTTTTCATTCAAAGATAAGTTCAATATTGGAGGGAAAATGAACACCTACAGTGGCAGGCAAAATAATTTGAACATAGAGGAAATTTCACACAAAAGCAAAAATTATTTTTGAGAGTGCTGATGAAGTGATTTTACAAAGCACTTTCTTGGGGATCACTAACTGGAAACAAGTCCTCCAGACCCAGAAATGACTGATAATTTTCAGCACATATTTCCAAGTTGGGTATATAGGCTGCATCTGGTGTATAATCCCTTAGCCTCTTCTACATACTGTATCTGTGGAGTGAAAAGCCAAGACCAGTGATAAATCATCTTCACAAATGAATTTATTTACTTAAATACTAAAAGGATTTTTAAAAGTTAAATGCAGCAGACAGTCTTTGTTTATGTTTATGTTCTTATGTGGGGTATATGGGATCAAGAAGATTATTGATTAATAGAGGCCCAGTGCATGAAATTCTTGCACTCAGGGGTGGTCCCTCAGCCCGTCCTGCACCCTCCCACAGTCCAGGAGCCCTCAGGGGATATCTGGCTGCAGGCTTAGGCCCAGAGGGGAGCGTGCCTAAGCTGGCCGTTGGACATCCTTAGTGTTGCAGCGGAGGCAGTAGAGGCTCCTGCCACTGCCACTGTGCTTGCCAGCTGTGAGCCAGGCTTCTGGCTGAGCAGCGCTCACCCTGTGGGAGTGCACTGACCAGCAGGGGGCAGCTCCTGCACTGAGCATCTGCCTTCTGGTGGTCAAAACATGTTATAGCAACCAGTTGTTCAGGCGTCAGGCTGAAACCAGCTCTTTAACATCTCCTAGGGGCCCCGGGTTACAAGGGGGTGCAGGCCAGGCCAAGGGACCCCACCGGTGCACATTTGGGGCAGGGGAAGGATGCAGGGGGTTGGCCAGCCGGGGAGGGACCACGGAAGGGCTCCAGGGCGTGTCCAGCTCGTCTCTTCAGTCCTGCTGGACCCCAGCAGCAAGCTAACTTACCAGTATGAGTGCCTGCCCCCTAGTGGTCAGTGTTCATCATAGCAAGCGGTTGAGCACCCTTAGCATATTGTTAGCATATTATGCTTTGATTGATTGAACAGCCGACTGGATGACTAGACACTTAGCATATTAGGCTTTTATTATATAGGATTGGAAAATAAAGGGCCCAGATTATGGGGACTTTACTAGTCACAATGTAGTCAAGACAAAGCTTTGAACATAAACATTTCAATAAAAAAATGGTTAGAATGGTTGAATAGACATTTCTCCAAAGAAGATATAGAAATGACAAATAAGTGTATCATTAGGCATTATACAAATGCATATTAAATGCACAATAAGGTAACACTTCATACCCAGTAGGATGATTAGTAAAAATAAAAAACAAAAACAGACAATACAAGTATTAGAAATGATATGAAGAACCCCATACTTTACTGGTTGGGAAGTAAAATGGTATAGCCTTCATGGAAAACAGTTTGGTGGCTCTTAAAAACATTAAAAGTAGAGTTACCATACAACTCAGCAGTTCCCCTCCTGGATATTTACCCAGAGAAATGAAATATTTCTACCCCAATATTTACATGTGAATTTTCACAGCAGCATTATTCATAAAAAGCCAAAGTAAACAATTCAAATGTCCATTAACTGGTGAATGGAAAAAAATGTGGTATGTGTAGCCATACAAGAGAACACTAT
Source organism: Myotis lucifugus (assembly GCF_000147115.1). Taxonomy (NCBI): domain Eukaryota; kingdom Metazoa; phylum Chordata; class Mammalia; order Chiroptera; family Vespertilionidae; genus Myotis; species Myotis lucifugus. Next base: position 9,500,250 of record NW_005871064.1, read on the forward strand.
CTATGCTAATAAAAGGGTAATATGCTAGTTAGACTGGACATCTTCCAGACATCCTTCCAGACAAAGCCACGGTGGCAGGGGCCGAGGCAGATGCATTTAGGGGTGATCAGGCCAGCAAGGGAGGGCAGTTGGGGGCAATCAGGCAAGCAGGGGAGCAGTTAGGGGCAATCAGGCAGGCAGGCAGGCAGGCTAGTGGTTAGGAGCCAGCGGTCCCGGATTGCAAGAGGGATGTCTGGTTTACTGGCAGTCGGACATCCCCCAAAGGCTCCCAGATTGGAGAGGGTGTAGACTGGGCTGAGGGAAACCCCTCCCCCCCGTGCATGAATTTTGTGCACCAGACCTCTAGTCCTATATAATAAAAGCCTAATATGCTAAATGTCTGGTCAACCTGTTGTCCATACTACTAATCAAAGCGTAATTTGCTAATGATATGCTAAGGCCGCTCAACTGCTCGATATGACCAGGGGGCAGACAGTCAAATGGTCAACAGGTTGCTATGAGATGCATTGACCACTAGGGGGCAGATGCTCCAACTGGAACGTTAGCTTGCTGCTTGGGTCCAGCCAAGTGAGACTGAGTGAGATGGGTGGAACATGCCCTGGCCAACCTCCCTTGTCCCTCCGTGGCCCCGATCATGCACTGGTGGGGTCTCTTGGCCTGGCCTGTACCCTCTCACAATCCCGGACCCCTCAGGGGATGTCATAGAGCTGGTTTAGGCCCGATCCCACTCAATGCAGGATCTGCCCCCTGATGGTCAGTGCACTCCCACAGGGGGAGTGCCACTCAGCCAGAAGCCGGGCTCATGGCTGGCAAGCACAGTGGCAGTGGCAGGAGCCTCTCCTGCCTCCATGGCAGTGCTAAGGATGTCCCTCGAGGGCTCCCAGACTGTGAGAGGGTGCAGGCCAGGCTTATGGCCCCTCTCCAAGTACACAAATTTCATGCACCGAGCCTCTAATTTTGCAATAAATTGAAATAAACTGCTGATACATGCCACAACATAGATGACTCTCAAAAAATACAGAGATGAGCAAAAGTAGGTTTACACAGAACAGTTTATTCTTACATTATTATTTATTAATTACTAGAGGCCTGGTGCATAAAATTTTTGCACGGGGGGGGGGGGTGTCCCTCAGCCCAGCCTTCACCCTCTCCAATCTGGGACCCCTCAAGGGATGTCCGACTGCCCTCTCACAATCCAGGACTGCGGCTCCCAACCACTCGCCTGCCTGCCTGCCTGATTGAGCCTAACTGCTTCTGCCTGCCAGCCTGATCACCCCCTAACCACTCCCCTGCCAGCCTGATCGACACCTAACTGCTCCCCTGCTGGCCCGATTGCCCCTAACTGCTCTCCCCTGTAGGCCTGGGTCCCCCCAACTGTCCTCCTCTGCAGGCCTGGTTGTCCCCAACTGCCCTCCCCTGCAGGCCTGGTCCCTCCCAACTGTCCTCCCCTGCTGGCCTGATTGCCCACAACTTCCCTCCCCTGCCAGCCACCTTGTGGCAACCATCTTGTGTCCACATGGGGGTGGCCATCTTTGACCACATGGGGGCAGCCATCTTGTGTGTTGGAGTGATGATCAATTTGCATATTACCTTATTAGATAGGAGTGTATTATTTTCCATATGAACATCTGTAAATCTGATTTGCACCAACCTATATTATCCTATGCTAAATAATTCAGACAAAAATATTGCATATTATATAATTCAATTTACATAAAATGTCTGGATTTAGACAAATCTGTAAAAATGGAGAGTAACTTCATAGTATCTGGGTATGGTAGTGGAAATGAAAATGAATTGTAAATGGCACAAGAAATATTTTTGGATAATGTAGATGTTCCAAAACTGGACTGTGGTAATGGCTGCACAACTCTGGAAAATTATTGAAAATTATTACATTGTAAACTGAAAATTGATGAATTGTATGATATGCAAATGATAGCTCAATAAAAATGTTAAAAAAAGACTTGCTACCAACTGTAACAAGATATTTGCTAATCACATATCTGCTAGAGTATTTGTATCCAGAATATAAGGTAACTCCCAAACTCATAAAATAAGGAAACAAACTACACAATTAAAATGGGCTAAAGATGTGGGAAGACAATTGACCAAGAAAAGATATACAAATGAAAAATAAACACATAAAAACACATTATTATTATTATTATTATTATTATTAATTAGAGAAATACAAATTAAAGCCATGATGAGATACCATTATACATTTAACAGAAAGACTGAAACAAAATTTACTGGGGCTCAAGCTGGTGTCTGTGGTGAACTTGGACACTCAACTTCCAACTCTTTCCCGACAGGAGAGCCCCTGGGCCAGAGGATCACTGTGTTAGAGGGGCTTAAGGAAGGTGATGTGGGTAAAAAGAGACTGCTTTTTCTATCCTCTTCAACATTCCTTCCTTGTTTCTGTGCTCAGTTCAGGTACTGTCTTCTCTCACCTGGATTCTATAGCTCTTGTGAAGGTAAGTTTGCCTGTGGTCATTGTCAAATTGATATTTCTTTCAGTGGGGAAAAGAGATGAAACCTCCAATTCTGCCTTCTTACCAATGTCACTCCTAGGTTGGCTTCTGTTCCTTACCATTTCCCATGAGAGTTGAGATTTTCATGATGCCACATATGCCAACTAGTTTTGGATTGTATCCCGGGCATCTTGGATATTACATTAAGAGACTCTCATCCCCATTAAATCCTTTAGGGAAATATTGATGTTTTTGTTTGGGGAGCTAACTTTATACCACCTCTCAAGAGTTAGTGAAGGTTCCTAGATTGAGGTGGGATTGACTTCCCAGCATTTCTGGGTTCCAAGCACAGTGGTCATGACCTTCCGAAGTCCCAGAAAAGCCCTTAGGCCAGCGGTTCTCAACCTGTGGGTCGCGACCCCTTTGGGAGTCGAGCGACCCTTTCACAGGGGTCGCCTAAATACATCCTGCATATCAGATATTTACATTACGATTCATAACAGTAGAAAAATTACAGTTATAAAGTAGCAACGAAAATAATTTTATGGTTGGGGGTCACCACAACATGAGGAACTGTATTAAAGGGTTATGGCATTAGGAAGGTTGAGAACCACTGCCTTAGGCAGAGACATCAGATGAACAACTGAAATTGGATAATATATATTGAAATGGCAGAGTCCATTGAATATGATGGCTTCCAACAAAGTCTGACATAGTATTATGCCTATACTAGAGGCCCAATGCACAAAATTTGTGCAAGGGGCTCAGCCCTTGCAGCCCTGGCTTCACCAAGAAGGTCATCCAGAAAAACGTCCAGAAGGTCGTTCACTGTCTGGTATAATTAGCATATTATGCTTTTGTTATTATTATAGATTTCAAGATATTAATCTATTGTCAACCATGTGAAAATGATATATTAAACATTTTTAAACTTTAAATTGTTTTAAAAGATGATGGTTTTACTCAGAGCCCTGAGTATTTCTGTATTTTATTTAAAAATTCACTAAACTGAATAACTACCTGGTATATTTTAGTATGTAAAGAATTTATACTCTGAATAGAATAAAATATTTAATAATACTATACTAAAATTGCTTGTTGTTTACTACTTGAAAATAGCACAGTATAGCAGAAAACAAGAATACCAAAAATTGATAATGAACTCTTTACATATGATTTATGATAACTTATTTCTTTCTCATGAATTGTTCTATTTCTTGCTTAATTGCATCTTGTAGAAACTTCAAACCAATATAAGAAAAAACAGTATCAAACAGTGTCTTTCAATATTCCAAATTTTTAGGAAAATTCTGTTAATATTTTACTACTAAGAGTGATATTTGCTGTGGATTTTTAGAGTGACCCTTGCCTAGTAAAATAAGTTCCTTTCTGGCCCTAGTTCACTTAGTTTTTTTAGGAGTTAGTGTTGAATTTTATTGAATGCCTTTTCTCCATCTATTAAGATAAATAGATGCAGAAAAAAATTTCACTTTTAATCTATTAATACAATGAGTTATTTTAATATAAATTCTAGTGGTCAATCATATTATTTCTAGAATAAACTCAACTTAGTCATAAGTTGTTTTTACATTTCTGGATATAGTTTGTAAATATTTAAGAATTTAAAATTACTCATATTTTATTTTGTGTTCTGGTTTTGTTTGGATGTGTTATCAAGGTTACACTAAATAGAAAATGGAGTTGGCAATGGTCCATATCTTTTTATCATCTTGAAAAAATGTGTATAAAACAGGGGATATTCTTGGAGGACTGTAAAAATGTACAAGGAAAACCATCTGGATATAGTGTTTTTGATAACATAATACGCAGTCCTAATATAATGCCTTTGACAATTTCAGACTTTCTATATTTTAAGAGTCAGCTTTAATAATTTATGCTCTTCTGGAAAAATTAACTATTTCATCTAAGTTTTCAATTTACTGTTACAAATTTACTTATAATATCGAAATATGATTTTTTTGGATCTTTAGCAGATCTACATTAATGTTCTCTTTTTATTCCTAAAATTGCTTATTTGTGTTCTTTCTTTTAAAAATGTTTGAATATTGCCAGTGATCTGTTGATTTTGTTGATCCTTTATACTTTATCTTGTTCTATATTTTATTATTTTCTACCTTCATCTTCATTATTCATTCTCTTCTTTCTTTGAGTTTATTAATTTTTCCAATTCTGTAGTTGAATGCATCCACCATTAATTTTAGATGTTCTTCTTTAATCTATAAATATTTACTCTGTTACCTCTAAAGATGAATCTAAAGGTTTTACTATGTATTATTGTTTTCTTTGTCACTTCAGTTGAGATTATTTTCTTATTTAGCAATGACATATCTGATGAAGGTTTAATATCCAAAATATATAAGGAACTCATACAAATTAACAAAAGGAAGACAATCATTCCAATTTAAAAATGGGCAAAGGACCTAAATAGACACTTCTCCAAAGAGGACATACAGATGGCCAAGAGACATATGAAAAAATGCTAAAAGTCACTGATTATCAGAGAGATGCAAATTAAAATGACAATGAGGTATCAACCTGTCAGAATGGCTACCTGTTAGAATGAATATTATCAACAAATCAAGAAACAAGTGAAGGTGAGGATGTGGAGAAAAGGGAACCCTAGTACACTATTGGTGGGAATGCAGACTGGTGCAGCCATTATGTAAAACAGTATGGAGTTTCCTACAAAATTAAATATGGAACTCCCATTTGACCAAGTGATCCCACTTCTAGGAATATATCCTAAGAGACCCAAAACACCAATCAGAAAGAATGTATGCACCCCTATATTCTTAGCAGCACAATTTACAATAACTAAGATCTGGAAACAGCCCAAGTGCCCATCAGTAGATGAGCGGATAAAAAAGATGTGGTACATGTACACTAGGGAATACTATACAGCAGTAAAAAGAAGGATATTTTACCCTTTGAGATAGCATAGAGAGATAAGTGAAATAAGCCATTCAGAAAAAGACAAGTATCACATGACCTAACTCTTACGTGTAATCTAATGAACAAAGTAAACTGATGAACAAAATAGATCCCAAAACATAAAAGCATGGAACAGACTATGGAACCTCAGAGGGAAGGCAGGGAAGGGTGGGTGGGTGGGAAGAGAACAACTAAAGAACTTGTATGCATATATGCATAACCCATGGACACAGACAATAGGGTGGTGAAGGCCTAGGGGTGGAAGCAGGCTAGAAGAGGTCAATGGGGGAAGAAGGGGACATATGTAATACTTTCAACAATAAATACTTTTTAAAAAAGAGATTATTTTTTAATTTTAAATATGATTTTTGAGTTATGGTTTAGTTAGGGTGCTGCTTTAATTTCTAAATGCATAAAATTTTTAGCTCTTCATTTTATTATTGACTCACAATTTTAATTCATCATGACCCAGAAAATATAGTTTGTGTGTTAGTAATTATTAAGCATTTGTTGTGAAGTCTATCTCTATTCCTGTTTTTGTAAATGTTCTATACACTCTTGAAATATGAATCATATGTAAGTACATGTACAAGTATAATAGTTAAGTACAAAGATATGTTTGCATATGTGTGTTCATATATGGTGTCCCAAAAATGTATATACACTTTAACAGCTTAAAGCTCAATTTTGAAAATAAGATGTTTTTTAATAAACACTGCCTTTTTAATTATTCGAAGTGTGTGTATATATTTTTGGGGATACTATATCTTTAAGATAGATGATGATAGATAGATAGATAGATAGATAGATAGATAGATAGAAAGATAGATTATTTTATCTGGTATCCATCACATCATATTTTATTTAATTATTCCATATTCTTTTAGTTTCTGAGTGGTATACGTTAAACTCATGATAGATAGATGATAGATAGATAGATAGATAGATAGATAGATAGATAGATAGAAAGATAGATTATTTTATCTGGTATCCATCACATCATATTTTATTTAATTATTCCATATTCTTAATTTTTTTTCCTGATTGTTTTAGTTTCTGAGTGGTATATGTTAAACTCAATGTAGTTATGGTTTGGTAATGTTGTCTTTAAAATTTTTCAAATCTTTGCTCTGTTTGCATTATATAATTTGAATTTTATTTTTAAGCTCTTGATAAATCATTTCTTTTATTTTCATGTAATGATAGTCAATATGCTTTTGCCTTAGAATTTCTACCATGCTCTTTCTGTCTTTTATCTCTCTCTGCTACATTCTGAGTAATTTTGGTTCCAATTTTCAGTTTATAAAATCTCTCTATATTAAATCTGAATTTTAAACTGTCTACTGAGTTTTTAATTTGATCTGTAGATGATATTGCACTGTGTTTCATGTCTCAGTGTTGCAGATGAAAAGTTCAATGCTAGTCTAATTTATTTTTTCTTTGTAGATAACATGTTCTTTTGCCTGTGAGCTTTTAAGATCTTTCTCTTTAGCATTAAAATGGTTGAAGAATTTTATAAACTTGCCTGAGTGTTTTATTGTTATTTTTTGTTTCTTTCTTTTTTTATTACTTTACACTGAAACTTTGTGAGCCTATTTAAGGTTTAATATGTTCTTCAGCTCAGGAAAATTGAATTCTATTGTTTCTTTAATTATTGATACTTCCCCCAAACTCATTGTTTTTCTCTTTGAAACTCCTACCATTTGAACAATATGCCTCATGTTTCTTTATCTGTTATTGTATAATAATTGTCTCTACTTTTTTTCTGTTTTATTGTATTTCTTATAGTTGTGTAGGTCATTAATTTAGGTCTTAAAAATGATCACCCTCTTTTATTCAAATAAAAAACTTTATTGAAAACTCATATTTTAGCTCTGGAAACATATTTGTGCTATACCTGGAATCCTGGTGAGCCCCCTTTTTAAATTCACATTTTATTTGACTCATACAACAATTTTATTTCCTTAGGTATTGGTTCTGGATTTCTTTCTTATCTTATTTTCCCTTTGAGGTGAAATGAAGGTTTTTAATTTTGTTTGTATATTGAGACTCATATATGATTTTTGTCAGTCCCTAATTCTGCAAATCCTGAAAAGTACATGCATTGTTATCACCCTAGATAGTCAGAAATCTGCCCACCTCCTGTTGCTACACTGGGAGGGACCTCTGCTGTCAGATCTCTGTCCTCTTTCCTCAAAGGCCTGGAAGACTTCATCCCCTCAAGCAAAGAGATTCCTCCTGGAGCCCTGTGCACCCGGCCCAGAGATCTCTGGTGGCCTATTTTTTTTATAAATATGCTGTTATTAAACCTTTGTTACAGGTGTTCTCCATTTGGGAAACAGTCTTAGTTAATTCCAGGTATCCAAAGTTTCCAGTGTCTCATGGCTCTGAAGAAACAAAGTATAGAGCTGGGATAGAGATGAAGGAAACTGTGATGAAGGCAGCTTTCATCAGAGTCCTCAGATTTCAAATCATTGAGAAGACCCTCTCAATTCTCTACCCCCTTTCTCTCTCTCTCTTAAAACAGGTCTCTGAACATTGTTATTCATATACCTGGCTACATATGTACAAAATTTCTCTCAGGTAGAAAGTAGGAATGAAATGAATGTGTAACAGGTTATATGCATCTTTAATTTTCTATGATATTTATCAATAAAGTTATATTAACATAATTACATTGACATCACTTTTTTATTATATTCTAGTAGATGTATTTGGCCCTCAGCTTGGAGCTATAATGTGAGGCAAAACCTGAAAAACTGGTAAAATTGTGAAAAATGAGAATATTGAGTAAATTTATGTTGTTGGCTATAAGGGTATGCTCAGCTAGTTATTTCTACAAAGTGAGGAGAGCAAGCATAAGAATTTAAGGGGACCAGTGAGTAGTTTCTGAGGAAGTGAATGCTCTGAAAAAAGAACTTTTTAGAATTTAGTTTATAAGGATAAATAAAGATTGAATTATATTTTTGAGGAGCAAAAGGGGTTGAGTGTTTTTTTTTTTTTAATTTGTGGTGTAAAGACTTGGATAACCTAGGAAAGGGAGAAATGGAGAGACAATGATAAGAATTAACAAAGTGAAGTTTCAAAGAAGCTCCAAGATCATAGAAACAAAAATACAGGTAAAAGGGAAAGCAGCAGAATAATGAGTGGAACATATTTTCTTTTAAAAGAAGAGAGGAAGAACAAAAAAAGAGTGAAAAAGTGGAGAGATGTTGAGGTGGAATAAGGAGCTCATGTTTGATAGCATCACAAGTTAGTGGAAGAAAGAGCTGTGCATGCATGTTTTGGGGTCATTAGGTCAACACCATCACAGGGAAATTCTTGCTGATAAACTTACCTTGAATAATATTGGAATTAAGAATCTTTTAAAGGTTTTCCTCTATTGATCTCATTTATTTTAATAGTCTATTATATGATCCAACTCAGGATCCACTTCTACTGTGGTAAGTTTTGCTCTAAGAGCTTAGCCCATATGAAAATGAGACTTTGGAGGTTTAAAATTATGATTTATGTTTAGGTTATTAGTTACTGTTGTATGTCCTTAGACAAGAGACTTAACCTCTCTGATACTTGATTTTCTTAACCTCACTTATATGGTGATAATAACATCTCACTAAAATGATTGAAGTTGATAAAAGAAATAATATGAAAGCATTGTACAATTGCTATAGCACTAAACATATATGAATTACTTCTTTTTGTTGTCATTGTTGTTACAGCCTATTGTCTAACCCTCTTTTTCCACTTTTTAAATGGGATCTTGCAATGCTATCCAGTTGTTTCACTCATTCAAATACAGTTTTCCCATGAAGAGGAGGATCTAAAAGGTTCAGCAATTAAAGTGAAGCTATTTGATTGCCAGAGGAAAGGGGGTCAGGGGGTGGTAGAAGAGGATAAAGTAGGGATAAATGATGACACAGAAGGAGACTTGAGTTGGGGTGATAAGCAAACAATACAATATACAGATAATGTAGTGTATAACTGTATACCTGAAACCTATATAATTTTATTAACCAATGTCATCCAAAAAATTCAATAAAAAACAATAAATTTTAAAAATAAAAATATATTAATAAAATTATAAAGGGAAGTTATTTGACTTGCTAACAGACTGATTGACTTGAGAGCAACAGCAAGGATGGAGCAGAAAGTGTGAGAGCACAGCTCTCTGTGCGGTACCTAGGCATCCTCTACTCTATAGCCATCCAAGGTGTTGCACCTCAAAATAGGCAGCTCTTTAAAATACACTGCAATATGACATTACCAAGTGAGGCAAGTAGCATTTAAAATGAACCTGGTTTTGATTGGAGGAAAAAACAACATGCAGATGTAAATCTATATATATAAAAGGCTAATATGCTAAGTGTCTCCTTGGGAGTTCGACCAGGAGACTGGGAGTTCAATTGCTTGCTATGACATGTGCTGACCACCAGGGGGTGGCATGGAATGAAAGAAGGCCCTGGCCAGCAGCCGGCAGCCCCGGCTGGCAGCCAGCAGCCAGAAGGAAGGCCCTGGCTGACAGCCGGAAGGCCCCCATCAGCCCTGTTCGCCGGCCAAGCCTAGGGGCCCTACCCATGCACAAATTTTGTGCACCATGCCTCTAGTATATCTATAAAAATACAAGGTCCACATAACCACAGAAAGTGGCATAGAAACCTCAGGGAGAAAGGTATCATTGTGAGCTGAATTTTAGATCAGTTGTAAAGCAGTGGTTCTTCAGTCCTGTTTCTCAACCTAAATAAACTATAGTTGGTTGAAGTACAGGATGAGAACTCAGAAGCCAGGACTTCTCATCCTCCATACCCAGCAATCCCGAGAGATTCAGAAGGGTTAGACTAAAGGAAAAGGAGGAGAGAGTTGGCAGCGTTTGGGCATTTGAAAAAATATAGATAATAGGGGATGTAAGGGCTGTGAGTGATAGGGTACATATTGGGAACAGTTGGAGTAAATAATTGGAGATATATGGAAGTGTTAAATTATGGAGGGTTTTAGATTTATGTTTTTTTTAAATTTTCAAGACAGACTTTAATCTTTAGGGAAGTTTTAGGTTAATAGAAAACAATGAACTTATCAACTAGATTGTTGATGAATCATGTCTTTGGTATCGAACCTTCAAAATTGGGAATCCCTGATAAATAGGGCAATGCATGATCTTGGTTCACTCTACAGAATGCATGATACTACATCTACTTCTGTCCCTTAATTGTTTTGCTGTGTTTTACCACATATTTATGAGGAAATGAGCTCATATGGATAATCAGTCCATGTGTAACTCATATCCTCTCTTCTCCCCACACGCATGCCTGGAGAGATTTCCATAATTTAGAAATGTAAAAATTAACTCCTCATTGCAAAGGTTTGGAGGACCCTTCTCTAAGCAATTAAGAGTTATTAGGATTTCTTGAATAGAGGAATAATAATGGAACAGTAACTTAATCAAACCTCCTAGAAGGGAGAGGGAAGGAATTCTGTATTCTATTTGTGCAGGAATTTGTTTGTGGCTATACATGTTTGTTCCAAAGAAGGCCCAACAGTGGGTTTTCTGCATGGAGTATCATTTCCCAGATTAGCAAGATAATTCATGTCAAGTTAATAGAAGTAAGAAGGATAATTTGAAAAGTTTTATTGCCTTTCAAATGGGAAAATATTGAGTTAATAATGATGTCAGATCATCACAAGATTTTATGGGGTTGTGCAGGGGTGACACGTCTTAAAGGACCTATTCTCCTTAATCTTAGCTGGAGGCTGGTGAAAATCTAGCTCACAGTGAACCAATGGTGTGTGACTCTACAAACTCACATACACACTTATGCACACATACATATCTACTGAAACACAATCTCACTCAGATCACTACATATAAGGCTGATAATTTGGAGAGTCCTGAGAAATGGTAGCACATTTTGCCCCGATATGATAGCAGCATGGAACTATACCAGCCCACTTTGGAAAGCAATTGAACTTTGCCTAAAAGGATATAAAGTTTCAGCAGAATAAACATTATACACCTACACAAAAAGATAAAGGAAAATTAAACTAAGAGCTAATTATTTCACAGCCCTGTGATTTAAAAAGAAAATTCTGAAATTCTCTGTATAGAACCCCCAATGGGTTTCCCTATTGGAATAAAACAAATGGTAATAGCCTGCATTATTTTTGTCCTTGGAAGATGGGAGTGAGGAAAATCTTAATGAGTTTTAATTGTGGGCGATGACGGTGAAAGGTGAGTAACAGAGACCCTGCTTGTGAAGTTGCTCCTCGGGCTAGAAAACCTATGTGTGAGAGCTAAAATCGAAGCGACTATTTTTGTTTATTCTTGACAGTTAATTAGAAAAGGAAGTAAATCTTGTTTTGAAGACACATAAGCAAAATTTTCTACAGTTGGTGGGGGGAGGGGGGAGGAGAATCATACCAGCTGAGGTGAATAGAGACTCATCGGTATCTTTCTCTTTCAAATTCTAGAAGAAGAGGTCAAAATCTTCCAATGTTCCTTTGAAATGTCAAACCTCAAGTTTAATAATACTGGCCTCCTGGAAGCAGCTCTGCATACAGAAATAGGCTAGAGAGCTGCCAGTCAAGTTTACTTCTGTCTGACCAAATGAACACGCACAAGGGCAGGCAAAGCTTCTTTGTTGGGAGTGGAGGATGGAATTTAAAATATCTTCACTTACTTTAACTGAAGAGGGACAGTCATGTGAATTAGTGATTAGTATAAATTATTGAACAATCTTTTCAAAATTTCATTCCAGAATGTCTATACACTCTAAGGGTTAGATGGGCACTACAAGACATGCTCTTTTATGAAGCAAGTTCATGGACTTAATGGGAAAACAGTTTTAAAGATTGTGTTTTATTACATTATAGTAAATATTGGGGCACGAGCACACCTAGCAAGTGACTGTCTTTTGGAGACCTAGTTTATAAATGCATAGATAGCAGTTATTTTTCTGGGAGTGTATCAATTGATTATTTGTTGATTAGAGCAAGTCATAAACTTCTCTAGACACAGAAGCGCTTTCCAAATCTTTATATGGGCTGAATTATTCTCATGTTGAAACCCTAACTCCTAGTGATTCAGAATGTGACTTTAGCCCTAGCTAGTTTGGCTCAGTGGATAGAATGTCGGCCTGCAGACTAAAGGGTCCCAGGTTTGATTCTAGTCACATATCCGGGTTGGGTTGTGGGCTCAATCCCCAGTAGGGGGTGTGCTGGAGGCAGCCAATCAATAATTCTCTCTCATCATTGATGTTTCTATCTCTCTCTCCCTCTCCCTTCTTCTCTGAAATCAGTTTAAAAATATGTAAAAAAAAAAAAAAGAATGTGACTGTATTTGGAGATAGGGTTTTTAAAGAGGCAATTAGGTTAAAATGAGGTCATTAATATTGGCCTTAATTCTATGACTAATCCAATATGAATGGTGTACCTATAAGAGGAAAAATATATAGTCACAGATACATCCAGAGGGAGACCCCATGTGAAGGCATGTGTAGAAGACAGCCTTCTAAAGCCAAGGAGAGAGATCTCAGAAGAATTCAACCTTGCTGATACCTTGATCTTAGATTTCTAGCACTCAGAATTAGGGGAAAATACATTTCTGTTGTTCAAATGACCCGCTTTCTGATATTTTTGTAATGGCAGCCTGTTATGAACTGAATGTCTATGTCCCCATAATTCATATATTGAAGCCCCAACCCCAAGTATGCCTCTATTTGGTGATGGGTTCTCTAAGGAAATAATTAAAGTTAAATGAAGTCTTAAGGGTAGAGCCCTGATCTGATAGTATTGGTGTCCTTAAAAAATAAAGGCACCAAAGAGCTCTCTCTTGCTTTCTCTCTCTGAGTATCCACAAAGTAGAGGTCTTATCAGCAAACAGCAAGACGTTAGCCACCCACAAGTCAACAGGAGAGTCCTCAGAATGAAACCTACCTTGCCATTACCTTGATCTAGGATTTCCCAGACTTCAGAAATAAATTTCTGTTAAGTGATTCAGTCCATGGTGTTTTATAATGTCAGCCTGAGCATACTGATACCCAGCCTTACTACACTAATACACACCATATATTATAAACGTATGTTTCTGTCTTAGGTCCGGTTCTAGTCCTCCCTCAAAGATCAGGAACTGGAAATTATGTAAACATATTAATGAGATTTTTATAGTAAAAGGAAATGAAAACAAATAATTAATCACTGATACCTATGTTTTAAAGTCACATAGTTCCTATGACAATGGGTCCCAAAATGTTTTCCTATAATGTTCTTACTTTCAATGCTTTAATTTACTGTTAAAAAATTATTTTATGAATTTTTAATCATTTAAATTATTTTATGTATATTTAAATTTATTTTATAATTGTTATTAATATTAATCCATTTTTATGGACTTTTAAAGCATGTGTATAAGATAGTTATTTAATTTATATCTCTCAGAAGCCTGGGACACAGATACAGACACGGCAACTACATTGTACCCAAGGGAACTTAAATTTGGAGAGGTTGAGTAAGCTGCCCAAGGTCTTTGAGCTAGGAAGGATTTATACCCATTGGCAAAGGGGTTACCTTGAAGGGAGATGAGAAACTTGATAGAGATTAAGAGTTTAGTCATGCCAATTAGGGTTAGAATCTTTTCAGAATGAACTTGTTCTGTTTTTGCTTGTACAATTATAATGTTAAAAATTAGTTACCATCCTGGCTGATTTGGCTCATGGTTGGAGCGTCAGCCTGTGGACTGAAGAGTCCAGGTTCGATTCTAGTCAAGGGCATATACCTGGGTTGCAGGCCTGATCCTGGCCTGGGTTGGGGCGTGTTCAGGAGGCAACTGATCAATGTGTCTCTCTCACATCAATGTTTCTCTCTTTTTCTCTCCTCCTCCCTTCCTTTCACTCTCTCTAAAAATCAATGGGAAAAAAATATATATCCTTGGGTGAGGATTAACAACAACAATAAAAAATAGTTCCTAAAACAACAATATAATTAGAAAAGTGAATATTAAAACAAGGAGTGGAATCCAAACCAACATCATACATTCAACAGCTCAAACTGAGTCCCTTTTGCTCTCTCCAAGATGGTACTGGAAACATTTTTAACCTGACTCTGAATAAGGAAGAACCTTCTTTCCAACCCCTCCCTAAAGAAGACCATTCCACAGGCACAGGCACCTTGGCGGCTAGAATAAGAGGAGCACTAGAATAACTAGATTACTCCGACTGTCCACTTTCTGGAAGATAGCAGATATCTCTGTGTTCTATAACAGTGTAAGAAGGGAAGGGGATCTACTCAATAGCTTCCACACAAACTTTCTGAATTCTAAGAAATTCACACGTTAATACGCCATAGTATTATGCACAATCTCTATTCTCAAGGGTATCACTCTATTAGTTACAAAGGAAAGTTTAACATTTTGTGAGAGATCATTTGCAGTCCAAGCAACATTCACCACATGCCTAAGAAAGGAATAGATATTTATTAGACTTAACTTCCGGCCTTTGATGAACTACCAATAGTAGCCCACATGAGTAGGAAAGAGGAGAGTAGGCAATTATTCTTAGGTAGGATATTAGCACCTGAGAATTGTAACTGTGCTATGGGTCAGAGGATTTGCAATGGTTTCCCACTATGAGCTGAAAATTAAAATCAGCAGGGGAGGGGGACTTTGAAAGAGTCCAGAATTCTATACAAAAAGAAAAAAAAAAGTACTTTAGACTCAGATGCAATACCATCCAAGTGGTACCATAAGTGAGGAAAATGCTTTAAGAAAACAAACTGCAACCAAATAAAAATAAATCAGAATAAAAGTCTCAATATAAAAGAGAATAAAAGTCTCAAGGTAAAAATGAATATCAAGCAATGTATAATAAATCTAAGTGAATATCAATAATATTAAAGGCAGCTATAATAGAAGTTTTAAGCAAGGATTGCTGAAACAACTCAAGAATAGTATGAAACTAAAAATTCTAAGCCATAAAACAATGGATTTTTAAGAGAGCTGTGAAAAAGCAGTGTATTTTGAATGTCTCTTTCATAGTGATGGTAAATAAAGGCGCAAAAAAGTGAAAATGGGGATTCCAAGATCCAACTACACATCTAATGCAACCATCTTCTTGCAGAGGGATCCAAGAATTTGTGCTTTTGTTGAGCTTGCCTGGTGATTCTGATGAGACTAATTGGCAGGCATGTTCAGGAACCACTGAGTTAGAGGACTATTCCTGAAGTTAGAAATAATGCACACACTGCATGTCAGTATTCAGATGCCTATCGCTCACATTTCCTACAGAAACTCTAGATAACTGGATGCAAAGACACTCCCTCAGCCACCCTTCCAATTCCATCGGTTGGCGCTTCATGTAACAATAAAGAAGAGTTCTGATAGATTGATTATGATGCAATGTACTTGGACTTTGATTTTCTTGAAAAAATAGGAATTGTATTAGATGAGCTATAATATCCTTTACAGATTCAAACTTAAATGAATTTTAGGAATGATATCCAAAGAAATTGCATAATTCTGTTCAGAAAATAATCAGAAACCCATTGTCTGGACAATGTGATATAAGATGATATTATTTCTCCAAATTCTTCCTATTCCTATAATGCTTTGTTTGCCCTAGACACATAATAAGTATTTTTAGATAAGGTAGTCAGTGAAAACAAAGTCACCTGTGTATACATTGGGAAATACAAAATGAAGTCAAATCAGAAATAAAATAATTTAGTGCTACTATAGGCTGGTAACCCCTGATGGAGAGGTCAAGTCTTAAATTTGCATGTCTAGAATAAATGAATTCAAACAGATTTCTCAGAAGACTTGCTGAAAACAAAATAGAAAGGTAGCAGTGACAAGGGAACAGAGGGCAGAATGGGAAAAAAGTGGAGGTGAAGTTTTAGGATGATGTTGTAGTCATGAAGTCATCAAATTTCAGTTTGGCGGGAGCCCCAAAGGTCATTCCTGCCAATCACACATCTAAAACTTAAAACCCTAAATTTGCTCCCCCGCAGTGAGATGACTCAGTACTCTGAAGACTCTTCTTTCCTTTCCTGGAAAATTCTAACGATAAAATGTTTCCTTTTATAGAACTTTATCTTATCTCCTTGACGCTTCCTCTCTTGGCATCTATTTATCACATGGACCTACAATAGCATAAATCTTATCTCTTTTCTACCTGTCAGACTTTATATATTTTAAATTCACTATAACACACATACAAACACACACACTTCCAATTCAACAGAATTATTTATTTATCTATAGAAGAGATCTCTAATTTTTCTAAGATATTCTTCAAATGGTGTGGTTCTTACCCAGTGATTTTCCTCCTCTGAACTTCCTGTAGAAAGGAGTTCAGATCTGAATAATCATATTTGCTTGACAACTTTAAAATGGGGTTAGATTAACATTATCCTTATTTCTAATGTTTTACTTGGATGATTGTTCCCTAACACCAATGCAGATGTTTTGGTAGACTCTTTTGGGGCAGTTGTACTGTATAGTCAAAGTAAACATAATGCAACTCCTTATTTTTTGCACTTGACATTTAAATTCTCATACAACAATGTTTTGTATATCAATATAAGCCATTCAGAAAAATACATATTATAGAGCCTTGTATCAGACAACTAAAAACTTTCTTCAATGTTTATGTCAACCCAATACTTTTATAATTCTATAACTCATTACTTATCCAAGTATTCAGCCGTGTAACTATTAACATTTTTTTTCTTAATACTCAAAATAACAGACCTTGCCAAATGTCCTGCTATATGCAGGTATGTCATAGCTACTTGATTTACCCCATGCAACACATTAGCAGCAGAGAAAAATTAGGTCTTGCATTTTTTTTTCCTTGCTAAACTCTTGGGTTCCATGGTTATGAATTGTTCTAATGCTATATACTTACAAACTATCTCTTTATATTCCTTTAAAAAAACTTGCTGAAGTTTGATGTAAAATTCATGAGTATTAAAGAAACTACCCTCTCCTCTCTTTGCAAAACAGCGTGTCATTTGAGCATTCAGCCCTCCATTACATCTCTTATTCTCCAGTTTCTCAAAAAACCTTGAGCACCTCATTTGAAACTTTTTCTCAACATTTCCAAAATATAACTAATCTCAGTCTCCAATCTTGAATTTATGTAGGGCAGCAAGATGTTTTACAAAATGTTCTCAGCAACTATGTAAACCTTGTTAATATTTATTCTATCCTTCCATGTAAAAAATAATTCTCTTTAACATAAAAAAGTAGAAATTGGGAAGTTCTATTTTGTCTACAATTTTCATCCATATTTTATGATAAGATTTGATTTGTGACAACCATGTCCGGTACTTGAACTTCTTTCTCTAAATAGATTCTGCAGAGTTTGGTTTGTCTTAGTTTTTCTGGAAAAATCATCTCCAGAACTGGTGGAATAACCACGGAATTGCTTTTTAGACTAGATTTATAGAGAGATGAGCTCAGGTAAGCATCTAATTCATCACTCAATCTCATCTAACAGAATGACTTCAGTGGCTTACAGGTGCCCTGGGGTCTTTAGTTAGTGCAGACACATGCCTCAAAAAAACCCAAAGGATATGGGTTTTCCCCATTTCCCAATGTCTATTTGGTAAAGGTTATTTGGGGAAATTAGGAAGAAGGATAAAATGTAACCCCTTTGCATGCATTATAGGATCTTTACTCTAAGGAACTTAAGTCTTATCCTTAAGTGCTAGATCTGTGACCTGATTCAGGATTGAACATTGGATAAGGGGCCATTATTCTCTATCACGTGGATTAATGAAGGATTCTGCTCACCAGACATAGAGGTTTTGGTTATTAAGAATGTCTTAGGTAGGTCTGGCTGCTATAACAACATATTTTACATACTGGGTGGCTCGAACCACAAACATTTATTGTTCACTATTCTGGAAGCTGGAAGTCCCAGATCAAGGTGCTGGCAGATTTGATGTATGGTGAGAGCCTGCTTCCTGGTTCATAGATTATGTATGGTCTTCTGCTGTATCCTCACATGGTGGAGAGCAGAGAGAGGAACAAGCTCCTTTATGTCTCTTATAAGAGCATTAATCTTGCTCATGAAGGGTGCACCCTCATGACCTCATCTATCCTAATGACCTCTGAAAGGCTCCACCTCCTAATACTGTCACATTAGAGGGTAAAGTTTCAACATAAAAATTTTTGTAGGACACAAACATTCAGTCCATAACACAAATCAAGTAGGTATTAATAGCAAACCCATTTATTTTGCCTTTGGGAATTCTATCAATTAGCCAAAAAAGATCAAGCCATTTTGATAACTTCTGATTAGTGATTTTTTATATTAATCATGCCCACTTGGTGCTGACACTTACTTCAGAGACTCAGGCTTTGCTGAGACCCACTGAACTCACTGAGTTCACATCAATGGCTGTCTCTCTCACATTCATCCACTGTCGACAAGAGGTGGTCAATTGCTGGTTCACAACCTTATTTAGGTTTCAGGTTACCTGATGGCCTTGTAATCTCAACATGATGATGAGCTTTTAAAAATACATGATTTGGTAGTTTTTTGTTATGGTTGTTATTTTTTGTTTGTTTTAAATATATTTTTTATTATTGATTTCAGAGAGTAAGGGAGAGAGAGATGGAAACATCAATGATGAGAGAGAATTCATCCATCAACTGCCTCCTGAACATCCCATACTGGGGATCAAGTCCAGAACCTAGGCATGTGCCCTGACAGGGAATCAAACCATGACCTCCTGGTTCATAGCCTGACGTTCAACCACTGAGCCACACAAGCTGGGCTGATTTGGTAGTTTTAATTTGATTTTTCTAATTGCTATCATGAGATTAACATCCTTTGCAACTTTCTACATCCTGGGTGGAGGAAGAAGATGCCTGTCTTTCCTTTTAAAATATTGTTTCTGTTCAAAATGTATCTCATCTCTTTTCACCTTTTGATGTGTACAGACTCTGACACATGAACACTTGATTTGCCTGTACTATTTATCTGTCAGTTAGCATTTACCACCCCACACATGTGTATTTTATCTTTTCATTTGTGAGTTTACCACTGATGTAGACTACATATTATTTGATAACAGAAACCATTTATACTTTCAGTAGCCCTCTCCAAGCCCACTTTAAACAGAAGTAGGCCTACAGTCAACTCATGGAAACTACTTTTAAATGAATGTAGATTTTTGAACAAAGCTCATCAGAGTAGGCAGGTACTGTGGCTAGGATTTCTCTTTCTCTCTCTTCACTATCATGCTCTATCACAAAATTAGATTTTAAAGGTGACTGAATAGGATAATGTTATTTGTATCCTGTCCCGGGTTCTGACTGAGGAGTTTGGGCTGTAGTTGGAAACAAAGGGTCAGTCTGACTCCATGCTATCACCTTATGGCACAGATTAGGGATCTATCTGTAACTGGGCCTGAGGTCGGCTTTTCTCCACTTCCATGGGCATGTTGTATCTATAGGTTAAAGATAACAGTGTTAGTACTGTCATCAGTGGTCTCCACTGAAAAAAATAAAATTCAGATAATGCTAAGAGATTGACACCATGGTTTGTGAAATTCACTAAGCCAGCACTCTAACCAAAGGAATGAAGTTCCTCAAATAGATCACCAGAATGCTACCAGGGTGTCAACCCAGAGAGCACAGCAGCATGCTTAAAAGTTGGAGGCCAAGTAAGCCTTCCAATTGAACAATGCTTTTAGCTTTAAAATAATCAATCCAGGTAATTCAAAATGAAAAAGATCTCTACATTTATCATTTGACTCTTCATAAATTTTGTGTGTGAGTATGAAGGAGGGGGAAAAAGGCAGGGAAAGAGAGAGAAAACCTACGGTGGAGGGGGGGGGGAACAGCAGACAACTACCTTCTTTTTATTTGTTTCACAAATAAAGGCCTCAATTAATACATCTCAAATTGCCTTAGGACAGTATTAGAAAAGGTGAAGACAAAAGTGATACATCCTAGCTTTTATCTCCATTGTGTGGCAGAAGTCTTGCAAAGTTGAAAAGCTGCTAATTTAGTAGTCAACAGTGTCAAATAAAATTTCTAAACTGTATGTCTATAAAAGAACATCGTAGCAATAAGGCGTAGCAAATATGCTTCAAAACAGTGCAGTCAGCAAATCTGTTTCAGGTTTTGAAATATCTAGCAATGACATTTATTAGAAAGAAACTATAATATATCAGATATAAAAAGCTGTCTCTTCATCAGCATTGCTTTATTATAGGCACTAATTTTGTGCAAAATCCTTCAGATTCTTTGCAAAACACCTGCTGAACTTAAAGAAATATGGTGAGTGCTTGCATAGAGCCAGATGCAGCTTAATCACATAATACCGAATTTGACTTTGTGGTGCTTAACAATAAACAACTGAGCATACTGGTACAGAAGGCTTAAATCTTCCTCAAATTTGTATAAACTTTTCAATGAATATAGTGTTTGTGCTGATTTTTTCTTCATCAAGTTGGAGGACATAAACAAATACCAATTATAAGAATCCTATTAAGACTGAATATTTTTAAATTAAATTAAATCACAACAAAGACTATAGTAGAAAATGGTACTCCCTTTCCCCCCCTCCCCACCTATTTCAATTTTCCTGGCTGGCTGCTTTCTGGCTACTTCTCTCTTTCTAGTATCCATCCATGCATCCATCCATTCATCCATTCATCATACCCTGTTTATTCTATCAGATTACTTGAAAATTTCATGTTATGGATGAATCTGCTTCAAGGTCAGATATGATGGCATTATGGCCCAGTAAAAGATGGAAATGGAATGAGAAAGAGCATTTTCTCATTCTCTCTTCTGCTGCACACGATTAGTTTTATATGTTGATTGATTTTTGGTGGTAGGTTAAGTCGATATCAATGAATTTCACTTACCCAGTGTTGACCAGATTAAGATCCAAAATTGTTTACCCATATCACTTTTTCTCTCCTCTTTGCAATCTTCTAATTCACATGTTCAGAAGCCATTTTATTTGTACATATATGAGAGAGTCTCTAAATGTGCCTACATGTATTCACATTCCCTAGTGAATTAACTATTCTTTCTTCATTGATTCTTATTTGCATTGTAATGTTAAATAATGGTACTTTAATTTTACTTCTTCAGATAAGCTGTGTGCTTGAGAAAACCATAAAACAATGAAACCTCATGAATATTTATATCAATGACTACACAGCATTATAGTCATAATCTCTGGAACTAGTTCTCACCAGTTCAGAATTAATTATCAAGTTCAGTTTTAATTGCATTCTTCTAAATTACAACCCCTCCCCCTAAAAAAAAAGACTATAATGAATTATCTGGTAAGTACTTTACTGGGACTAATGCATCTAGGAGAGCTTCCTAAAATCCCATTCTTAATGTCTAATAACCAAATGAAGGCATATGATCCCAAACCAGCATTCTAATCCTTGTTATCCAATGTATTAGACATTTGTGGCTGCTTCTTGGGGTTTAATATATTTTATTTTCATTCAATATTCAGTAAGAATTTAATTGAGTTTAGGGAACTTTTTTATTAAAAATTAAACCCTAAACACTCATTGCTTTGCTTTCTTATACTCATGAGTCTGGAAGAGCATACAGAGAGGAGTATTTGATGGGGTGACTGCTGAAAAACAGTTGTCCTTTTATTAAAAAATGTAAAAGACATATTTAGCACTATGACATAAAGGTTTAGGGAGTAGGTGTATGGATACACTTTATTTGAAGTAAATCAGAGCCACCTAAAAACTTTCTAGTCAGAATGTTAAATTAGAGTGAAAAATAGAAAAGATTAACAATAATATTCTTAGAATAAGATATAAAAACTTGAAAAAACATAAAATTTTAAATATGAAGACATTAAAGTTTGCTTGAGTGTAATTTTCAGATATATGTTTATATTATAGGATAATATATACTCTCTTATGCCTGAAAACATTTTTACTTTACTTTTATTTATTTAATCATGTTAATATATTTTTATTGATTTCAGAGAGAAAGGGAGAGGGAGAGAGAGGTAGAAATGTCAATGATGAGAGAAAATCATTGATTGGCTGCCTACCGCATGTATCCTATTCGGTACTGCCTACTCTACGTATCCTAGTGGGGATCGAGCCCCCAACCTGGGCATGTGCCCTTAACGAAAATCGAACCTGGGGCCCTTTAGTCTGTAGACCAACGCTCTATCTACTGAGCCAAACCAGCTAGGGCTTAACTGTATTTTTAAATGAAGAGATCTGATGGCCAGCATTGCATTTGTCTGTGATGGAAGGACAACGGATGAAGTTAAACAAATGATAACATTTATTTCCAGAACTTCCCCTCATACTCAGTGATCATAATCTACTTACAGTTGAGAGGGCAGAAGGAAATAGGGAAGATGAAAAGTATCATTTCAATTGGAAACCTTAATTCCTAGATAGATATCACTTAAAGCAACAAAGCTCCATCGATTCACCCACTAGAGTTTCTTGATTCAGCTGAAGGTTGAGTCAAGTTTTAATGAAGATTATTCATAATTTCACAAATAGAAGATTTGTTCTCACCATAGACCGTAGCAACCTCAGCATACAATATTTTTCTTTCCTTAGAACTTTAACCTTTTCACTTAAAGGAGGCACTTTATGGCTTCTCTTGGCATATCTGAAATGCCAACATTACTACTCTTGCACTTTGGGGCCATTCTCAAGTAAAATAAGGGTGATTTTAATACAAGCACTGAGATATTGAAACAGGCAATCTGATAACTGATAAGGCTACTGTGTGACTAACAAGCAATAGTATATAAGGTATGGATTTGCTAGACAAATAAATGATTCACATCCCATGTGGGATGGAGCGGGACAGTATGAGATTTCATCAAATAAAATCATAGAAAAAAACCCTTCAATCTATAGAAAGCCCTAGAATGCAAGAAAGCACAAATATATTCACATGAAAGAAGTGCCACAGTTTTGAGGGTTAAATTCTAGGGACTAAGCCTTTTCACAGGAATGAAGAATATTGGTTCTTTCTGGGGCCTAGTATAATGCCTAACACATAGAAGAAATGAATATTTATTTGGTGAAATAAAATATTGAGAGTTGTTCTAAATCAGAAGATAGAAATACATTTGTCTAGAAATAAGAGAGAAGATATTGTCATACAAGGGCATTTAATTGCATCTGTCTTTTATTCCAGATGTGTTCCTAAAATGTTCATTATGTTTCTACATGGTAAGAAGAACGTAATGAAGACACATATCATCCCTTGGTTTAAGGAGTTCCGCCCATGGTTTCCTTAGCGGGGACTGCCCATCCTGGGTAGCCCAAGAATTCATGTGGATGGCTATACCAACAGGACAGGCTTTTTCTTTGACATTATTTATGTGGCAGCAATTTGGAATCACAGATTAGATCTTTTAAGAAAATCTTTTTCCTGCTCTCAGGCCAACAAATGGTGACACTGGTCTATTTGATCAATGTGACTCCATTTGAAGTCAGTTTAAGTAGAGTGAGCTACAAAAATGGCAGAGAATCAGATGAACAT
Organism: Myotis lucifugus; assembly: GCF_000147115.1. NCBI lineage: Eukaryota > Metazoa > Chordata > Mammalia > Chiroptera > Vespertilionidae > Myotis > Myotis lucifugus. Next base: position 9,524,190 of record NW_005871064.1, read on the forward strand.
TTTTTATTTGGCCTCTTTTTCTAAGGGGAGAAAATATCCCAATTGCTTGATTTTCATCATCTGCTGCTTGAATCCCATCGCTGCCCAAATCTGGCACAGACAGTAGCATCTCAACTATATGATCTGCCTCTTTTAAAATAAAGTTTTAGAGCATATTGCCTGTTCACTCAATTTTAAGTGAAAATTCTTCACATAATTAAAAACACTTAAGTGTGTCTTCCCCTAGAATGTTAATAGGCTATATAATCTAAAAATTGGTATGCCTTTTATTTATTTATACAAATTTGCATTTGGTAAATAGTACTCAGTACTTTTGTGCACAGTTCTGTGCGTTTTAACACATCACAGATTCTTGTAACCACCAATACAAACAGTACACAGAAGAGTTCCAACACCCTAGAGAACCTCCTCTTGAAGACATTTTGTAGTCACCCCACAACACACACACACACACACACACACACACACACACACACACACACACTCCTTCATGATCCTAACAAAGTGATGCAGCCACTCTGGAAACAATCTGGAAGTTTCTCACATTTTAATTTGACTCATAAATTATTATCATATTTACAGAATTGTCTAGGAAGAAAATGTGACTTTAAAATATAAGTTATTCATTTACCACCGAAAGAGCCACAAAAGTAAAAAAGTTAACATTTTTCATGCTGATGAAGACTGGAGTCTCTAAAAAAAAAAAAAAAACTGCCTGCAGGTTATCCACTGTTGACACATACCTATGAGAAAATGAATGATGAAAAAACTGAAGCTCAAAAGTCCGTGAAATCATCTTCTTTATATATTCTCTTATAGGGGCTATCTCTCATAACCTGGTGTCTTTAGCTTGAGTTCAATCCACATGTCACCTTATGTGGATATATGTTTCCCCCAGCTCTATGTAATGCTCTTTACTGATGTGCACCAGAGCAATCACTCAGGATGAGTAAACTGGGCATTGATTTGGGGATAATAAACTCCCCTGCCCCATGCACACTCTATAACTGTCTTTTTGGCTCCCACCACCAATTCAAATTCTTGGATCCTCATTTTTACTTCTTTATACATTCCTATCAGTTTCTTCACTCTTTTTGAGTTTACTTTTCTGTGTACATTTCTTATATAGGGTTGGAAACTAACATCTTGAAATTAATAGAAGAAGTATAAGAACCAGGCCCTGGCCAGGTAGCTCAATTGGTTAGAGCTTTATCCTGGTATATACCAAAACTGTAGGTGTGATCCCCAGTCAGGGCACAAACAAGAAGCAACCAATGAATGCACAGATAGGTGGAACAACAAATTAATGTTTCTCTCTCTCTCAAAATCAAGAAAAAAAATTTTTTTAAGTATAAGAAGCAAACATAGCCCTAGCAATTTATTTTCAGAAGCTGGTGCATCTAACTTTGGTTGCATCCACCAAGTCAGAAGTGAATAGAGAGAAACAATATAAAGAGAGTTGTGACTACAAAAGAAAATTTCTTCCATTAGCTAAGAGGTTGGACCACATGACATCTAAGGTATTTTTCAAATCTTAATGGAACTGTTCCTGGAACACTATCATCCATGCTAGGATATGTTCACTTATTGGTGGAATTATACGGTTTCACCTCCCCACATCACTTGGTCTGTGTAGAGTGAACCCGGATGTGTTTAGCAAGCATTTAGCTGCTCATTAAAATCAAACTTCTGGAACTTTAATTAACAATTGACTTGTCACTAGTTCTATTTTATTTGAGACTCTGACTTTTCATTTGAGAGCAAATTATGCTGATCATTTGGCAAAACCTCAGCTGTGGTTATCTGATGACAGCCTTTTAAGTAGCACATTTTTATGCCATGTCATACTGATGTGAGATTCACTTCTCCATGACCACTTAGTCCTTAGCATTTCTACTTTTCACTGGATTCTCCTCATTTGGTATAAAGTATTTATATTAATGGAAATATAAATTGAGAAAAAAGAAAAATTATGCACAATTTTGGTTAAATATGTAAGTGTAGAGTTAAGATTGTGGTGAGTACATGATAGAAAAGGAGAAAGTTATTCCCATATGGCCTGATGGCAATAAAATTTATGTCACATAGGGGCCATACAGAAGTTGCCATTCAAAGACATATGACAACTCACACACACACACACACACACACACACACACACACACACCATATTTTATACTAAATGAAAATTTTATTAAAGCATTTGATTTAAACTCAAAGGAAAGTAAATATACTTCTATAAATACTTGTATATAGTATTATTTCAGACTGAGTAACTACCACAGAATGACAAAAAAATATGTATGAGGTTTGTAATGAAGCAAACACACCTAAAATTATTTTAACATAATCTCTCTCTCTCTCTCTCTCTCTCTCTCTCTCTCTCTCTCTCTCTATATATATATATATATATATATATATATATATATATATATATATAGCCAGCGTAACCCCGGAACAACCGAATGACTGGTCACACACTGACCACCAGGGCTTAGACGCTCAATGCAGTCACTATGAAGTGTATTGACCACCTCTTGGTCCCTCCCTCCAGCCTGCAGGTTCCCATCACTGGATGGTCAATGGGGAACCAGGGGAACCAGGCTGGGTGGAAGTGGAGCGGGACTGGGGACTGGACTTGTGAGGCAGCAGCAGAGTCATGGAGTGTCCCAGGACTGCAGTGAGCAGTGTCGCGGAGCAGCAGACATGGCCCTGATCGCAGGCCTAGGGACGCTACACACACACGATTTCGTGCACTGGGCCTCTAGTTAAATATATAAAAAACTAAAAATATATATCATAAATTATTAAATTCATAAGAACATTTACAAATATTGTTAGAATCAAGATTAATATTCCATAGCTGTTTTTTTTCTGTATGATAGGAATGAGCACTTGGAAAAATAAATTAAAATATTATTTGTTACAGCTAAATAAAAAAATTGTAAACAAAGTTTTAACAAACTATATGCAAGATCATCATGGAGATTTTCTTCAGCCTTATAAAAGAGATTTTAAAAAAGAAGCTAAATAGGAAGATAATTTCCCCATGAGTGTAATGTGTATTTGAATTCAAAAACAGAGAAATTGAATTAGGAGTGTAATCACTCTTACCTAGAAAACTGATTTATAAAACTACCATTTAACCATATATTCAGTTCAAGGAGAAGGAATATAGACTCAGAGAAAACAGAGAGCCCTGTGTCTTAAAACATGCAAATCATTGATATTTCTTCAATGTCAAATAAAGAACTAAACAAATGGAAAGATACACCATATTTATGGAGAGGGATATTTAGTATTTCAAATAGTGCACCCACCCTGATATATAGAGGTTGATAGTAAAGTGATCAAGTCTCCAGTACTTGGTATTATAATAATGTAATAATTTACTGCTATATTTAAATGTTTATAATTTATTAGTCAGAACTCTTTTGCTTTTGAAAAATATATATATGACCACAAGTTAGATTTCTGGTTTATTAACAAAACCAAATGAAAGGCATTCTCTCTAACCCTTGCCCTTGCCTCTGTTCACCTGAGCTTACCACTATCATTCTCTGCAATCAATTCCTCCATGAAGGTGAAACCATGGGCACCAGCACCTCTGATCTTTCACTACTAGTCCTATGCCCCTCCAACACTGCCCACCGCAACAAAAGGAGATTCTTTCTTAGTGGTTCCTGGATACAACAAAAGGATAGACTCTTCTCCAGCCTGGTTCACATGCCCACAACTGTAACCTGAGGTACTCCATATCTTACCTGAAAAAGGGAAGGAGGACCAGAACACTATCATCAACTCCACCCTTTTCCCTTCCATTTCAGATAAGATAACAGAGGACCAATGAAAGTCATTCAGTAATTCACTCTATGTCACAGTGAGTAAGTAGCAAAAACATGACTAGTTTTCTGCTCTCCTGTGTCTCATGTCAATATTTCTTAATACTAATAGATTACTAAAAGTTTTAGAAAGCCTCCTGTTCACAAATTTGGCACATCTCTTTTCAAAATAAAAGCCAACAATTTGGACAGCATGGATGATTGCTTTGAGCATCATCATTAGTGACTGGTTAGGATATTGCTTTTGAGATGGCAGAATGCAAAACAACCCACACTCTAGCACAGTAGAATTTGCTCTCATAAGTGTTCTTTATTTGCAAGCGTTGGACAAGGAAACACTCTCCAGCAGACAGACAGATTAACTCCCAGTGGTAGCTACAATTTTCTTAATGATAAAACCTTTTGGGGGCTAATTTACACATTATCTGTTTTTCACGCTGGAATCCTTCCTAAACATTTCAAAGGTTGTGCTCAGACTAACACAACACCTGAAGCAATGTTTTGAACATATCTGGTATTCAATAATGGGATCATTTTATTGAATTAAATGCAAATCACAGACATATGGATTGAAAAAGCAAGCAACAAATATTTATTAAGCACTGTTTGAATGTTCAGACTAATTTTAGATAGCTTTGTAAAAAGTGATGAAGAAAATATTATAACCCTTCTGGGTAGTTAGGAAAAAAAAAGACTAACATAAAAATTGTTCTAAGTTGAGTTCTGGAGTGGTTGGCACAGATGATGTACACTGTACAGATGTAGCAAAGAACGAGTGTAGATTGGAGATAATGACAATAAGAAAATGGGCTCTGAAGTGGACCTTGAATGAATGATCCAATAGATGGAAGATGAAGGGGCAAGGAATAAAGGGTATTTCAAGGGGTGGATATTATGAGCAATTGGGCTAAGGTAAGGTGGCCCTAACTTATCTTTATGTGTTGCTGTTAACTTTATAAAACATATCGCATATCAAGGTGCTCAGAAGAATAAAATAATAAGGACAATTTATTATTTCATAATAAAGATATAACAAAAATATTATTCAAAAATTTTAAATGTAAGATACGAATAATGGTAACGGTAGACATCCTTACCTTGCTATTCTTTGGTGAAAAGCAATTAGCCCTTCACCATTAAATCTGAAGTTATTAAGTAGTTTTGCTGGCTGTGATTAACAATCACTGGGAATCTACACTAATAATAGACAAAGATGCTAATTGACCGTACCTTCGCTATGCCCCAAGCCACGCCCACCAGCCAATCAGAGCGACTATATGCAAATTAACCCAACCAAGATGGCAGCCGGCAGCCATGGAGCTGGAGCAAGCAGGAGGCTTGGTTGCCCTGGCAATGGAGGAAGCCACGCTTCCCACCTGCTTTGGCCAGCTGTGGAACTCCGCTCAAGGCAACAAAGTTTCAATTATAGAAAATAAATAAATCCCAGATACCTGCTTCCCGCCAGGTTCCACTGGGAGCTTGGGTGGCTGGGGGGCTTGGCCAGCCTGCAAAGAGCCATCAGCCCCTCACCCAGACTGGCCAGGCACCCCAGCAGGACCCCCACCCTGATCCGGGACACCCTTCAGGGCAAACCAGCTGGCCCCCACCCATGCACCAGGCCTCTATCCTATATAATAAAAGGGTAATATGCAAATTGACCCTAACAGCAGAACGACTGAGAATGACTGGTCACTATGACACACACTGACCACCAGGGGGCAGACGCTCAATGCAGGAGCTGCCCTCTGGTGGTCTGTGTGCTCCCACAGGGAGAGCTCTGCTCAGCCACAAGCCAGGCTGAAGGCTGCCAGTACAGCGGTGGTGGTGGGAGCCTCTCCTGCCTCCTCAGCAGCACTAAGGATGTCTGACTGCAGCTTAGGCCTGCTCCCTGCTGGCAAGTGGACATCCCCCAAGGGCTCCTGGGCTGCCAGAGGGATGTCTGACTGCCAGCTTAGGCCCAATTCCCCAGGCAGCAGGCCTAAGCCAGCAGGTGGTCATTCCCCGAGGGATCCCAGACTGTGAGAGGGCACAGGCAGGGTTGAGGGACCCCCCCGAGTGCACAAGTTTTTGTGTACCGGGCCTCTAGTCTATAATAATAAAAGCATAATATACTAATTAGACTGGGCGTCCTTCTGGACAATCTTCAGGATGATGCCAGGGCCATAGCTTCGAGGGCCAAGCCCCTTGCACAAATTTCTTGCATTGGGCCTTTGTTAATTAATAAAACTAGGATAGCTGGGCTCACTCGGGATTTTCTAAATTTTGTCACTGGACTGACCCAGAGTCTAGCTAGAAGGTGGGCTATAGAAATATCCAGCTATGATAGGAAGGTAACCTATACTTGGAGGAAGCAGAAAAATGAATAGCAAAAGAAAGACAGACATGAAAAGCATGAAGGAAAAATGGACAGGGATCTATGTCTGATAGAAACCCCAAATGGTCAATGTCATTAATTCAACTCTTAAGAGATAGGAATGGTAATGATGCAGTTGATAGGCAGTTAAGACGACTATGAGAGATGGATTTAGACATGCTGGAGTTTGAGGAAACCAGATTTCAAGGGTAGTCATCACCTGACTCAACTCTTCATATCTTTGTAGACATAACATTAGAAAAGAAGAAGAGCCCTAACCAGTTTGGCTCAGTGGATAGAGTGTCAGCCTGCTGATTCAAGGGTCCCAGGTTCGATTCTGGTCAAGGGCATGTACCTTGGTTGAGGGCACATCCCTAGTGGGGAGTGTGCAGGAGGCAGCTGATCAATGTTTCTCTCTCATCGATGTTTCTCTCTATCCCTCGCTTTAAAAAAATCAATAAAATATATTTTAAAAAAAGAAAATAAGAGGAAAAGATTCAGTATTAATGAAGCCCTAGAGGAAGAGAAGGGAAAAAAATTCAAGAATTCTTGCTAAAGTTGGATGGAGACTCTGAAATAAGTTTAGTCCCAAGCAGAAATCAATAAAGGCAATCATGTACAATCAACACTTATGTGGATTTAAGTCATGTGATTCAAGAGCTTAAAATAGTGTTGAATTAGACCAGATGGCAGCTTTCAGAGCAACAGCCTAGGTGCAAGAATGCTTTAAGGAGATTTCACCGAGGTGTTACTGATGGACAGCAAGTGAGGCAGGGTTCAGAGTAAATGGCAGCTGAAGACAGAAGTGGGTACAATATAAGCATGGCTTTATGGAGGCATAAGTGCTTCAACTATATATATATGGCATTGAAGAGACAAAGAAAATGTTTGAAGGTTTTCTATCAGGCTGTGCTCCTCTTCTCACATTCACAGGCAATTTGCTTGGAGCTGAATCTTGAAAAGAACATCTTGATATCTAGCAAAGAGGTTAACCTTTTAGGAAGCTTTTCAATATTTATACCTCAGAACACTTGATAAGATTTTCCCTTTCAGGATAAATCCTGCATACATACCTAGGGGCCTTTTACAACAGGGTCCTGACTTATGTCTGCAGGTAGCTCTAGATTTGCTTGTTGTCCCTTCTCTTGTTAGGACATTTTCATGGGCTTTGACCCCATCCCAAGGGTGGGAGACCCAAATTAACAGACATTGATTGGAATTTCATTGAATAGATGGATCAATTTGTGAAGAATTAACATCTCAATGTTGAGTTTTCTGATCTAATAAAATATTACTTTCTGTTTATTTGGTCCTTTTAACTTCTCTTTGAAATATTTTATAATTTTTAATGTACAGATTCTGCAAACTTTCTATCACATTCATTATTAAATATTTCATGTATGATGCTTTTTAAAGTAGTACTTTTTATATCAATTTCTGATTGTGCACTGCTGTATAAAGAAATGCAGTTGATTTTTTGTAGATTGATCCTGCATACTACAAATGTCCTTATCTCACTTTTTACTAGCTTCTTGTAGAGTCCACAGGATTTTCTAAATAACGAGGGTTTTCTGCCTTTTCAATTTGGATGCCTTTTATTTTTTCTATTGCTAGTTGCACTGGCTAAAATCTTCAGTTTTAGACTGAATAAAAGTGTTAACAGTAGACATTCTTACCTTGCTATTCTTAGGTGAAAAGCAATCAGCCCTTCACCATGAAATGTGAAGTTATCCACAGATTTTGTTCAGAGGTGCCCTCTATCAGGGTGGGGAAGCTTTCTTCTACTCACAATTATTGAAAGTTCTATTTTTCTTCTAGATCAGGAATATATATTGGATTTTGTTCAATTCTTTTTATGCATTTATTAAGGTGATTTTTTGTTGTTGCTTTGAGCCTGTTAATATGATGAAATGCATTGATTTATTTTCAAATATTAAACCTATCCATGAGTTTCTTATATGGGTGCAATTTTGTCAAGATGTATTATGATTTTTATATGTTGTTGGGATCAAGTTATTTTAAAATTTGTAGGAAATTTTTGTATTGATATTTATGAAAATACAGGGGGAGGGCAAAAGTAGGTAAACAGTTGTTCATATGTAAAATCATACAATAATTAGTAAATAATACAAAAATAAACTCTGTTTTCCATACTCACAACTATAAACCTACCTTTTCCCATCTCTGTATTAACCTGTCATTTTCTTGCAATGCTAACTTAATTTTGGTATCAGTGTAACCTGGCCAGATATAATCAGTTGGCAAGTGTTCCCTCTTCAATTTTTGGAAGAGTTTGTGTAAAATTTGTATCATCACTTATTTAAGAGTTTGATATAATTCATAATAAAGCAATCTGGGCCTGGAATTTTCTTCAGGGGAAAAATTGTAACTGAAATATATTAAATATATATAGGCTATTTTGATATATTTTCTTTATCAAATTTGGATGGTTTGTGTTTTAATATAAATTTGTCCATATTTGTATATTAAAATTTATTGCCATAAAATTCTTAATAAAATTTCATCTCTCATTCTTTATATTAATAATTGTCTCTTCATTTTTTATTATCTATGTAACTAAAGTTTTATCATTGTACTGGTCTTTTCTAAGAGTCAGCTTTGGGTTATGTTTTCTTTTTTCCATTTCATTAATTTTAGATCCGATTACTATTATTATTATTATTATTATTATTATCCCTTCTTATTCTTTCTGTAGCTTTAATTTATTGCTCTTTTTCAATCTTTTTCAGGTGGAAGCTGAGGTCACTGATTTGACACCTTACCTTTTTAAATAAATGCACTTGTTGATACATATTTCCCTAAGTACTTATTTAGTTGCATAGTAAAAAATAATATGATTTTATTCAGTTTTGAAAACTTTTTAATTGTATAAGTGGTTTACACTATTCAAATATTTACATATTTTCCATATATTTCTTTTATTAATTTCAAATTTAATTCCTATTTGTTCAGAGAACTTAATTTGTATGATTTGAAACCTTTTGAATTTACTATCTTTAAATTTGTTGTAACTTCTTTTGTGCCCAAATATAGGCTATTTTGTTAAATTTCCTGTGCATGTTTGAATGGATATATGTTCTGCTATTAGAGGCAGTGTTCAATAAATATCAATTATATTGAAGGGATTAAGAGCATTGTTCAGTTCTTCCACTTTTAAAACTAATTTTCTATCTACTTACTCATTTGTTATTGAGATATGGATGCTGAAAATTTTTAATGATAATTGTGGAATTGCTTATTTGTTTATGACCTTGCAGTTCTATCAGTTTTTGCTACTCTTTTTTGAGGCTCTTTCAATAGGCTTATAAATGTTTATGATTATTGTGTTCTCCTGTTGAAATGACCATTTTTTTTTATGAAATGAACATCATCTTTTCCCCTGATTATATTTTTGCTCTAAAGTCAAGGTTATCTAATATTACTATAGTAGCACCCATTTTAAAAGTTGGCAATAGTATGGTAAATATTTTTCCATCCTTTTACTTGCAACCTGCTTGTGTGTTTTTAATGAAATAGTTTTCTTGCAGGCAGCATATAACTGAGTCTTTAAAAAAATACAACCTGATAAACTCTGTGTTTACATTATTAAGTTCTATAATTTTGTTGTAGACTTTTGATTTGTTCATCTGTCTTGTGTCAATATTTCTTTTTTGTGCATTTTGAATTACATGAGTATTATATATGATTCCATTTTAACCTCTTTGGTTGCTTATGAGGTTTAACTTCTTTCTTAATACTTGCTTTGGAATCTATAGATTACATTTTTTTAAACTTATTAAAGTTTACCTACAAGGGATATTATACCATTTATATACAGTGCCAAAATATTATAGTAATACGCTTCTATTTCTACCTTCTAGATATTTATTGTAGTGCTGTTACATCCTTTATTTTGCATTAAAGTGTAAACCTATGATACATTGTTATTCTTTTTTCTCTAAATAGACAGTTATCTGTTCAAGAGTTTTAAACAAGAAAAAATTATAGTTATACTCATTAAGTCACTAACACTGCCTTTCTTCCATGATATCATCTTCCTACTGTCCAAAGGATCTCATTTAACTATTCTTATAGTCTATATTTGCTGGTTATGTAATATTTTAGCTATTTAAAATTTTTAAAAGCCTTTACTTAACATTCATTTTTGAAAGATTTTTTTGTTATAGGTGAGGTTTTTTTTGTTGTTGTTTTTTGTTGTTGTTGTTTTGTGTTGTTTATTTTTGTAACACTTCAAAGATGTTGCATCACTTTCTTCTGGTCTGCATCTTTTAAACAGTCTTCTAAGATTCATATATTTGTTTCCTCTGTGTATAATCTGTCTGTTTTCTCTAGTTGCTTTAAAAGATTTCCCTTTGCCCTGGCTGGTTTGGCTCACTGGATAGAGTGTCGGCCTGAGGACTGAAGGGTCCCAGGTTCGATTCCGGTCAAGGGCATGTACCTTGGTTGCGAGCACATCCCCAGTAAAGGGGGCGGGGGAGGGGGCGGTGTGCAGGAGACAGCTGATCGCTGCTTCTCTCTCATCGATGTTTCTAACTCTCTATCCCTCTCTCTTCCTCTCTGTAAAAAATCAATAAAATATATATTTTTAAAAAGATTTCCCTTTGTCTCTTGTTTTAAGTCATTTAACCATGATCCATGACATGTCTTAGTCTATGTTCTTATGGGGGTTTCTTGAGCTCCCTAAATTTGTTGGTGTATAGTTTTCATATATTTAAGTATTTTTCAGCCATTATGTCTTTAAATATTTTTCTCAATCATCATTTCTCTCTCCTCTTTTAGGGAAGTCCAGTAATGCAGATAATAGACCATCCAAAGTTGCTCCACAGCTCAATAATGTTTTTTACTGATTTCTGTCTTTTTCTTTCTATGTTTCATTTTATAAAGTTTCTGTTGCTATGCTCTTAATTTCACTAATATTTTCTTCTGCAATATCCAATCTGTTGGTAATCTTATCCAGTTTATTTTAAAATTAGACATTTCAGTTTTCCTTTTAAGAAATTTCAGTTGGGTCATTTTTTTTAATCCTCACCTGAGGATATTTTTCATTGATTTGTAGAGAGTGAAAGAGAGAGGGAAACATAGAGAGAAATATCAATGTGAGAGAAACACATCAATTGGTTGTCTCCTGCACAAGCCCTGATCAGGACCGGGGATGGGGTGGAGCCTGCAATCGAGGTACATGCCATTGACCAGAATCAAACCCAGGACCCTTCGGTCTGCAGGCCGACATTCTATCCACTGAGCCAAACTGAGTCGGGCGTCATTTGGGTCATTTTCATATCATGCTCATATTTTCTTATAGGATTAGTCATTTCTCTTGGTACATTATTGAATATATAGTATTTATTATATAATTATAAATGACCTTGTCTACAAATTATATTATCTCTGTCACTCTTGGGCCTGTTTGCATTGATTACCTTTCCTCCTCTTTTTCTGTCATATTACCCAGCTTTTCCATGCTTAATATTTTTATTTTTTGTCAGACATGAATTTTATTTTTTGAGCATTGAATATTTTCTTATTTCTATAAGCAGTCTTTAAAGTTTTTCAGTTAAATTACTTAGAAAGAGGTTGATCCTTTCAGATCTTGCTTTAAGCTTTGTTGGACAGGACCAGGGCAACACTGTCTCTAGAACTAATTTTGCCTCACTACTGAAGCAAAAGTCTGTTGAGAACTCAGTCTCTTGCTCTGTGAATTATGAATTTTATTTCTGATTGGAAAGACCAATAACTATTTTCAGCTCTGTCTTACCTCCAGGAACCGTTCTCTCTAATATTTTCATGTAGTTCATTCCCTGGATTTAGGAAACCAAAAGCTTTTTCTTTGAAAAAAGGAATAATAATCATAAATTACTAGCCAGACTAACCAAGGGAGAAAGAGAGAGGACACAAAGTAACGAACATCAGGAACAAATAAGGGGTCAATAATACTAATTCCGCAAACATTTATAAACATTAAATATTTTATATAAAATAGAAAAGTATGTTTAGAATCTGTATGCCAATAAATACAAAATACTGATGTAAGCAATCAGAGAAAATCTAAATATATTGAGAGAGCTAGCATTAATGTAGTTGTAATTCATTGATTGGAATATAGACAGTCCTCGGGTTCCGTCGGACTCCACGTACATCATTTGGGGTTACGTTGCCATCTCCCATTTATTTATTTAAAAAAAAGTTCCATCATATCAACATATGTACATACGTGCTTTATGTTTTTTATTATTTACTAGAGGCCTGGTGTACAAAAATGTGTGCACTTGGGGGGGGTCCCTCAGCCCGGCCTGTGCCCTCTTGCAGTCTGGGACCCATCGGGGGATGTCCACCTGCTGGCTTAGGCCCGCTCCCTGGGGGAACGGGCCTAAGCTGGCAGTCAGACATCCCTCTGGCAGCCCAGGAGCCCTTGGGGGATGTCCACTTGCCAGCAGGGAGCAGGCCTAAGCTGCAGTCGGACATCCTTAGCGCTGCTGAGGAGGCAGGAGAGGCTCCCACCATCACTGCTGTGCTGGCACCCATCAGCCTGGCTTGTGGCTGAGCAGAGCTCCCCCTGTGGGAGTGCACAGACCACCAGAGGGCAGCTCCTGCATTGAGCGTCTGCCCCCTGGTGGTCAGTGTGTGTCATAGTGACCAGTCATTCCCAGTCGTTCTGCTGTTAGGGTCAATTTGCATATTACCCTGGTGCATGGGTAGGGGCTGGCTGGTTTTCCCTGAAGGGTGTCCCAGATCAGGGTGGGGGTCCCACTGGGGTGCCTGGCCAGACGGGGTGAGGGGATGAGGGCCGTTTTCAGACTGGCCACACCCCTTCAGGGTGGGGGTCCCTGCTGGAGTGCCTGGCCAGCCTGAGTGAGGGACTGAGGGCCGTTTTCAGGTTGGCCACACCAACTTCAGGGAGAGGGGGTCCTGCTGGGGTGCTTGGCCAGCTTGGGTGAGGGGCTGAGGCCTATTTGCAGGCTAGTCAAGCACCCCAGCAGGGACCCTCACCCCTTGAGGGTGCGGCCAGCCTGGGTGAGGGGCTGATGGGTGTTTGCAGGCTGGTCACAGCCTGTTCAGGGTGGGGGTCCCCCCTGGGGTGCCAGGCCAGCCTGGGTGAGGGGCTGAGGGCTATTTTCAGGCTGGCCAAGCCCCCCAACAGGGACCCTCACCCCTTGAGTGTGTAGCCAGCCTGGGTGAGGGGCTGATGGCTGTTTGCAGGCTGGCCACAGCCCCCAGCCACCCAAGCTCCCAGTGGAGGCTGGCTGGAAGCAGGTCTCTGGGATTTATTTATCTTCTATAATTGAAACTTTGTTGCCTTTAGTGGAGGCCACAGCCGGCCAGGGCAGGCAGGAAGCTTGGCTTCCTCCATTGCCGGGGCAACCAAGCCTCCTGCTTGCTCCAGCTCCGTGGCTGCCAGCCGCCATCTTGGTTGGGTTAATTTGCATATAGTCGCTCTGATTGGCTGGTGGACGTGGCTTGGAGTGTAGCGAAGGTACAGTCAATTTTCATGTTTCTCTTTTATTAGATTAGATTTACCACAAGTAAAGGTCAGGAATTGTTATCTTTCTTTTAAATTTTTTTTTTACTGTTTCACTTCATTACTGCTGTGTATGTGCTCCATGTGAGTGACATAGGTGCTTATGTAGGTGGGTTCTGATGTATTATGTCACACCGTAGATCTCCGACATAACCTGAGGACCTACTGTACTCAGTATAGTTAACACATTGTATGCGGGAAACGTATTTATACGTTTTACGTTGACTGTAAGTAGTAGAGCCACCTGTTAGCGCACGATAAAAACTACCCGAAAACAATGTATTAAGATGTAAGTTCTCCCTATTTTATCTATATTCAATCAAAATCTCAGCAAGATTTTTAAGATATGGAAAAGAAGGTTCTCAAATGCATATATAAAAGCAAACAGACTTAAAAATTTTGTGAAGGAAAAACAAAGTTAGAGGATTCAGAAAACTGAATTGCAAGGATTCTTATAAAGCTACATTAATAAATATATACAGTATTGACAAAAGGATGGATATATACATGAAACAGATTGGAAAGCCATATTAGACAGACACACACACACACACACACACACACACACACACCCCTAGTAAACTTATTTTCTCAAACATCCAAAGCAACTAGATGGAGAAAGGATAGTCTTTTTAAGAAATGATCCTTAAAATTTTGGCTATTCATCTGCCCAAGAAAAAGATTATAAAGCTCAAATTATATGAAATAGGACAAATGAAAATTCAGAAATCCAAACCATCCTATACAATAAAAGGCTAATATGCAAATTGCCCCCTCGGGAGTTCAACCACTTGCTATGACATGCGTTGGCCACCAGGGTGCGGGATGGCACAGAACGAAGAAAGGCCCCAGCCGGCAGCCACAAAAGGGATGCCCCAGCCAGCAGCCAGAAGGCCCTGATCGGCCCTGATCACCGGCCAGGCCTAGGGACCCTACCCGTCATGAATGTCATGCACTGAGCCTCTAGTCTATAATAATAAAAGGGCAATATGCTACTTAGACTGGATGTCCTTCCAGATGAAGACAGGGCCACAGGGCCGGAGCAAAGCCACCCAGGTCCCAGGTGCCAGAGGGAAGCTGGTGCCGGAGGCCGGGGGAAGAAAGGCCTACTCTTGCATGAATTTTCATGCATTGGGTCTCTAGTTAAATACAATAAAGAAGCTATAAAAGTTTCTCAAAATACAGTGTTAAAAATAACCAGTGATAAAGAGTAGAGAACATTGAAAGTGGTGATAGTTAAACCAAGGGTGGCTTTTCAAGAGAAACAATAGAAATTAGTAGACTTTGGAAAAAATATTTCAGATTACCAAAGGGAATATAACTGTCAATCTAGAATGTATGTGAAGTTAAACTATATATAAAGCACATGACATTTTCAGATAAACAAAATTTGAGAAAACATGCTACACCTGCTGAAGGAAATTCTCAAGAATGCACTTGGGCCCTAACCAGTTTTCTCAGTGGATAGAGCGTCTGCCTGTGGACTGAAATGTCTCAGGTTTGATTCTGGTCAAGGGCATATGTCCAGGTTGCAGACCCAATCCCCAGTAAGGGGCATGCAGGAGGTAGCCAATCAATGATTCTCTCTCATCATTGATGTTTCTATCTCTCTCTCCCTCTCTCTTCCTCTCTGAAATCAATAAAAAAAGTGTGTGTGTGTGTGTGTGTGTGTGTGTGTGTGTGTGTGTGGTGTGTGTAATATAAACAAATATTGGCCTGGTCAAAAATAATAATAACACTACACAGGATACAATTTTAAAAATTTAGGTATGGTACCTAGATCATATGTGGGTTAGTGAGAATGCAGTGATATGAGGTATGTTCTAAAGTCTTTGTATTTTTATGAAAGAAGATGAATATTTGTTTTAGACTTTAAGTTAAAAAAAGTTTACATTTTCCACCATCAACTAATAAAGTATATAACTAAAACATGTAATTTCCAAATGTTTGGAGCAAAATAATCAATTAAAAAAACTAACAATGAGAGAGAATAATATAGAAATTATCAAATAGGTTGAAAACAAAAATAAATGGTAAATAAACATTTTAATTTCAAACTATAAAACACTAGTACAACATAGACTAAATGTTTTACACTGAAATTAAAGTAAAATTTATTTGTATGCAATTTAAAACAGACATTCACAAATCATACAGGATAAGAGTGATAGAATGTTAAAGAAGAAAAAAAGAGTGTGGCAATAATAACATTGGGCAGTGTGCATGTACAGACAAAGAGGTAAGAGATTCACACCTAATGGTAATATCATTAATTTACCAGGGAAGAAAAAAATTCTAAACATCTATGAATGTAGTCACTGAGAGTAAACATATCTTAGCAGAAGAATTAGAAAAAAATTTTACAAGTCTAGGAAAATGGTAGGAGATTTTAACACAGCACTCTCAGTAATTAATAGATCAATCAGAAAGGATAGAGAGGATTTGAACTACACATTAGCAAGATTGATCTAATGGGCATATATAGAACAGCATGCTGAGTAACCAATGACAACATGTACTTCTCAAGCACATATGGAACATTTATACACATTGACCACATACTTGGCAGTGAAGGAAGTTTCCACAAATTTAGAATGATTGATATAATAAAAGCCACATTCACTGCCACAGTGCACTTGCCTTAGAAATCAATAACAAACTAAAGCTAAGAGAAAAATCACATATATGTAGAAACTAAGAAACCTATTCAAAATGACTCATGGATCAAAAAATGAATAATATTGGATACTAGGAAATGTTGATAACTTATCCATATCTAAGATTATAGGAAATAATTACTACACAAATTAGTACTTATGAGAAAATGTACAGCTTTAAATGCTTATTTTAAAAAGAAAGCTAAAACAGTAAGATAAGCATGTATATTAAAAGAAAAGGAACACTAAAGAGAATAGAACAAAGATGTACTTTTTTAAGAAACAGAAATTAATTAAATGAAAAACAATGATGCAGTAGAGAGGATCCAAAAATACTCCTGTGTGTGTGTGCATGTGTGGGAGCGTGGAGGGGAGCAGGGGAGGGTGTTTTTAAAAGACAATAAAATAGAACCTTCTGATGAGGCTGCTGATCAAGAGCAAAGAACAATCCCCTAAATAAATAACATTCCATCATTTAAATGACTTGAATGACAGGTGCTGTTAAGATTTTAAAAAATTAATGAAATATAATGAATAACTTCATTTTGATAAACTTGAAAAGAGACACATTTTCAGAAAAATAACACATTGAAATTAACTCAAAACAACCACTTTATAAGCATGAAATAAATCAGCAGATAAAAATCTTTCTATAAAGAAAAAGCAGGTCAATATGGTTTACTAAGAAAAACTAGAATAGGGGAAAAACTTATAAATTTATAATTTTTATCTTGAAATTATTTGATTTACAGATTTATAAAAACAGTGCAGGTAGTTCCTGTATGTCCTCTACCCAGCTCCCACAAATGTTAACTCTTACCTAACCATGATATATTTATGACATCTAAGAAACCAAAATCCGCCCTAATGTATTAAGTAAATCACATACTTTATTCAGATTTCATCAGTTTCTATACACACTAATACCCTTTTGTTTCAGGATCCAATACAGGGATACAACGTTGCATTTAGTCATCATGTCTCCTTATCGATGGTTCTCTCTCATCAATGTTTCTAACTCTCTATCCCTCTCCCTTCCTCTCTGTGAAAAATCAATAAAATATGTTTTTTAAAAAAAAGAAACCCAAAATCGGTGAAGATATATTAAGTAAATCACATATTTTATTCAGATTTCATCAGTTTCTATACACACTAATACCTTTTTGTTTCAGGATCCAATACAGGATACAACATTGCATTTAGTCATCATGTCTCCTTAGTAACTTCTAGTTTGACACTTTCTTAGTCTTTCCTTGGTCTTCATGACCTTGGAACTTATTGAATCTCTCTCACTTTAAGCTTGTTCTAGTATATTATCCATAGGTCATGAATATTAAGAAGAATATCACAAAAGTGAGATGCCCTCCTTATCACATCAGAGGGACATGATATTAACATGACTTGTTCTGCATGATGTCAAACTTGATCACTTAATTAAGGTGGTGTCTGCCACTGTGAAATTCTCCACTGTTTTTCTCTTTCCAAATGCTATTCATTAAAAGGGAGTCACTAAGTCCAGCCAACCACAGCAAAGAGAGAAATTAAACTCCACCTCCTAGAGCAGCGGTTCTCAACCTGTGGATCATGACCCCTTTGGGGGTCGAATGACCCTTTCACAGGGGTCGCCTAAGACCATCGGAAAACACATACATAATTACATATTGTTTTTGTGATTAATCGCTATGCTTTAATTATGTTCAATTTGTAACAATGAAATGGGGTCACCACAACATGAGGAACTGTATTAAAGGGTCGCGGCATTAGGAAGGTTGAGAACCACTGGTCTAGAGGAAGAGCATCCGGTAATTTTGGATATTTGTTAAAACCACCTCAGTATATGTTTGGGGAGACAGTTGAGGCTCTACCATTTTCTTGTTCTTTCTTAAAGTTTCACCTAAAGTTTAGCAGTGGATTTTCCCTGCAGCAATTATTATTGTGGTACTCAAATGGTGATGTTCTATTCCCCTCATTCCTCTAAGCAATTGTCTGAGGAAGATTTATCCATTTTGGGGTGTTTATTTCATATTTTGGGTTACATACATCTATCATTGTTGCTCAAATGGTTTTTTGCTTTGGCCTTTCATAGCTCTTTCAGATTAATTCCTGGGACTTGTTGCATGCCTCCATCTTTTTTGTCTCACTTTCTTATTTTCTGGCATCACAAGATCTAGACTAGTGATGGCGAGCCTATGACAGTCAGAGGTGACACGCGAACTCATTTTTTTGGTTGATTTTTCTTTGTTAAATGGCATTTAAATATATAAAATAAATATCAAAAATATAAGTCTTTGTTTTACTATGGTTGCAAATATCAAAAAATTCTATATGTGACACGGCACCAGAGTTAAGTTAGGGTTTTTCAAAATGCTGACACTGAGCTCAAAAGGTTCGCCATCACTGATCTAGACACATCTGTACTTCCCTGGGCCAGACTTGTAACCAGTCATTTCTCTAAGGAGCCTTGAATCCATTTATGGAGAAAATTATTAGAAACCAGGCAAAGAGTTCTAAGTGTGCTTTTGGGTACAGTGTGTCACTGTTTGTAGAATATAAATAAATATAAATATATATTATATGTATAAATATAAATATATATAAATATACATATCTATATTTATTTTGGAATGTATGTATCTGTGTATGTATATGTACCTGTAAATACACATACACATATGTGTATGGTTACACACACACACACACACACACACACACACACACACACCTAATATCTCCAACTCTGACCCAGCAGATCAGAGTTCTTTCTAGCCTCCACCCCTGTTTATTTGGAGCTTTTAACCCCGGCAGTGAGAAACTTGGCTCTCATTTTCTACATTTTAGTTATTTGTTCAACCATGGCATCCCTGTAAAGCAGTTGAAGAATTAAGCATCCTCCCATCCTCCTGTGAAAAACAAAGTGCCCAACTACAGTTGAATATTTATGTATAGTTTTTCTCTTTAGCCTTGTAGTATTTAGCAAATCATTGCTTTGCAAAGCTTCTTAGTTCAGTTTTCCACCTACCCCCTTTGGCTATGTTGTGCTATACATTTCTAATACAGTTAGATTCATTTGGCACAGTCTATATTTCATCCCAGGATTGCTGGATAACCTAGACAATTTTTTTTCAATTTTTATAAAGTTCAATATTTGATGTGTACAGTTCTATAAATTTTGACAAATGCTTTGAGTCATATATCTGCCATCACAGTCATGGATGTATTTTTTAAAGTTTCATCAATTTAACATGTCTTAGACAGCCCCTTTTTAGTCAATCTCCCCTCTACAAACCACTGGCAACAAATGATCTATTTTCTAACCCTATAGTTTTGCCTTTTTGCAGAATGTCATATAAATCAAACCAGGAAATATGGATCCTATGCATCTGTCTAATTTCACCTAACAAAATGAATTTACTAAGATTCATCCATACTGTTGCATCAATCAATAGTTTGTTCTGTTTAATTTCTGAATGCTACTCAATTTTATGGATGAAATACATTTGTTTAGATATTATCTGTGGAAGGACATCTGGATTGTTTCTGGGTTTTTTGTCAGTTATGAATAAAGTTGTTATACACATTAACATACAGGTTTTTGTGTGGACATAAGTTTTCAATTCACTTCAGTGAAGAGCTAGGAAGGTGACTGTTGGGTTGCATGAGAAGTGTATGTGTAACTTCATAAGCAACAACAGTCACCAGCAGTGGATTGAGCGTTTTATCACTCAAGAATTTGTTATATCTATTTCAAGTGATGTATTTATAATATTATACACTTCAAACTTACACAATATTACCAATGTCACCCCAATAAATTTAATTTAAAAACTATAAAGAAAAGTAAAAAAAATGTTACATTTGTTTTTTATTATAATGATTCTAATAGGTGTGTAGTATTCTCTCACAGTGGTTATAAATTGTGTTTACTCAGGACTAGTTAATGATAGTGAGAATTTTTAAAATATATATTTTATTGATTTCAGAGAAGAAGGGAGAAGGAGAGAGAGATAGAAACATCAATGATGAGAGTGAATCACTGATCAGCTGCCTCCTGCATTCCCAAGGGATCAAGCCCACAACGTGGGTATGTGCCCTGACTGGGAATTGAACCTTAACCGCCTGGTTTATAGGTCGGCACTCAACCACTGACCCACACTACCTGGGTGATGGTGAGCATTTTTAATAAGCTTCTTTGGAAATCAAACCATGAAATATGAATCCTATGCATCTGCCTTATTTTCCTCATTCCTGTAAGGAATATATACATTTTACTAAATACACACTTTTTGTGTGTGAAATGTTTGGTCAGATCTTTTGCCCAATTTTTTATTAGATCATATATGTTTTTATTTTTGAGTTTCAGGAGTTCTTTATATGTTCCTGATATAAGTTATTTATTATATATATTCTTTAAAATATATTCTGCCATTCTATGGATTATTTTTTAATTCTGTTTTTCCCAAAGTAATATTTATTAAGTTAGATATTTTTAGATATTATGCCTACAAACTTATCATCAAACCCAAGATTATACAAATTCTCCTGCTTTTATCTAGAACTAGAGGCCCAGTGCACAGATTCATGCACCAGTGGAGTCCCTTGGCCTGGCCTGCATCCTCTCACAATCCAGGACCCCTCAGGGGATGTCAAATAGCTGTTTTTGGCCCAATCCCACAGGCCTGATCCAGACAGAAGGGAGCCCAATCCTGTGCATTGAGCATCTGTCCCCTGTTGGTCAGTGCATGTCATAGGGACCAGTCGACTGGTCATTTGGTCATTTGGTTGCTTAGGCTTTTATGTATATAGATTATTTAAGGATTTATCATTTATATTATGTCTCTAATCTATTGAAATTATTTTCTTATGTTTGTGTAAGATTTGTGACAAGGTTTCTTTTTTTGTGTGGGAATGTCCAATTGTTACAACACCATTTATTGAAAGGACTATATTTTATCCATTGCAATACTTTTGAACATTTGTCAAAAAAATTTTTCTTTTATAGCTCTATATTCTGTTCCATTGATCTGTGTCTATCCTTTCCAAAAAAAAAACACCACAATGTCTTAGTAATTGTGTCTTGATATCATATAATGTATGTCCTCTAATTTTGTTGCATTTTTTTCCAAATTGCTTTGACTATTCTAGTTACTTCTTTGTTTTTCCATAACTTTTAGAATGAGCTTTTAAATATGGCATTTAGAACAAATTCATGAGAACTAATTTCTTAATAATGTCTTCCAATCAATGATCATTATATATCTCTCCAATTTTTTAATTTAAATATATTTTATTTATTTCATAGAAGAAGGGAGAAGGAGAGAGAGATAGAAACATCAATGATGAGAGAGAATCATTGATCGGCTGCCTCCTGCATGCCTCCTACTGGGGATGGAGCCTGCAACCCAGGCATGTGCTCTGATAAGGAATCGAACTGTGACCTCCTGGTTCATAAGTCAACACAACCACTCAGCAACACTGGCCAGGCTTTTTTAATTTTAAAAAACAAAAGTTCATTATTGGTATATAAGAAGATGATTGACTTCTGGGTATTTACCTTATATTAGGAAAACATTGTACTAAATTATTGTAGAATGTTGTAATGGCAGTATGTAGATTTTTTTAAAAAAGATATCATCTATGTCATCTATGGATCATTTTTTTAATTTCCAATCTTTATGTCTTTTACTAATTTATCTTGCCTTTGGCACTGCTGAGCATTTCTGGTACAATATTGAATGGGAATATATTTTTTATTTTTTTATTTATTTCCATTGATGAGAGAGAGAGAGACATCAATGTGAGAGAGAACATTAATCAGTTGCCTTCTGTAGCCTCTGGATGAGGGATCAAAACCACAACCTAGATATGTGCACTGACCAGGACTGAACCCACAAGCTTTCTGTATACAAGACAATGCTCCAACCAACTGAGCCACACTGCCCAGGGCATCTTTGCCTTGTTTTTTATCTTACACTAAAAGCATTCTGTTCTCATCATTAAGTATGATGTTAGCTGAAAGCTTTATGGAGATTCCCTTTAAAAGATACAGAAAGTTCCAACCCATTTCTAATTTGCTGATATTTAAAATCCTAAATGGATGCTAAATTTTATTGAATGTTTTCTCTGCATCTATTAAAATCATATTATCTTTCTTATTTAGACTCTTTATGTGACAAATCAAATTAATTGCTTTTCAAATGTTGGACCAACTATGCATTCCTGGGTGAAACCCATTTGATTATGATATATATCATATTATATTATGGTAGATTTTATTTGCAAATATTATGTTGACAATTTTGGGTCAAAGTTTATGATTAACAAAGTTCTGTGATTTCTTTCTTTTTTTTTGTACTGTCTTGGTCTAATTTTAAGGTTGGGTTAATGATGGCCTGAAAAGTTAAGAAGTGTTCTCTTTCATTATATTCTCAGGAAGACTGTATGTCAAATAGGTATCATTACTCCCTTCAATTTCAATAAGAATTTACCATTAAAACAAAAAAATAGAACTATTCAGCTTATTATTTCTTTTATAATAACATGAGTTTATGCCTTTCAATATACTTATCTAAGTTTTCAAATTCATGGGTTTAGTGGACTTATAATATTTTCTTATTAGTCTTTACTTGTTGTTAATCCTCATCTGAGGATAATTTTCCATTGATTTTTTAGAGAGAGTGGAAGGGAAGGAGGAAGGGGGAGAGAGAGAGAGAGAGAGAGAGAGAGAGAGAGAGAGAGAGAGAGAGAAGAAGAAGAAGAAGAAGAAGAAGAAGAAGAAGAAGAAAAAGAAGAAGAAGAAGAAGAAGAAGAAGAAGAAAAGAAAGAAACATCGATGTGAGAGAGACATATCAATTGGTTGCCTCCCACATCGCCCTGACCAGGGCGGGGGACTGAATCTGCAACCCAGGTATGTGCCTTGACTAGGGAATCAAACCCACAACCCTTGTGCAATACCGGCAAGGGCTAAAATTCCTGTATTTTTTTTCATGTTTAATCAAAAGTTTTTCTTAGAATACTCCTATACTTGCCTTTAGATCTTCCCTTTTCACTGTTCCTTAGGGTTCCTTTCTCTTGTAGCTCTCCCAGTTGAATGTCTATAATATATGCACTTGACACTCATTAGTGTCAAGTAAAATTTCTTTTTACTTTTAAAAATATATTTTTTAATTTATTGGGGTGACATTTGTTAATAAGATCATATAGGTTTCATGCAATATACAGATCATGTAGCATTTTTATTTCTGGAAATTCCACTTGGCCCTCTTTCAAATCTTCTTTGTCATTTTGTTAAAAAATATATATTTCTATTAATTTTCCCAACATTTCACTTATTTAGGTAATCATACTACTCTCATTTTCTATTGGGTATTATTATAATATCTGATATCTTTGAGTATCTTAGATGTGTGATTTTTTTTTTTACTGACTCTCACACATGATGTCATCTTTTCTGATTTCTTTTGTACTGTCATTCCATATTAATTTGAGCCTTACCTGTGGAAATTCCTTGAGACCTGGGTTGATATTAGGTTCCTCTTGATAAGGTTATTATTATTATTGCTATTATATTTATTTGGTTTGTTGGGAATCTCAAGTATTTACCAAAACAGGACCATTTTACATAATCAGCCTAAGGTTTTGTTTATTTTACAGAAACAAGGCTGCTTTTGCTTTGCATTTGGGCTAAATATTAGATTTTGGTTTATTATTCTCTTAAAAACTACTACCCCAACTAAATGGTAATTTTATACTGGCAATTTTCTTTTCAATCATATAGATTAGCAATAACGTAAATTTTGAGATTTCCCCCCCACTATATATATATTTTTCTGTATGTTTTTCTAATACCTTTTATAAATTTGTTGAACAGAAGCATTCCTTGCCTTGTTCCTGAATTTAATGGGAATACTTTTCAAGTCTCAACTAAAGTGATACTTTATTAATTTACAATATTTTTATGTTTCTGGGAGATACATTCTATTTGATTACAAAGATCTATTTTATTTAAGATTTACTGAGCTTTTTATTTATTGAAATTTAATGGATTATTTACTTTCCGTTTTTTATTACAATGTTATGAATGCTCAAAATGAGCAATGTGAATTTTCCTAATTTTTGAATATCTGAGCTATTATGTATAAGATAAAAGTTATTTGTTCCTTCAAGGTTGGTAAAATTTGCTTTTAAAATAATCTAAGCTTTGGGAGTTTAGAGAAAGTGGATTTAAACTGTGTATTAAATATCTCTAAAAGTTTTTATTTTATTCAACCTTATACATTTTTGAGTTATTTTTACTTTTCAGGAAAATACCTATTTCACCTAGGTTATTTTACCAAAAATAGTGATTATAAACTGATCATCTGTATATTTGCAATTGTATTCCATTTTAATATTTAAAATTATACATTCATTATATTTCCATGATTTTTCTTAGTCTTGACAGTTATTTTCATATATTATTTTTTTCAAAACAGATTTTTTTTTACTTAACAGACTTTTTTTAAGAACAATTTTAGGTTTACAGAAAAGTTGAACAGGAAGTACAAACTGCTCTCCCTTTCTCCCCATACAATGCTCCCTGTTATTAACATCTTGTGTTACTCTATTACAATAGATGAATGAATATTGATGTATTATACAATAATATTACCTAAAGTCCTTCAGTTCACTTTTTTGATACAGTTCTATGGCTTTTGACCAATGTCTAATGTCATATATGATATTGTATGTGTATTATGTCAACCTGACAATTATAATGGCATATCCATAACTGCAGTATTATACAGAATAATTTCACTTCCCCTAAACTCCCCTGTACTACACCTTTTATTGTCTCCCTCCTTCCCTCAAACCCGACTTTTTCTGCTGTCTCTGTAGATTTGCCTTTTCCTCAGGGCCAAAGAGCTGGAATCATACAGTATGTGGCCTTTTCAAAGTAGCTTCTTTAACTCAGAAATAAGTATTTAAGTTTCCTCAATTTTTTGTAGTTCCATAGCTCATTTCCTTTTATCACTAAATAATATTCCATGGTATGAATGTACCACAGTTCGTTTATCCACTTACCTACTTAAAGACAACTTGGTCATTTTCAAATTTTTGCAATTATAAATAAAGCTGCTATAAAGATTCATGTGCAGGTTTTTGTGTGGTACGTAGGGATAGAGGCACATAAGGGATACGGTAAGTATTGTGGGGACATATTCCCAACTCATTGGGTAAATATAAAGGAGTTCAACTGCTGGGTCATAGGATAAGACTATGTTTATTTTTATAAGAAACCACCAAACTGTCCTCTGAGGTGGCTGGACCATTCTGTATTCCCACCAGTTGTCAGTGTTATGGATTGTAGCCACTCTAGTAGATGTGTAGTTCGAGCTCATTGTTTTAATTTGAAATTCCCTAATGACGTGATGATGAGAATTTTTCTTTCATATGCTTGTCAAGACAGGATTTTCAGTTTTGCTGGTTGCTTTTCTTTATTTCATTTGAATGTTTTTTCTTCACGTAATTGATCTTTTTTCTTTCTCTTTTTTGTGTTTATTTTATCTGTTTTTGTTTTTCCTCTTAGCTTCTTGAGTTGGACTCTTAGCTAATTTAGTTCATATTTTGTTTAATGGTGGAATATATTTTAATATCCAGTAGTTTTATAGTGAGACTTTAGCTGACCTCTAAACAAGCTTGATGAGAGAAGCCCAGGAAATAAAAATGAATGTACGTAGGGATAGAGGCACATAAGAGATATGGTAAATATTATGGTAAGTGTTAGATGTATCCACTTACCCAATAGAATCAAATGGAAAGCTGCAGTAAAGACAAACACAAAGTGGAAAACAGGTCTCAGTTAAATATCCAACACCCACACAAAACTGAGAGCAGAGGGCGGAAATATGAAAGGATAGGTCATATGCACAAAAGGATTCTTAGAAAATGTTGTATATGCCATAAAATAGAAAATGTTTTCATTAGAAATGAGCTCTCTTAACTCACTGTCATATTGTTCTTCATTTATATAGTGAATTTTTCCTCATTCTGAGGGTTTTATTAATATTTAAAGGCAGAAAAACAAAAGATCTTAGGCTAAACGGAAAGGAGTTAGGTGAAGTATGTTGGTTGTCTTTCAAAAAATTGAAAAGGAATATCTAAACTTAAGAAGAACCAAGGTTTTATTCTATGTGAACTCAAAACAGTTAGTAGAAGTCACAAAGAAATGGATTTAGAAGTAGAGGGTTTTATAACAATTTCATTCTCTAACAAAATAAATAGTAATCGTTTATGATGAAATAGAGTCTGGTCACTAACCGTACAAAAAAAAAAAAAAGATTAATGAGCACTGCTCAGTCCTCTGACTATTCATCCTAAATTTGAGTGCCTGTGCCTTCGTGTGTGTGTGTGTGTGTGTGTGTGTGTGTGAAAGTGAGTGTGTATAAAAAAGGATGTTTGTGAGTGTGCATGTGTAATTGTCCACAACAATATTTTTCTATTTTATTTTTGGGGGGGACTAATCCTTACCCAAGAATATTTTTCCATTGATTTTTAGAGAGATTGGAATGGAGAGGGAGGGAGAGGGAGAGACAGAGAAAAAGAAACATCAATGTGAGAGACACATCAATTGGTTGCCTCCATCACATACCCCGGCCAGGGATCAAGCCTGCAACGGAGGTGCCCTTCACCAGAATCAAACCTGGGACCCTTCAGTCTGCAGGCTGACATTCTATTTACTGAGCCAAGCTGGCTAGGGCAAGAATACTTTTGATTGCACTTTCTATAAAGTGTATCCCAATTTCATAACATGTAAGAACACTTTGTGGCTTTCAAGAACTGCCCATGCTTAGCAAATTTGTGAAGTCGGACCAAATTGTTTTTTTATGAAGAATTTGAGGGTTTTCCTCCAAATTCATTTTCACTCTTTTTTTCTTTCAAGCACCTTACCACAATATTCTCATCCCTAATCTTTCCAAATTTTCTTAGAAATAATTTGAATGCATGACATTGGTTTTATACTAGGGATTTAGGGAAGTGTCTTTGCTCCTCCAGGCATAGTTACTCAAATCTCTTCTCTCTAATTGAGGAATTAAAGTCTGTTCTATCCTTAAAAGTTCCAGTCATTCATGATTAGATACAGAATGGAGTTATAAATTGAGAAGAGCTTTACCATGGCATCCTTAAAATCCCAATATTAAGCAGGTACTTTGACTAAGAATTAAACTAGAATTGAAGAGGCAGAATTTAAAATGAAGGGCTATGACTTTCTTTGTCTAATGCTCTGAACCCAGAAAAGCAGCATCTGATCTGTTGAGTGGGTCTCTTCAAACCCCTTGTTCCAGTCACATCCCTGTCCAGGAAGGCAGAAGTGGCACTGGTGAAAAATGGCTCATTTTCCCTCATAAATGTCAACTCCCCTGTGTCACAGGACTGCCACATAATGCAACTTTCTAAGGCAAATGGAGCCATTGAGAGACAATGAATACACAGCCTCTTTATTTTAGCAAGTCTTGATGGGATTCTTTTGTACCCTGGCCCCCAATCTTCAATATGAATTATTAGGAGATGAATGAGTTTCAGAAAATGAAAATTAAACTCAGAAAGTCAAAGGAAATCAGAGTCAGACAGAAGGGTCCTCAGAGAAAGAGAACAAAGGCAAGAAAGACAAAGAGAAAAGAAGGGCAAAGTGAAGAAAAGGCAGGGAAATAGGAGAATGCATGGAAGGCCCCAGAAGGGCATGAGCAAGAATGGAAATGCCATCCTGCATGGGCTTCTCATCTTGGGAGACCCCAGAGATGGGGACCAGTGTATGGGACACGCCCCTGTCAAGGAAGCTGTTTTGTGATATGAGATTCCTCCGAGGTTCAATATCCAAATGAAATGACAGCACACAATCATCTTTTCTCATACAGTGACCAAAGGCAGTACTCATCCACTCCTTCAAAGCCAGAATCAGTCCCAATATTGGAATGTGATGTAGCCCAAATACACATCATTGATGCATCACTTCGTGTCACTCAGCCTCTCATAATTCATTTTATTTCTTATTCTTAACTTTCCACCTAAACTGCAAATGCCCTGTGAACAGGACCACATTATGTTGGCATTCCCTTATGTTTCCTCCTTGCCTAAGGCTGGGGATTATCTCCCTGATGTTTAAGTTCAAAGTTTATAAATGCCAAGTCAGCATTGTAAAAAGAAGGGCTATGGAAGAAGTATGGTGAGTTTGGTCTCAAATACTTGGCAATATATGGTTAAGCATATAAGAGTGAGGAGGCTTTACTAAAGATAGGGTATGTCCATCCATTAGTTGATAGAACTAATTACTCCAGATACAGCATAGAAAAAAAAAGTAAACCAAAAGGCCAATGGGAAAATTAATCAATAGTCAAGCTGCAAATTAATCTAAAAAGAAGCTTTAATATATCCAATTTTTCTGGGTATGATGAAGAAGACAAGTATGTCACCTTATTGAATTTCTCTAGAGCTTATGTTGTCAACAGCTCGCTGGGATGAAAGAGCTGTTATAAGTTTTCCTGTATCTCTACAATCAGAGGAAGAAAAAAAAGATAGAGCTGAGACTGGTATAAGTATGATGTGCATGGAAGTAAAGATTTTGTGTGTGGATGGGAGTCAGGCAGAACGCTTTTCTCATTGTCTAAGTCTTTTGTGGAGTACATTACTGGAACTTCACTGTTCCCAACATTTTCCTTTTGATTACCTTCTATTCAAAAGCACCAGATCTTTATATATAGCTAAGTCAAGTCAGTTAATATTTTACCAAAGAGCTCTACCTGTGGTTATCGGTCCATCTGCTACATGTTCTGGAATTGATTTTCTTTGCTAGAGCCTGGTTGGTATTCCTCAGTACACTGAGATCAACAGTTTGATTTTCCAATCCTTATCGGTCATGTTAGCAAATCCTATGACTTTTCCCATCATGTTGTCCCCTGTGGCAGAAGAACCATAACGGGTGACAAAGCAATGATGTCAATAGTCACCTTGAGGTCTCCAAACTGGTATGCATTTCATAAAGCCAGGATATGCCTCTTAAATGGAAGATTCAAGTGATATCAACAGTGCAGCTTATCCAGGGCTATGGCAGCAATATCGCGACACTAAAGATGAAGCTGTTAATGCTTTTCTAATTATCTCTTACAGTGTGCCAGACACAGTGATTTCCAAATTTATTTCCAAATTTATATTTATAGCTGTAACCTTATTTTACAAGATGTAGATATTCTTTTTTTTAAATACTTACTCAAGTATATTTTTCCATTGATTTTTTTTTAGAGAGAGTGGAAGAGAGAGGGAAAGACAGAGAGAAATATCAATGTGAGAGAAATACATCAATTGGTTGCCTCTTGCATGTGCCAGGGAAGAACCTGCAACCAAGGTGTGTGCTCTTGACCGGAATTGAACCAAGGACCCTTTGGTCCACAGGCCTATGCTCTATCCACTGAGCAAAACTGGCTAGGGCAAGATATAGAAATTCTTTAAATGGTGGGAAACAAAACAAAAAGCATGTGTAGATGAAAGGCATAATTCTTTGTTACTTACAGATCCAAATGAGAGAAGGCTGCCATGTGGGGCCACACAGGGCATTACATCTGGGAAGTACTTAAGGCAAAGGCTTAACAAACTGACTGAAAATGAGAGATGATATTTTTTTACCTAGGACTTCAAAACTGGGTGAAGATAGCACTTGGGATCTATTATACATAGACTTCCTCCTAAAATCCTATTTCAAACATTTAACTTGCTTCCAGGCATTTCCACATGGATGTATGTCTATTAAGAACCTCAAACTCAAAATGTCCAAAACTAAGCATTTCATCTTCTTTACCCACACTTGCTGTTCTAAAATGAACCCTCATCCCATCTCAATTACTCTAAGTTGCCCTTTACCTTGATAAGTATCAAGACCTTTACCCATCTCATCTGATCCCAAACTTTCTCACTTTGTGTCATACAGTGAGATGGCATGGCTGATAGAATAGTGTTGAACCAACAGGAAACAAGACTCAGAAAGGTGGACCAGCTATGACTTTGAATTTACAATGAGCACCATCATAAGTTTTTATAACATGTCACACCTGTGTAGTCTTAGTCAATGATGTTAATCGTGGGTGACAAGTCATAAATGATAAGCAGCTGTAACTCTGACGTTGGTCCCATGACATATTTGACAAGGCCAGAAATCTTGACCTGAGACAAAACACCAGCTGCTTCTTCACTGGCTACTTTAAGACCAAACCTTGCAACACAGAGAACCAAAGAAATGTCAAATTGTCCTCAATACATATTCCATTAACACATAATAAAAATGATCTAGTTGTCATCTTGGAAGGAACAAAAAGTCAATATGAATTAGTTTCACTCACAGTTTTTTGAAGGGATGCTTTCTAGTCCACACTATTGTGAACACTAGTCCACAATAGCTCTCTACTGATCTTGTTAATTAACATTAAATGCATGGATAATAATCTTAACATTATGGTAATAGAATTTTGGAGTTGTTCTCCCTTATAGAATTATAAAACCAAAAGACTAAAAAGAACTTTAGCATTAATGTGCTCTAAAACCTCATTTAAACATGAGCAATTGCAGCTCAGTAACTCAAATTTTCCCAAGGGCCACATTGCTATTAAGTGAAAGAGGTGGAATTTCAACTCAGTCTCCCAACTGAGTCAGGGTTCCTTCTATTTATCACACCATCCTTCCATTTTATGATGATTCAGCTAATTAAACAAAATTGTTTTCTCTGTATTATCTTTGGTTGCACTTATAAATAAATGGGCAATTTCATGGTGAAAATGAAGATGCAATGGTGAAAAATTATGAGAAAGCAACGGGATTCGGAAGGTATATCCTTATTTAGGCCAAAAAGTAAATAATAAATTAAATGAAGTGCAAACTCAAATAAAGAATTTTCCTCAAAATTCTAGTAAACACAGGATACTTTAGAGATCTTACATAGAAAAGGGAGGCTAGAAGCAGCAGTAAGAGTTACAGAAGCACCAGAAACTACCAGTTATGAAGAAAGGATAGCAGCATCCAAAAAGGTTTTGTTATCATCTTAATTGTCAATAAAAATGAAGCTTCAAGTCAGCTCAGTGGCTGATCACAAGTCTTAAGTTTCTTTAAATGTGTCTATTTATCAATAGAAAACCTGAATTCACCCCCATTTCGGAGCCCTCTTCACCACATAATCTCACTGTCTATTTAAACAAGTTTTATTCATTCCTGTTGTGGGGTGGTGAGCTGCAGATGCCTGCTCTGGGCCTGGCAGGTCCCCATGTGGCCATCCTCCTGACACACTTCCTTGACCAATGACTACCCACAAATACAGAAAGGCGAGTCTATAAAAGGACAGGGACCAATCATTTTCATTAGTCAACAAGGACAGAGTAGGAGCTAATGGGGCTTCTGTTTCAACAGAGGGAGAATTTAGGTTAATTATTAGGAAAAACTTTGTAACTATTAGAACAGTTAGGACTCTGGAAACAAGGTACCCAGGGGAGGAAACAAAATCACCTTCACTTAAGGGTACTCAAGATAAGAGTAACTCACCATTCATCAAGAAAGATTAAAAGATTATTAAATCAGACCACTGAGAAAAGAAAAAGGAATGTCCTGGCCTGAGATGATCTGACACCACAAGTTGTGTCATTAGTAGTAGATCAAACATTAGTCTGGGCACCAGGGATGGAACAGTAACCAAAGCAACAACAACAACTCTGTTCTCACAAAGTTTACAATCTAATGGGGGGAGGGGAAATGAATGCAGTACACAATAAACAAAATAAATACGTAAAATAAAATGTCATGTTAAATAGTTATAAGTGCTAAGAAGAAAACTAAAGCTAGAAAGATTATTGGGTAAGAGGAGTGGAATTTTTAGATAAGGTTATTAAAAAAAATACACACACCTCACTGAGATAAAATGTTAGTAAAAATCTGAAGGGGCAAAGTAACTTAAGGAACTCTGGAGTGTTCTAGGCAAAGGGAATAGCAAATAAAAGGCCCTGATGTAGAAGCCTTGATATGTTAAGGCAAGGATCCTTATTTTCTTAGATTAGAGTGAATAAAAAGGAAATTATAAAAAGTGAGCACAAAGCACTGATTAGATGGAGATGAAGTAGATGTAGGACATCAGCTTTTATGCTGAGTGTAGTAAGAAACAGAAAAGTGATGTGATCTCACAGCTGAACAAGATCTGGCTCTGATGGTTGTGTTTGGGATAGACTAAAAAGCAGCAAGAATGGAGACAAGTGAATAATCTTGGCAGATAATAACTAAAGTGAAAGAGCATGATGACCTAACTTGAGATGGCTAAAGTGGAGCTAGTTTAATAAAGTCAACAGAATTGGATGAAGAGGTAAGAGAACATCATGAATGACATCATCAGCCTTGGCCGGTTTGGCTCAGTGGATAAAGCGTTGGCCCACAGACTGAATTTCCCAGGTTTGATTCTGGTCAAGGGCATGTATCTTGGTTGCAGGCTTGATCCCTGATCCTGGTTGGGGTGTTTGAGGCAACCAGTCAATGTGTCTCTGTCACATTGATGATTATCTCTCTCTGTCTTTCCCTCTCCCTTCTACCTTCCACTCTCTCTAAAAATCAATGGAAAAATATCCTTGATTGAGGATTAACAACAACAACAAAAGAATGACATCATCAAAGTGTAATTCCAACAGATACTATTAAAATATTAATGCAAGATTTGGGGTGGTGAACACACAATACAATGTACAGCTCATTTGTTGCGGAATTGTGAACTTGAAACCTGTATAATTTTGTCAACCAGTGCCACCTTTATAAGCATCATAAACAATAAATAATAAAATTTAAAAAAATGCAAAGTTATATACTACTGCTGGTGGGAATGCAGACTGGTGCAGTCACTGAGAAATGGGTGAGGTGTTGCGGAAGGCTCCCTTCTTGGAGTCTCAGCTTCCTCTTCTGTAGAACCGAGACCAAAGATTACCTGTTCATAGTTACTGAAGACCATGGCAGCTGTGTTTCCTGAAGATAGCCACAACATTTTCTATCCCTCCTGTGGCCTTGACACTTTCCACCACGTCCTCTCTCTTGAAGTGGGGCTGACCTCTGAATTCCAAGGCCAAGGCCAAAAAGGCGCTTGGCTGCAGCCCCGTCCACCCCTTCAGAGTTTCCAGCTCCAGCCCCGCCCACACCACTCAGAGCTCTGTCTGGCGTGGGGCCTTGCCTTCCTGGCTCGCTTCCCCTCCTGTCTGTGGCCCAGTGCCTCACTGCACATCATGGCCCACCTGCTGGTGCTGCTGGGCCCAGCGGGCAGGGTAAGAGCCTCGCTCCTCCTGGCTCTATTCCTGCTTCTGTTCTGACCAGGGCCAGATGCCCAGGTGCTGTGCACCGCCCACAGGGACTGCTTTGGCCACTAGGAAAGCCTCCCCACCCTATCCCTGACTCCAGCACCCAGATCCCGGGTCCACTTCCGCCAAAGGAGAGCTTTGCCCATGCAGCTGCCCAAGACTGAGACTGAGCAACTCCATGGTCCCCGGACCCCGAATTTCTGCCAGCCAAGGCAGTTGGCCAGCTGGCCCTTCCCTGATCTGTGTGTTGGGGGCAATCTGGCCCAGATCAGACCAGTTCGCTGGCCACAGTGGGTGTCATAGTGATCGGTTATTAGGTCATTATGGTCGTGATGGCATTACAGCCTGTGGCTTTTTATATATATAGATATGCCAAGTAGATTTTGAGAACTTTTTAAAACTACTGAAGGGCAACTACAAAATCATGCAGGCTTAATAATAAAATAGTTAATTATTTTTCCATAATATCAAGAATAAAGCTGTGCTTTTTATTTTCACCCCTTCCATTCAGCATTATTGGCTAATATAATCAGGCAAGAAAGAAACATAAGTAAAAGTTGTAAAATTTGCAAAGGGGGATGTAAACTGTTTTAAATACAGATTCCATACAGTTTTTAAAAAGAAAATATTAAGGGAGCAATAAAAATATTAGAACTAGTGTATTGCAGGATTTCAGGTTACAGAATTAATATGCAAATGTCAATTACATTTTTATGTACTAGCAGCAGCAGTTGAGATTTAAGATAAAAATTTAATTTATATTGGCATAAATATACTTAAACAAACTTTAATAAACACTGTTTAAAGCCTGTATATTGAAAACTACAACAAATTGATGATAGAAATGAAATCCTATATAATAAAAGACCAGCAACCATAACGGTGTAACAACCGGAACAACCAGTCGCTATGAGGTGCATTGACCACCTCTCGGGCCCTCCGCCCATAATGCAGGCTCCGATTGCTGGATGGGCAACAGGAAACCACAGGGAACTAGGGTGGGTGGCAGTGGTGGCGGGGGAGTGGGGACTGGCGAGAGGGCAGAAGGCAGACCTCTTGGTCCTTCCCCCCGGCTCACAGGCTCCGATTGCTGGATGGCCAACGGGGAACCACGGAAAATCAGGGTGGGTGGTGGCGGGGTGGGACTGGGGACTGGCAAGCAGGTGGAAGGCAAACCTCTAGGTCCTTCCCCCCCGCCCCACAGGCTCTCGATGGAACAGCGATCCATCGAGAACCAGAACCCGGGTGAGTGGCAGTAGGGCAGGACTGGGGGCTGGCGAGCAGGCAGAAAATGGCCCTGATCGCAGGCTAGGCCTAGGGACCCTATTCCATAAGCAATTTAGTGCACTGGGCCTCTAGTATCTAAATAAATGAAAAGCTATATCATGTTCATAGAATGAAAGGCCATGGTTTAAGACTTTATGCTTTATGATGTCAAATTTCCTCAAATTGGTCTACATATTCAAAGCAGTTTTAATCCTAATCCCATCAGATTTTGTACAGAAGCTTACAGAATAATTCTTCACTTTATATGGAAATATGAAAGAGATAGGATTGCTATATAATTTTGATAAAGAAAAAATGTATTTGAGCACTTAATGTACCTGACATCAAGAGTTATTAGAAAGTTAAAGTGTGTAAGACAGTATGAAACTGGCATAACTATACAAATGATGTTTAATCAAGTTTTCAAAGCAATTTACAGGGAAAAGGAAAATCAAAGGGTCTTGCAACAAGTGACTATACACATGAAAGAAAAACAAACAAACAAACCTTAATCTCTAACTCAAAACATAAAAAAAGACCTACACATAGGAGTTAAAAACTTTTATAAAGCATTCGAAAGAAAAAACAAAAGAGAATTTTTGTGTGCTGAAGGTAGGGAAAGATTTCCTATATAGGATCCAGGAAGCAATAACCACAAATGGAAAAAAAATTAAGAAGTTTATCTTAATTAAAGCTACTTATCCAAAGGCTTCTTATCATGTTAAGAAGATGAATATGCAAACCACATTCTGGGAGAAAATATTTATCTGACAAAGAACTTGCATACAGTACATGTAAACAATATATCAAACTCAACTTTAAAATGACAAACTACCAAATCTTTAAAAAGGGCAAAGGATTTGACCAGATATTATGAAGAAAATGTATCGTAATGTCTAATAAATACATGAAAAATGCTCATTATGGAAATATACATTAAAGCCACAATGAGATGCTAGAAAATACCCACTAGAATGGCTAAAATTATACAATTGATGATGATAAAAGTTGACACAGACATGGAATAACTTAAATGGTCATATATTATTTATGGAGTATAAAATTGTTCAACAAGTTTATAAAAAATTATGAAAGGCATTTATGAAGTTAAACATATACCTACCTATAATCTAGTTTTTCTGCTCTTATTTTGCCAAGGTAAATAAAAACAAATGATCCCCTAAGACTACAAGATTGTTCATAGAAAATTAGTTCATATTTTCCAAACATTCTAAACAATACAAATATCTATTGATAGAATTTATAAAGAAAAATTGTGGTATATTTATACAACAAATATTCAGAAATTAAAAGAATGAACTGATAGAGGCAAAATTATGGATGAATCTCAGATTAGTGGTGGCCTTTAGGTGATGTAAGGGATTAATTTTTAAAAAACAAGATGGAGCTTTCTGTGTTGATAATGTTAATCTAGATTGTTGTGATGTTTACACAGATGTATCTATTCATCAATAATTGTACACTTAAAAATTTTGCATTTCATGTACATCTATTTTACCTAGAAAATAAAAGTAGAAAAGTAATAAAGTGGGGAGTGTGGAAAGTTAAACCTAGGGGCCCAGTGCATGAAGATTTGTGCACAGGGAGGGGGGGCGGGGGTCCCTCAGCCCGACCTGCTCCCTCTCCAATCTGGGAGCCCTCAGGGGAGCCCTCTCCAATCCGGGAGTTTCTGTATATCTTTGCAATCATATGAATGAATTGTCTGAGACCCCCAACCCAGTTTGGTTTGTTGCTCACAGAATAATAGAGGCATTTTTTTTTCTTTGCTTCATTGGTGGAGATTTCCTGAAAGTTTTAGGATATCTTCCCTTTAATTTTTCCTAGACACTCTCCTTCTCTGCTCTCTGCCTGGCGACCGAGGGAGCCATGTCCCCCCAAGCTGCCAGCTCTCCCGCTTCTGCTCTCTGCCCGGGTGCACCTGTGTATGCAAATTAACCCACCATCTTTGTCAGGTTAATTTGCATATTCACCCTCATTGGCTGGTGAGCATAGCAAAGGGACGGTCAATTTACATGTTTCTCTTTTATTATATAGGATAAGGACAAAACATTAATAGTCATTGAAACTGAGGGATTGATAGAAGGGGACTCATTATATTATTCTGTTTATATATGTTTTATATCTCCAATAATCAAACATTTATTTTTTTAATGCTTTCAGAAATTTGTGTATGAGCAAGTGAAATAAGTATGATATTTGGAAGACTAAAAAGAAGTAGATTATGCAGGTGGTTGAGCTGGAATCAATTTTGAACATGTTAAATTTCTGCTGTTTACTCAATATCCATTTTCAGATGTGTAGTTCACAGATGAAGTCTGTATTGGAGACATGTAGCTAAAAGTCAATAGTGTAGAGATTGTACTTAAAGACATGAGACTGGTTTAAATCACTTGAGTGATAAGTAGAGTTAGAGAATAATGGAGGTCTAGGAGCAGAACTCTAAAACTAAGAGATCACGTGAATTGGGGAAAAAACATAAGGTTGAAACACAGTAGTCAACTATAGGAAGCAAAGCATATGAGTAGCAGGTCCTGTAAGACATTTAAAAAAACTTGCATAAATTCCAGAAAAATTATACCTGAAGTAGACTAGGTTATCTAAAAGAAGCAGGAAATGTAAAACTTATGTTTCCTGAGGAATTCCTTTATTTTAGCAAAAGTTTGCCTGTAAGTTTCTTATACTATTTTTAATTCAATAAAGACTGATGGAGCAGTGTAATATGTTTACATAGGACAAAAATAAATGTTCCATACACGAAAATTATGTTCTAATAAGAGAAACTAGGTTAACATAAGTGGAAGGATATTTGTACATAGAAAATTAAATATGGGTGCAAGCCACAAAAGAAATGCCAGAAGGTACTAGATAAGTACCAAATAAATGGTCCAGAAAGTCAGGGATGCAGAATTTCAGAGAAATTACAGTGCAGTGTATGTGGGAGTTGCCAGCAAAGTCTTGTTAGAGCAAGTTTAGGTTGAACTGGCCTATGAATAAAGGGGTAGGTGTAGAGATGATAAAATATTAAGAAAGAGCCTTCAATATAGGGAAATAGTGAGTATATAAAGGCCTTGGTGTGTACAAAAGAAACTTTGGAGATGAGTGTGTCAGTAATAAAAGATGTGAATACAATAGAGAAATAAGAGAAGATTGGGCAAGTATGGCCCAGATTGTTGAGTGTTTTGAATGAGCTGCTCTGTAATTTGACTTTTCTCCAAGAAGTTTTCTCAGGGTCCAAAGACCTTGAAAGCATTAGTCAAGGCTGATCCTCAAGAGAAGTTTTGTCAGACAGAATTCCAGAACCATTGCCTGTTTGTGTAAAGAGGCGCTACTCAATGGCTGAAATCCCTGCATATTATTTTTTTATATCAATGCAGAAGAGATTCTTTTTTAGAACTTCATGAGCAGGTGGAAGAAGGCCACATTTCCATTACTCTGTTTTTCGTAAAACAAAGGAAATAACCATCAGAAATCTTTTACCCCTTTCTCCTTCCTCCTTTCAGTGCAAGAAATTGAAGCACCCTCAAGTAGAATCAGAATTGCTCCTTGGGAGTTTTTATGTTATTTCTGTGCTGAGTCTTGATAAAAAAGGAGCTGGAAATCAATGCCATAAAAATTGCTGTATTTTGTATCATAGGCCCAAGAAATAACAATCCTGTGTTCCACAGGCTATTATGCCATGGAGAAGAAACTTCCTCTCTACCCCTTTTCCTCACACTCCTTTTTCCAGCAGTACCAGTGTGAATATTCCTCCTCAGACCACCTTCCGAACTTACATGTTATTATGGAAATCACCTTGGCCATGCACAATCCTGTAAATGCTTTGTGATTTCTCTCTTTCCACCTTAGATGTTTATTACCTTGAGGGAAAGGGCCCTCCCTATTCTATGCTTTGCCCAGGCCTGGATACAAAACAGCTTGCTAGAAAGATCTTTGTCAGAATTAGACAGAATTAGACTTGTGTCAAGAATTAGACTTGTGTCAAGAAAGTTCCACACAGGAGGAGGTCCTAACAAATAAGGAAGCTGAGCAGCAGCTGTTGGAAGTTATAACGTTAGCATCGATCTGAAGGTTGTTTGGAAGCTTCTTTCATTTTCTTGCTAATGGTATTAGGAGCTCTGCAGCGGGTAACAGCCTCTGACATGGAGACCTTAATCGGGGCTGTCTGCAGAAGCCCTGACATTCAAGGGGCACAGACATTGATCAGCACAGAGAAGGTGGGGGATCAAAGGTTGAGAGTCATCAGCCCCACAGAACTGCAAAAACACAAAGTTGCTGCTCCTGTACCTTGGGAAAGACCCACGTTCAATCCAACCCAGGAAGAGGTATATCTGTAGGGTGTCCCTGAGAAAAATGCACAGCACTGTTTTGTTACCATATTAGAAAATCTCTTGAAATTTATCTGGAGACCTAGGGCTATAGGAATATCAGACCAGGTCCACCAGGAGGAAGGTGGAATGGGGATCCTGCGGCTATATCAAATCCTTCCATTCCAGCCCACGTGACTCTGTGGTTGCGCATCGACCTATGAACCAGGAGGCCGTGGTTCGATTCCCGGTCAGGGCACATGCCCAGGTCACTGGCTCTATCCCAAGTAGGGGGCATGTAGGAGGCAGCCAACCAATAATTCTCTTTCATCATTGATGTTTCTACCTCTCTCTCACTCTCCCTTCCTCTCTGAAATCAATAAAAATATATTTAAAATCCTTCCATTCCAACCTAATTCCTATTTCTATAGACATCAGGTGGGAGCTAAATAATTGAAGTTTAGCTCTTTTATGATAAATTATCTTTAGCCATGATTCCCATTTTGCTTTTTTTTGTTTGTTTGTTTGTTTGGTTGGTTTGTTTCTTTTTTTGTTTTTGTTTACACAGGTCACAGTCTCTGAATTTAATAGTCTGGTTTTCATACCTATTTTTCTGAATAACACTAACTTAGAGCAGAAGCAAAGAAAGTCAAAACAAACACCATCTGATTTGAGGCTCTATTGCCAAGTTTAGTTTGTGTCAACATTCTCAATCCCTAATAGGCCTGAAATGTCTCTTTTGAGTCACTAAAAAGCTAGACTACAAAAATTGAGAAATTGCTCCAGGAGATTACCATTAATATATATGCTACCTGAAAAAGTGAGAGAGTAGGGTAAGTAGAAATCCAACATTATTGTGTAGCTATTGTAATCAAGGATCAGATGCTATACATATTTGAATTTATTTAATTTGGTTCAAGGACAGGTCTATGTCAAATTTAACTTTCCCCACTGAGCAGTATTTTAATGAGCAAATATTAGTAAAATAGTCTCAAAAGTCTATTAATATCCTTATATGAATTCCCCACCACTTCTCTCTCTCTCTCTCTCTCTCTCTCTCTCTCTCTCTCTCTCTCTCTCTCTCACACACACACACACACACACACACACATATGTACTACACTTGATCTTAGCCAAAAGGCCGAGAAGCGATATACATATGTAAACAATTTACATTAGTTTAGATTAAGTTTACTAAATGGTCTTCTACTGAAGAGAGAAAAATGAAGTAGTTTTCGTTATGCATTCAAAAGAATTTCATAATTTACACTTGTGGAGAAGGTTTTTACGCATGTGCATATATGTATGCATACATATAATTTCACAAGAAATAAAAAACACTCTTCATGCAAAACTTTTAAACCATATATACAGTGAAAAAAAAGTAAAAGCCTAACTTTTATTTATAATCACCATAGGACCACTGCATCCATGAGAACAGACAAGACCAGTGGTGTACATCCATAGGCTTGCTTACAGAGTTTAGACAGACCTATGCAAGAAATTGCTCAACATACATGAGTGAGGACAAAAGAGCAGGCTAGGATAAAAATTTAATGAGTCTGACAATTCCAAGTTTGAAACTGACCTTTCATATTTTTATTTAGCTCTTTTTGTTAAGTTGATAGAATTTATCTTATTTAACATTTTGTTAGCTTGATTTATAACCTTTGAATATTTTGACAAATGATATATTTATCTACATTTGTGCTTTTATGTCAAACCCTGTTCTGGGAGGAACATTCCACACTGGCATGGGGGATGACTTCCAAGCAGGACATGCTATCTCACTGAGCTGAGACAGGGACTGAGGTTCAGGGAGTCAGAGGCTACCAGAAGTTGCAGGGCCAAATCCCAAAACACAGGAAACTATGGAGAAAAGTAACTTCAGAAATCCACATTTCCACAAGAGCTGTTGCTGACTGTGGTGAGGCATGCAATAAGTCATGTAAGTTGACTCGATCCCAGAAATCATAGACCAGAGATTGTTGAGTTTCCCCCACAAACTATTTAACTAGAGAAGAGAATCATAATGTGAGCCATTTAGTAGAGGGCTAATCAGGAGGGCCATACCTCAGCAGTGGGGCAGAACTCAAAGGTTACTCTTGACCTAGCCTAACAAAGCATGATTCAAAAGGGAAAAAAAAGGAAACGATAATATTTCATTTAACTATCCTCAAATAAAAAGCGAATGTATGTATATATATTCAAGTGCCCGGAACGACGAAATGACCAGAACAACTGGTCGCTATGACACACACTGCAGTGGTGGCCAACCGGCCTGATCAGGGCCTCGATTGCTCCCCAACCTCCTGAAGCCCATCCCCCTGGCCAGCCCAGCCCTATCAGCCCCCATTGGGGTGGGCCAGCCAGACCCCACCTGTGCATGAATTTGTGCACTGGGCCTCTAGTATTTTTATAAAAGAACAAATTCCATACATCTAACATTTTTAACAATCTAAAAAATCATAATGAAAGCACTTAAAATTTATTAGACATGCTCCCAAAAGCAGGAAAATGTAACATATTTCAAAATAAATTTTAAAAACTTTATAAACAGTACAGGAAATCAGTGAAATCAAAAGCGGGTTCTTTGTATAAAATGGTAAAATTAATGACTCTAGCAAGATAGAATAAAGAGAGGAGAAAAAAGAAAGACTAAGAAAGGAATAGGGAAATCACTAGAGATGCCCTTGAATGACAGAACAGCTAATTAGTCCGTACATCTGTATAATGGTATACTATACAGCAATAGAATAAAACAATCAAGAGGGAAGCCTGGACTGCCATCACTTGCCCACTAGAGTCCTGGCAGCTTTGTTGATTAGAGACAATACTTTCAGAGGATGCAGTAATCTTACTCTAGGATGGTACTATTGTTTTTCCTTTTACCTTTGCTAACAACTTTTCACATTCATACATCTTTTCAGGCACTTTCCAGTTTTTCTTTCTTTGCTGATCTCTTATCAGAAATGCCTCTATCTCCCTATTATAGAAGTTATCATTACAGCAATTGCTATTTTTTCATGCCCCCTCACACTGTTATAAAGATGTAATGATGACATTATCCTGTTATTTCTAATGTCATTAATAACTCATACCTGTCATAATAATCATTAATTACTATAAATCTCACAGTATTTCACACCTAGCTAAGACATCTAGTTGTATAACTGCCCTTTTAATTGGGAACTGGAACAAGATGTAGATCAGGGTTGGACTCATAAACTGGGAAGGTGTTCCTGGCAGAGATTGGACTGCAGCGAAGCTCTAGCTGCGATCTGGGTATGTAAATAAAGACAGGGAGTAAGGGAGGAGATAACTACTTATAGTCGTGAGTCCAGATCACTTCCTCAAGCCAGACTATTTACTCAGAGTAATTAGGAATCTGTGCCTGATACAGTCAGCTTGGCTCCCACCTTCAGGAAAACACTTGAATTGGTCTTGCCAAAGACCTTTCATAATGACACTGTCTTCCTCAAAACCTTTAGAAGCTCCTGGCATCTAATGCCACAAGTAGAAATGAGTCTACGTCTCCAATTTTGCCCCTTACTTTTGCCTATCTAATGCCTCTATGCTATACAGCCCCCTTACATTCCCCACAAAACTCCCTGTTCATTCCCACAGCTATGCCTTAACTCATGCTGTCCCCAATTTGCCTACCTTCTCTTCTGAATCTCTCCAGGGCCTTCACAGGTTCTACTTCCTCTGTAAAATATTTTCCATCATTCAAAACGGTACCATGTGTAGGTCATATGCAGAGCTTTCCACTGAATCTGATGATTTGACAGGAAGCAAACACTTCTTATCTTCTCAAGTGCACATTC
This sequence comes from Myotis lucifugus, assembly GCF_000147115.1. NCBI lineage: Eukaryota > Metazoa > Chordata > Mammalia > Chiroptera > Vespertilionidae > Myotis > Myotis lucifugus. The sequence continues at coordinate 9,567,330 of NW_005871064.1, forward strand.
ATTGTCACCTCTGTGCAGTTTATACTCCCTGAGGGCAGGGATCATGCATCAGTTTTGCACTGCACATGAGAATCATGGTAAATTATAAAAGTCATATAAAACAGCATGCATAAAAGATGAAGGAAGAGAATATTTGAAACAGGTAACATGGACACTCTTTTATATTTAAAAATAGTAACTAACTTGTGTTCAACATTTACTAAATGATAGAAGAGTATTCCACATGCTTTTTAAAGTAATCAAGTCAATCAATTTTCTCAATAAGTAACTATTGAGAACCTACTGTATGTCAGATATGTCAAATATAGAGTTGGCCCTTGAACAACACAAGGTTTGAAATCTGTGGGTCCAGTTGTACCAGATTTTGTTGTTGTTAGTCCTCACCAAAGGTTATTTTTCCATTCATTTTTAGAGATAGTAGAAGGGAGGGAGAGAGATAGAAAGAAGAGAGAGAAACATCAATGTGAGAGACACACATGAATTGGATGCCTCCTGCATGTGCCCACAGGGCTGGGGATCAAACCTGCCTTTGACCAGAATCAACCCAGGACCCTTCAGTCCATGGGAAGATGCTCTGTCCACTGATCCAAACTGGCTTGCACTGTACCGGATTTTTTCAAACAAATATAGTCACCCTTTCTATCCAAGGGTTTCACATCCATGGATTCAAACAACCACAGACAGAAACAATATTTTTGTATTCCCAAATGCAGTTTCTCAACCAAGGACCCAAAACACTGTTTGGGTAAAATTGGTTTCATTATACATCATTTCGCCACAGTTCCAAGAACCTCTCGACGACAGTAAGCATGGACTTACTGTATTTATATTTTCAAAGCCCATAAACAGTAGGTCACAGACCTTAGGTGACAATTGTGGTAGACTGAAAATTCTGGCCACCGTGTTTTGTCACTTTCCATTGGAGGTAGAGTCCATTTACCCAGCCCTTGCCCTGGCCTGGCCTTGGAACTTACTTTGTCCAGTCAAATGGGGTGGAATGTAGTTGTGTGAGTTTTGGAATCTGGGATGTAAGCAGCTACAGCTTCCTTTCTTGGAGTGATGCTGCCTCCCTGTGAAAAGGCCAAGCCTGAATCACTGAATAATAAGAGACTCATGGAAATAAAAGCCTGTTGACAAAGCCCCAGAAATGTGAGAGGAGTCATCTTGTACCTGCCTACTATCCTACCTCTCACCTGATTGCAACCACATAGGTGAGTTCATATTTTCTAAGCCATGAACTTTCTGAATGACTTATTACACAGAAATAGATCATTGAAACAAAAATTATGCAGCAGAGTGGGCCATGCACCCATCTGATGCAGAGCTTGGTCCACATGTTCCTCTATGTTCCAGACCTCCAGGCCCCACTTCCCTCACTAGGTATGAGTTCCATTGAGCCAATGGAGCCAAAGATGTTTTGAATAAAAACTAAATTGTAAAATGCAAAAGGGTTAGAGTATATTCTTATGTAATTGATCTCCCTCTCTTATTGTTGTTATAATCTCAGACTTGTTTTAACTCTCTGAGAATGAGCACGGAGCAAGTCTTACAGTTAACTCTGCACCCTGAGGCTCACTTCCACATGACCTGCAGACAGACCATTCTTGTACCTACTCATTTATTTGGGCACTCATTGGATACACAAATATTTAGAAATTAGAGTTGACAAAAATGAGATAAAGGCTTACATAGATTTATATTTCCCCAGGGGTAATTTATGAGATCCATATCTGACTACTGATGTCAAGATCCAGGTACATGTCCCTAATGCCAGAGGAGTGGTTTTTTTTAAATCCCTCGGGTTCTAACTCACCCTCCATGCTATGACTCTTACCACAGTTCTGCCTTTACTTTATGTTCCCCACAGCTCCTACTCCCCTGACACATGCTGCCTCTTCCCTCAATTTCCTCTCCTGGACCTCATTTTCTGCTGTTTTAACTTCCACATTTAGTTCTACACATGCTTCATCAATAAATCTCTCCCACTCATTTATCTCCCTGAATATCTCCGATTCTGCTTCCATCACTTTCAATTTAGAGAAAACTCCCTGTTTAAGAGTGTATTTAAGTGTCTGGTAGAAATGGAATTCGACCTTTCTGGTTCTCTTCAATGGCATAATCTTACATGCACTACATGCTGGCCACAATCCTCTCTAGTTTCCAAATTACTGTTTTCTAATCCCTGCCCCCCCTCACCTCAGCAGCAAGAATGGGTCAGATGCAACAGAGGAGCTGGGTATAGTTCCTTCTTTTCAGCCTGGGGCTGTGTCTACCTCACCTCCAAAGGAGAGTTTAAATAAAATGCAAAATATTGATACTTTGAGACTCTGTTAAGCAATCAGTTATATTTAAAACTTATTTTAGACTTACTTCATCTACCAATCAGTAATCAAACAAGCATCAAATATTGTTTGAGTACCTTAGTGTACAATAACATAGCTGTGGGCTGGTGAAGATGCAAGTATCATCCATGCTCTGCAGGTACTAGCAAACACAGCCAAGGGGAATGATACAGTGGATAGGAGGCTGCTTATCTATGTTAATTTTCTAATAACCCAATGGCCAAACCTATTGAAAAAGAAGTTAAAATATGGAATGATTAAATAAATCACTGAGACCATTTATAATAAGAGATCTAACCTGGGTTTGCCCCTAACACATCTTTTTGGGAATTACAAGAAAGTATATTTTGTGGGCAGATAAATTAGGAAAAAGTACCTTTCTGTATCTTTGAATACAGTTGTTTACCAGCATCCATCCTAGTGAGTGGAGGATCAGCAGAACTTCGGTGCCCACCTTGATCCCCAGCCTTGGTCTCTCCCTCTGGGATACAACTTATACAATACCCTTGTGGTGCACCCAGTGGTAGTTTCAGAGGCTCTGAACTCCCTGAAATGATATGCCAATTGCAGTGATTATGGAAGTCTATGCTTTTTCTCAAGAGAGAGACCATGGTTTCCTTTAAATCCCAAAAAAGTCCATGCCAAAAATGCGAAAGAATCACCACTTCAGACACAAAACCTTATAGTACCTTCAGTACTAGAGTTGATGGACCCAGTTTTTGCACTTTTATTTTTGAACTTGTGAGCTGAGTGACTTTCCTCAAGCTACTTAAATGCTCTCTGTTTTTGTTTTGATGTTGTTGTTCTTATTTCACGTATGTAGTTCAACTAAATATTCTTAATGGGCTTATACTGCTAATGACACCCTTTCACTCAGGTCAAAACTATTCAAATGTACCTGAATGCAAAGTTTAACTCATTAGATTCCACTGTTTTTTGTACTTCCTCAGAACAGTTTCTGAATAAAAAACAAAACTATGTAGCAGGATAGATACAGAGAGAAGTTTTTGCTTCTTCTTCCCAATTCTATATACATAATCTGGTCTTCCTTTGTCTGAAGTCTAAAGCTTCTCTTTTAAAATTTCCTAAAGATTTTGGTTCTCGGCCCAAGGCTGCAACTAACCTTCACTACCTACCTCTCTGCCGTGCAGCTGAAGAAACCTCTAATTCATACATTTTATATTATTCCTGTATCACACATCTCTCATTCAGATCCTTAAACTTCATACTCAAGCCAGCTTAATTTCCATGAAGCTTGTTTTAATCACTCCTTTGATAAAATCTTGATTCCCTTCCCCCTTTTATCATATTCATTGAGCAATCCCTCAATCTGGCTAAATCTATCCCTCTGCCCAGTTAGTGCCTGTATCTAAGCAACTGAAATTGTTCTAGAAACCATTGCTGGAGGGAGTATAAATTTCTACCACCAATTTGGGAAACAACTTGGCATTATCTTTAAACTTGTGTCTACTCTATGAGCAAACAATTTCATTCTTAGGCGAGTAACTCAGAGAAATTGCACACATATACCAAGAGTTATGCATGAGAACAGCCATACAACATTTTTGTAATAGCAGAACAAAAGCTATACAATAAGTGGAAATAAATGAATTACATCTCCAAGCAACACTATGGATGTAGCTAATAAATATAATATGGAACGAAGTGAAGTCACAGAAGAACACATTCAATATGTTTTAAAGCTCAAAGCCAGGCAAACTAAGCAATATTTGGTTAAGGCTACATATGTATGTATTGACAATATATATACACACGATACATAACCATAGGAGAGAGGCAGAATGCAGAGGAGTGGTTTTTAGCTTCAAGAAAGAGGAGGAGGAAGGGTGAAAGTGTCATATAATCACTGTTAAGATTCATAGTAACTTTTGTTATTGAATTTATTTGGGTGATATTGGTTAGAAATAGGTTTCAGGTAGACAATTCTTAATACATCATCTGTATATTGTATTGTGTGTTCATTACCCCAAGTCACCATTTATGCCCCTTACCCTCTTCTACCCCCCTTACCCACCTTTCCCAATTGGTAATCACCATACTGTTATCTGTTGTCTGGGTCTATGAGCTGTTTTTGGTTCTGGTTTTGGTTTTGCTTAACCCCTTCACCTTTTCATCCAGCCCTACAATCCCCCTCCCCTGTGATAGCTGTCATTCTGTTCTCTATCTATGAGTCTATTTCTATTTTGCTAGTTTATTTTGTTCATTAGATTTCACATAAGAATGAAGTAAGATGGTACTTGTATTTCTTTGACTGGCTTACTTACTTAGCATAATGCTCTCCAGGTCCATCCATGCTGTCACAAAGGGTAAAATGTCCTTTTTTAAATACTGAGTAGTATTCCATATCAACTTCTTAAATCTAAATATAAAACCACACACTTCATTTAGACCCGCAACACTATTCAAATGTTCTATTGCATTTTATGAATTTGCTCTCTTACTTTTTAAGGTAAGTATAGAATTTTCTTCCTTCTCTTTTACCATCAAACCACCAAAACTCCTCTTTGACCTCAGCTCAGAAAGGTGAGAAATTAAACTAAATATGGACTAATTCTAAAATTTAAAAACAAACTCTTTTAGTTTTTCTTAAAGTACCACCTCTTTAGAAGCCTAGTACAAAAAAATAGTTAAGATAATGATTAATTCAGATTTGACTATATCTAAGGTTAGAAATTGGAGATGGCAATTACATAATACTTCCTTCCCCAACTTCTAATGTATGGAGAGAATAGACAAAAGAATCATTAGCCAAAACAAGAACTAAAAACATAAGTTTTATTAATCATTTGGAAATAGTAACTAATAAACAGTTCCTGGTAAATTGTGTTGAAAGAAATGGCTATGGTTTGAGGACCCAAATAGGGCATCATATTCCATTAACAATTAACTGGGGTCAAATGAGTTCACAGGAATTCATATCCCTCTTTATCTATGAATTAGGAATGGGGAAGCTAAAGCTGGGGAGGAGAACCTCCTAAAAGGGAGAAAAAAGCATATGAAAGACCACTGCCCTGATGACCAATTGAGAGTCAAGGTACAACATGTGTGCTACTGTCAACAAGTCCCAGCAAGCACATGTCTCTGACCAATCTAATTGCTGGCAACCCTTTCCATGAAGAGTGGCCAGTGAGAAGAAACAGACAAGAACAGTAGAATCGACACTTGAACGAGGGGGAGAGGAGAGTTAAGGGTACTGAACCACCAACAGTCAAAAACCTACATATAACTTTTGAATCTACAGTTGACCTTCGCATCTGTGGACTCAACCAATGACTTATCAAAAACAATATTTTGGATCTGAGGTTGAGAATCCATGGTTGTGATTGTGATAATACTGTGTTTTTTGTTTTGTTTGTTTTTTGTTTTTTAATCCTCACTAGAGGATATTTTTCCATTGCTTTTTAGAGAGAGTGGAAGAGAGAGGGAAATACAGAGTGAAGTATCAATGTGAGAGAAATACATTGATTGGTTGCCTCCTGTATGAGCCCCGACCAGAGCCTGGGTTAGGGAGGAGACTGCAACTGAGCTACATGTCCTTGACTGGAATAGAACATGGGATCTTTTGGTCTGCAGGCTGACACTCTATTCACTAAGATAAACTGGCTAGGGCTGATTGTGATAATACTGTTTTTGATCCTTGGTTGATTAAATTCGCACAAGCAAGGGCCAAAGGGCCAATTGTTTTTATTGGGGAAAAATCCAAGTATAAGTGGACCCTCGCAGTTCAAACCCATGTTGTTTAAGGGTCCACCGTAATTACTTCTCCAGTCTTCCTAAAAAGGTGGAAAGGTTGTCAACAAGTCCCTCACTTCTGGTCCAGGGGAAGGAGCACTAGTACATGGTAAAGCACGTCTTCTGCTGCCCACACCTGGCATCATGCATTTATTCATTAAGTAATATTTTGTTAATTGTTTTGTTTTTCCTAAGGTCTTGGAGCTCCTCTCAAGAATATTGCAGTTTAGCCTTAACCAGTTTGGCTCAGTGGATAGAGCATCAGCCTGCGAACTGAGGGGTCCCAGGTTCAATTCTGGTCAAGGGCATGTACCTTGGTTGCGGGCACATCCCCAGTAGGGGGTATGCAGGAGGCAGCTGATTGATGTTTCTCTCTCATCGATGTTTCAAACTCTCTATCCCTCTCACTTCCTCTCTGTAAAAAATCAATAAAATATATTTTTTTAAAAGAATATTGTAATTTATACTTCTAGAGACCCGCAGGATGTTATCTGGGTTTCAAACATTTCAGTCATAAATAACTTGCTCAAGTATTGTTTTCTATATTAATTAAAATTACAAATGTGATCTTTGTGTCCAGAGCAGGAAAAGCAGATGAATATCATGTGGGAGATGAAGTTGGTCTTAAACTGCTCCTTACTAAGGTGACTTTGTTTAATTTCATGACCTCTTATTTTATTAACTCCTCATTATGAGCAAGATTTCTGTCATTTGTCTCTTTCTCCACAAGTTAGAAACAAATTCTAATTATAGATTATGGCTCATTATGTCCTGGTTAACTGAGGCATTCCTGAAAATTGTAAAGAACCCCACCCTCCCTTCAGTCACAAGGCACATGCCCCAACATCATTACTAATAAGCCTGTGTCTCTCAACCAGAACATGTAATTTGCATTTGAAAAATAAATATAGTTCAAGCTTGATTCATTCACCTGACAGGGCTTGATCTCCTTAGACATTCCAATTTGGGACAGCAAGTGAGGTAATGATAGAGGATTCATTCAGTGCACATTTGTTAAGCACCTATACCATAACTAAGGCAATTTGATTAATGTGGGGGTGGGGGGTGGGGAACATGCTAACACATAAAACCCAGACCCTGCCTTCAGGGAAAAATACCTTTAGAACAGAATATAAGCACTGTAAAAATCCACTAAAACAATGGACTGTGACAAATGTTGTTGTGAAATAGAGTTCAAAGATGATAGAACTTTCAAGTTAATCATCAATTATTTTACACCCCAGAATAAACTGCCATCTCCACCCCATGCCAATGACTCCACTCCTTAAAAAAGACTCAATTCCAAGGAAATTCATGTTTCAATGAAATTACACCTATGCAGTTGGAATGTGCTGGGACTTACTAGATCAAGAAAAAGGCAGGTTATCATAACTCCTTTAATAGAAGAGAATGTAAGTTAAAACATTCTTCAGAAACAGAATTCAGTAGAGGAGCTATACATGGGAAACATGATTTGAGTAGGACCTTCACTAAGATAAAAAAAATAATAGTCAAGAGTTTCCATTTCTTCTCATAGTTACAGTTGGTGAAGCTGAAAGCAAAACTAGATGGCAAATATGTGAATGTAATTAGCTTTGCAGTATGAATGGAGCAAGAGAAAGAAACTTCAATAGGCCATTATAATGAGCTGAAATGTGATTTTTTGAAGGCAGGTAATCTTGATGGGTAAAGTTTAGTAAAAACACATGCTCCCCAGTTTACAGGCAACTAGAAGTTAGCAACAATGCATGATTGTTGACTTCTTCATGTCCAGTTATGACAGAAAGATTAGGATGCATTCGGGTGATAGTACCATTTGGAAAAAAAATCAGTATAAACTTTGCTCAGACTTCATTTTATTTTGGTTGTAAAAAATAACAGGCTAAGAAAAAATATCACAAAACTAACACACATTGTTCCTTCTCTCCTAAGCATTTCTAGAATTTTTTTTATATATTAAGAGATGCCCCAAGATGAAAATACAGGTTCCCACAAGCCCATCAGAAACTATTAATGACTACAAGATCTAGGAACAAGATCAGGAATTACCCGATTATGCGTTTCTTGGTGAGAGATTCCGTATATGTTTTATGTGAATGGTAGAGAGGAGGAGGTGCTGTGTGGTGAGGGAGCAGATGAAGAAAACTGCTAACCCAAACCAAATGTAATGGACTTAGCCCATTGGACATTAGGGCCTCCTGGGGCAAGTGATACAGGTCAAGCCTTTTGTTCTGAAATGTCTGGCAGTAGTTTATGGAGTCTATGGAGGCTTTCCAGTGCTGTCCTTGACCTGCTTCCTTTCACTTAAAACATATTGCACATTTAAGTGCCTTACCTTTAATGGGTGTTCAATTCATGTTCATTGAATGGCTGAATGGATGAATATATGAGTGAATAATAAAAAGAAAAATACTGGGGTCTAATCAACCAGGTAATAAGGTCACATGGAAACTTTTCCTTTGGTTCGTGGTCTATTTTGTGTGGATGAATATTATGTCCTAAATGAGATTTTGAGTGCTCTGAAAGAAGGAAAGTGAATTCATCTGCTCCTATGCCCCTTTCCCCAAAATAGCTTGTCAGTAAAGGCAGATGATAGATAAGTGGTAAAAAGAAAGCATCAAATTCAGTGACAATGATCTACTTGTATTCCCCCTTTCTTGTGGAATTCTTTGTGAAAATCTCTTGTAAGGTTCCACTAGGCTGAAGGCAGAATTTCAATGACATAATGCAAAGGGAATAAGCTAAATTGTCAGCCCTATGAGGGAAGGATGCTGAGTGTCTTGTGCAGGGGAAGTATTGTATGTTTGTATAATGTTTTTTGTTGTTGTTGTTGTTGTTTTTTCAAAATGTAAGGTAGGAATAAAAGAAGAGCACTTAGTCTAAAAACAAAGGGAATGTGATTCCAAATACCAAAAGCTATGTCCCCTCTCTCTTTTTTTCCTCCACCTTTCTTTTTGGGGAATTTGTGATGACTTCTAGAGTATGGTGTTTATGGGCAGGACTAAGTGTAGTATTCTCAACTCAAACTGAACTCTTTTTTGGGGGCTGAGATCTCATTGTGTACTAGTGACCTCAAAACTGAAAACCTACACTACAAAAATTCATAAATGGAGAACGTGATGTCTTTCACCTGCTTTGGTTGAGATAAAACTAGTTCAAAATTTGCTCTAGTCTAATACCTGTACAACCAAATACAGACTTAGACAGCATTCTCTTATTTGGCATTGTTTCTGTTTGAACATTCATTTTCAGAGCCTTTGAAAGATAAGTATAGTCCAAATGGCCCCATTGGCAAAGCTAATCTCTCTCACCAGTCTACAAGCTTCAGCATGGAAAATGGATATAATTTGAAAGAGCAACTTAAAACTTTATTCTCTATACTTTTCACCACCACTCTGTCAGTAAATCAATGAAGTAGGTTGCCTGTTGGTTTCTGTTTCATCTTCATTTTATATTCTGAGGGTAACTGAACTCCAAGCAGATGGGTGATTCCTTTAAGACTTAGGTTCCTTCTGGCCCTAGATTTTAATAATTTAGCATCTCTTCTAAATCAATAAAGCTTCATGTTATAACATTGATATCAATCTTATGGCAACCTGAAATGCTAAGAGCAGAAATAAAAATTTGGAATTAAAAAGTGACTCATTTTGTTAGATAGCAATTGCTGAAATCAGATATCAAATCTTAACTCCTAGCTTAGGTCATCATGACCCACTGGCACTTACTTTATGACCAAATCTTAGAAAGGTAACATTTAACTCTCCAATCCCAAAGCACACTGAAATCATCAGACTGAAAGGAAAAGACAGTTCCATGAAATCACTCAAAGCAGAAGGTCCTGCTGAGAGCCTCAGAGTAATACAAGAGAAATTTTTAGAAATTTTCACAAGAATTCCAAAAGCACAACGCTGGGGTCATTAATTCTAGAAGCAAATTGCAAACTGTGTGAAGTATAGAACAATAATAATTTTGAAAAATATTTTGTGTACTCTGTTTAAGAAATCAGAAAAATAAAACATTTTAGCAATATAATCATCAAACCCATTAAACTATTTTTAAAATTCTGGTAAATTAAGGATTTAGTTTTAACACAATTCTATACGTTTTGGGGAAATGTTATTTATGTATAATAGATATTTCCACAATGGAGACTGATCAAAAGAATTTAATATACTATATTAAATTATTATATGAGTTTGTATAATATGTACTTTAAGAAAATTCTCTTCTCTTCTCTAACTTTCTGTGCTCAGTTTCACTTGCATGCTTCCCATACATCCATTCTTGGCTTCATCATGAGCCCTCTCTCATACACAGTGTAGTTTAAAAGCTTGGTGCTAGTAAACACTGAAAATTTTAAGAAAAATCATTCTAAACCATGCTTGTTTTAATAATTAACTCGTCACCTTGCCAAGTCATTAATGGTGGTCATTCTAAACAAAGAATATTAGATATTAAAGCGTGATATTGCTAGTCCAGAAGACAACACAAGATTCCAGGTGGGCAGAACTTCAGTAGGGCTGGAATTTTGGGTGCTTAATTAAGTCAGGAGAAGAAACAAGATCTACTCTTAGGGTGGCCAGGTGTAATAATGCAAAGTAGAGTTGAGGAAGGTGAAGTTGGTGGAAGAGCAAGGGTCATAAGTTGGTTCTTCAGAGGAAGCAGAATTTAAAGGCAACTATGTTACATTCCAGATTATGAAAAATTTGGGCTGGGGGGGGGGCATCCCTAAAATTCACTGCTTGAAGTGCAATTTCACAACAATTTATAACTTAGCTTGGTCTCTTCCATTGTACAATTTAAAGTGATGCTGTCCACAGATGTTCCTCATTCCCCTCACGTCCAAGGACACATTTTAAAGAATTGATTGGCCATGATTGACATCATCAGTCTTTAGATGCATAAGATTAGTTTGGGGCCAAGGTTAGGGAACAGCCTTTTCCCAGGGTTAGGTGCACCTCCCCTTTTTTTCCCCCTGGGGAATAGTGTAAAATTATCTACTCATGGTGCTATCCAAACAATTATTTTGATATTCTGAGTTAACTGGCCATGAACTGGCTACAGATTTTACTCTAAGGCCTTGAAAGTCTCTTGTGGTACACACTGAAGTCCTTTTCTTGAATAGAATAGGCCAACTACTATCTGTACTTTGGTTTATTCTAGTCATGGCCATGACCTGATACCATTTTTGGGGAGAGCAGCTTTAGAAGAAGAGCTTGTTGAGAATAGTGTGTAAGTAAGAAAAAGTGTGTTTAATTGCAGAATTGGCTTTTTTTTTTTTGGCCTGTAGAAGACAGAAGTATTGAGTCAGTGTAGCCCATCTCCTACACCCCACATTCCCTCAGTTCAGATATCAACTTCTGTGGAAAGCCTTACCTTACATCCAAGTCCAATTTATATGTTCCTCTTCTGTGCTCTCATGACATTACAATAATGTGTATGCCTTCTTATAATTGTCTATGTGCTTGTTACTATCTCTATTCTCCACTAAGTTGTGAACTGCTTTTGGGTAGACATTGAATCTTTTACATTATTAGGTCCCTAGCTCCTAGGGCCTGCAATACATATTTGTTGAGTGGGTAGGTACTCAAATAAAACCACCTGCATGTCTGCCTACTTTGTCTATGCATCCAGACATCTGGTCCAGGCCCTGATTCTGTCAGTTTACCAAGATTGAAGATGATGAGACACATGTTACCATCTACGTGTAACCATGTAACTGACCACAATCTGCTCTCAATCTACTCCTTCTTAAGTACCAACTCAACCACCTCATCTGTTGAGCCACGCCTGACTACTCCAAGCCAAAATGATGTCTCCTTCTCTGATGCCCAATACTCAGTGCTTGGAATATATGCAACTAACTCTTGATCACACCTTCTCCTGTGTAATGTCTGTGGGTCTGGCCTCTGTGAGCACCTCACATGCAAAGTGCAGTCTTCTCATCCCTTTTGCTCCTTCTGTACATCGTATGCACTGAGCTAGGCACAGAGAGCAGCCCCAAACAGTACTAACTGGCATGAAATGATCCTAACCAATATGAAAATGTAGGTCTTGAGGGCAATTGTTCGTTCTGCCTAGGATTTGCACTGGAAGGGCTGATTTCCAGTGATGAATACAGCTGCTACAGCCGTGGATCCAGGAAGAGATGAAAAGTAACTGGCAGAGGCAGAACTGTCCTTTTGTTATTTTGTTATAAATAAACTCCCACAGTGGAAACTTGTTAACCTCAGTCCTTGCCTTCACATCTACTTATATGCAAGACCTCCCTCGACAAATCAATCTTTACACTGCAGTGGCACTCTCTTGACAAGATATGTTTGGCTTAGCCACTGTTGATATTTGTTCTTGAAATCTCAGTTGTATGGCATGGTACACTCTGAGATCAGAAATGGAGACACTTAGTTTTATATGCACAGTGGATGGGCAAGATGCAAACAGAAAGAGACGGTCCACAGCCGGGCAGCCGAAGTGGCGGGAGCTGAGCAGCACTTAATATGTTGTGATGGATTGAATCTTTGAAACGCCTGTTCAATAGCTAGTCAAAGTAAATTTAGAAGGACACAGGAAAGGGAATTATTTTTTCATCATTGTAAAAATGTTCATTATTTCTTAGGCTGCTGGTCATGGTCTACTGGTGTTCTTTTGAGGTCCCCGTGCCCTTAGAATCCCAGATAGCACCATTGACAGGATTAGGTGAGGTTTGTTCAATATATCCCTGTCTCCAGAGAACTATGGTTTTATTGATACATTGGGATTGGGCTCTTTTGCTGGATTTTATTCTGAAAAGAATAAGCTAGAGAGCCTGACACTCTCTCAAGGTAAATTAGTTGATCTCTTCTCCTCCAGTGCATAACTTTATTGGAGCACTTCCCAAATTTGACTGAGATCATTTACATACATGTCTGTTTTGCTCATCAGACAGTGAGTGTTTGCAAGCGAGACTGTATCTTATTCATTTATTTTTCCCAGAACAATGGCATCGTGCCCAGCACATAGGAAACCCTTGTGAAATGTTTGCTGAACAAGACATCTTAATATCTATGAAAAATTGCCTATGGAAGGGATGAAACACAAAGAGGTAAACGAAAGCTATTTTGAACCAACTTAAGAGAAAAGTAGGTACTATTAGGTAATTAATTAAATTTTAATTTTTCTGTAAGTAGTCTCCAGAGAAACGTGCTATTTTAGCATTGTACCCTAGACTAGGCTACTGCGTAAACACTTCCTGTGGGCCTAGTTTTATGCTGGATGACATTGGAGAACAATGAATAAAACATGGCTGGTACCACCTGGGAGACAAGGCTTGAGAAAAGACCCACAGCATGCAGGGCAGTATATTGGGAAGTAGAAACAATATTGAACAAAAGAAGGCAGAAAAGGAGAAAATTACATGAGTTAGTACAATTAAGGACAGCATTAGGAGGAGCTAAAAATCTATTGCAATGAAGTTCAAGTTGACAAATGACACGTGGGTAAGCATTAATTGAATCATGCTGCTATTTTAAGATTCAGGATAGAACTTAAATGTTATTTCTGGCAAAAAGGGGGGTTCTTCAGAGCTGTTGAAGAATCTTCAGATCACCAGGTTTTCATTAAGTTTATCAGCAAACAAATGTATCTTAAGAAAGACAGTGTGGTGTTCTCAGAAAGAGCATGCTATGCACCTGATGCTTTCCCTCAAATCTACTATTAGCTGTGTGACTTTGATAAAGTTAGTTAACCTCTCTGGGCCCACTTTCCTTTAAAATGTTGACAACAGGAAAAAATTGCCCAGACCTCAACTTAGGGCATGGCAAGCTTTAGATTGTGAAATAAAAATCATCTATATATAGACAAAAAGTCACCTCAACCTTCAGCCCTCACAGGGCCAAGGCTCATTGAGAAAATGAGAGGGCTGTGTACTCACTGCTTTTCTTTACTCTAACTGGTTTTTCAGTCATTCAGGACACTGTGTCCCCCCCACCCCACAGTTATTATTTCCAGTGGAAGTCAGAAATTCTTAGAACAGATTAAGCCTTTATGTATACACATTTTAGCATGAAGAATAGGGTTCTTCACAAATAGAAAATCATGTGTCACAGAGGGGGAGGGGGTTGAGGGCAGTCAGGGGGAATATCAGAAGGACCTGGATTAATGGGTACATTTCCAATTCCTTCTTTTTTTAAAAAAATATTTTTTATTGATTTCAGAGAGAAAGGGAGAGGGAGAGAGAGAGATCATTGATCACTGCCTCCTGCATGCCCCCCACTGGGGATTAAACTGCAACCTGGGCATGTGCCCTGACAGAATTGAACTGTGACCTCCTGGTTCATGGGTCAACACTCAACCACTGAGCCATGCCTGCTGGGCACTTCTTTTTTTTTATCACATTTTCTATTTGGAAAGCCAACATAGGCAGGAGCAAATTCAGATTCTGTAGCAGAAACCTGCAATATATGAAAGGAAAACCTCTAGAAATTGTCTCCTACACAATCAAAATATTGGCTTACTCAGTTGTATCCATGGCCTTTTCTAAAAAGAACAGCAGTTCATAAGGAGAAGCCTACCAGGCTAAAATGCAAATTCTACAAAATGAAAGAAAAAGAAGATTGATAAGATCATTAATGGACATAAAGAAATAAAAATAAAATTCAAAAACCTGGTGGAGTATGTAAAAAGAATTGATTTTAAATGACAAGAGATTCAATCACTGATCTGAAGGACAAACTTGAGAAAACTATCATAGAAAGCAAAGATCAAAGCCCTGAAAAAGATCATAACTCACACAGAGAATCCAAAACAGGGGCGAAGTCTGCAGATAAAAAGTGTTTCTTAAAAAAGAGAAAAGCAGAGGAAAACATCAAAGATCTACTGGAAGATAAGCCTTTCTGCAGCCCTAGAAAGTGTGTATGGATTGAAAGGTCCACAATTTTAGGGCAAAATCAATGAAAAGAAAATACCATGAAAATCCACATCTGGCAATTTTCATTGTAATCACAAAACTAAGAAAAAAATTGAACTGGAAGAATGAGCAGGTAATGTTCAAAGGCATATAAATTATATTGCCATCCAGATTCACATTTGCAAAGCAGAAAGGTGAAGGGATGGTAATACAAATGCACAACATAGTTTAAAGAAAAATATTTGAGAAAGAAGAACTTTATACTTGTCCAAGTCATCTTCCATTTGTGAAGATCTCAGCTATCTTCGTAAGGAGAAAAACACCACTTGCAGATATAATGCAACCTACAATGATAATGAACAGTGGAAATAAAGGTGTGATGGTTAATTGTATGTGTCAACGTGACTGGGCTAAGGGGTTCCTGGTAGCTGGTAGGACATAGTTTCTGGGTGTGTCTGTGAGGGTATTTCCAGAAGAAATTAGTATTTGAATCCTTAGAATATCATCCTCACTCAGGTGAGTGAGCAACATTCAATCCCTTGAAGGTTTGAAGGGAACAAGAAAGCAGGGAAAGGATAGGTTTTTCTCTCCATTTGAGCCGAAATATTTATCTTTTTCTACCCTTGGACTTTGGTGCTGCTGATACTCGGGCCTTGGGTTTTGACCAGAACTGTACCACTGGCTCTATGGAGCCTCAGCTTGAAGAGGGCAAATCATGGGACTGGTCAGCTTCCATAATCACATGAGCCAAACCCTCAATTAAATCTCATTCTATATATGTATATCTACCTATTTGTTTGGTTTCTTTAGAGATACCCATCTAAAACAAATGGTAAAGCCATTTAAATGAAATTAAGTCAAGGAATATAAAGAGTTGCAAAACAGAACCCAAATATCAATAACTTCTCTGGAAATAAGATAAACAGTACAAAAAGATAATTTACTAACAATAATTTGTGAATCTATTAGTCTGTTTAGGCTGCCATAACAAAATACATAGACTGGGTGGCTTAAACAACAGTCCTGAAGGCTGCAGGACCGAGGTGAGGGTGCCAACATGGTCAAGTTGTGGTGACAACTCTCTTCCTGGCTTGCAACTGGCCACCTTCTCAGTGTGTGCTCACTTGGCTTTTATTTGGGGCAAGCACTTGGAGAGAGGGATCTCTCTCTCTCTTTCTCTTATCAGGCAACAAATCCTATAGGGTAAAACCCTACCCTATGACCTAATTTAGACTTAGTTATCTCCTAAATGCCTTATCTATAAATACAGTCACACTGGAGGTTATGGCCTCAACATTTAAATTTGGAAGTACACAATTCACCCCATAAGAGTGTAAAAATTATACTAAATATGAATGCATGAGAACATTAAAAGAATACTGTATTCTATAGCCCCTAAATGGGAAGTCACACAAATGATTTTTTCAATATTGAAAATTAGAGAAACATTGATTGAATAAAGGTTTTGAAACATGTAAAAGTAACATGAATAAAACCTCTCACAATATGTGCAAATAAGAAAGGAAAACACAGTGCCTATAGAAAAAGTAAAAAAAAACCCACAAGAATAGATGATAGATAGCTAGATAGATAGTAGCATACCTCATTTTATTGCTGAGTTTTACAGATGTGTGTTTTTAAATAAAAGAGCTGCCCCCAGCAAAATGATTACTGATTACTATTTATTTTATTGTGATGGTCTGGAACCAAACCAGCAATATCTTTGTAGTATGTCAATAGATAGATTATAGATAGATAGATATAGATAGACCGGGAACATAAAAACAAAAATAGATGCATATAGAACAACTATACCATTATAGTTCTAACGGGGGTATAAAGCCAGCGACTGGAACGCCCTAATGACCAGAGTGACTGGTCGCTATGACACCCACTGCAGCCAGAGAACCGGCCTGATAGGGGGTGGAGCCAGATGGCCAACCTCCCGCAGCCCCTCCCCTGGCTGCTGATCCCTGATGGGCCCTCCCACCCCATTTGAGGGTGGAGCCCACCGGCCAATCGCCCGCAGTCCCTCCTCCTGGGCCCCAACCTCCTGCCATTTCCTCCTCCTGAAAGGCCCAGCCTCAATCTGCCCCGATTGAGGCCACGCCAGCAGGACACCACTCATGCACGAATTCATGCACTGAGTCTCTAAATATATATATATATATATATATATATATATATATATATATATATTCCAAGCGACAGGAATGACTGAATGACCAGAATGACCAGTTGCTATGACGCACACTGTGGCGGCTAACTGGCCCGATCGGGGCCCTAATCGGCCCACCCAACCTCCCACAACCCCTCCCTCTGGCCAACCAGACAAAATACAATTATAACAAAGCAGTTGATGATCACTAGTAATCATTCCATATTCACAGCATGTCAGGAAATATAGTAAATTATTCACATGTATTAGTGCATTTATTCCCAATAATAATGCTGTGAAGTTTATGTAGTTATAGTGTCTCCATTTTACATATCAGGATATTTAGACTTAGGTTAAGTATTTTTCCCAAGGTTACATGCTAGTCAGATGATAAAGTTCTCAAAGTTTAGTATGCATCAGAGACTGCTGGTGGGTTTGCTGAGAGCCATACTCATAGTTTCTTATTCAAAGGTCTAGGTGAGGGTCTTATAATTTGCATTTCCAGTGGTTCCCAGTTGTTACTGATGCTGGTGAGAAGCACTGGGCCAGGTGATACCAAGAACAACACATTTACTATTCTATTGCTTTGGAAAAGAAATTGTAGAGACCAGCTTCTGACAAAAAAAGCAATAAATTTAGAAATTTATAATTAGCAAAGCTAAAAAAAAACAGTGCTTGGAAATTTAATTAAAAATAAGAAGCAATCATTCCAAAGTCAATCAATTTAATGCATTTCCAATTAAAATTCCAATAGGATTTTTTTCCTTTGAACTTGACATGATTCTAAACTCCACGTGGATGGATGCCCAACCAACATGGCTCAGTGGTTGAGCATTGACCTATGAAGCAGGAGGTCATGGTTTGATTCCCAGTCGGGGCACATACCCAGGTTTCTGGCTCAATCCCCAGTGGGGGGCATGGAGGAGGCAGCCAATCAATGATTCTCTCTCATCATTGATGTTTCTTTCTCTCCTTGCTCCTTCCTCCCTGAAACCAATAAAAATATATTTTAAATAAATAAATAAACAAACAAACTCCATGTGGACAAATAATAGGAACTAGCCAAAACAAATTCAAAAAAGAAGAGTATTTAGGGGGAAACTACCTCACCATATAATAAAACTAGATTTCCAGTTTGCACACCCAGCAGGTTCTCCCTCCAGGTGTCTCTGAAATCTCTACTGAAATACCAAAATGAAAGCTTTGAGGTATGACAAGGAATAATCCAATAATACAGATGAGAAAGGGCAGCACCAAAGATGAGAGAGTACAGGAATTTGGGGCAGATGAATGAGGATGGAAACATGTTAGCAGATAATATCAGAGGAATGACCTGGAAGAATCCAGACAGGGCTGTGGACTTCATGGAGCATGGTCTGCCTTTCAGAATCCTGAATGGAGGAGCTTTGGGCTCAGTAGAGGCACAGAGGCTAGACAGCAGGTGTGAAAGACAGGGCTGTTAACAAAGAGGCCCATTAAGTTCTGTGAATAGAGCGATCGAACCAGGTGCCATTGCCACCCCTGTCCCCATCATCTCTAACCTCTTTTCCTTCTTTAAATTAGAGTAAAGGCAATCCAATATTTATCTTCTAGCACAACGACGGAGCATTGTTCTCAACAGAAATAGAGTGAAACGTCCCTCAGAAGAATTTCGCTATTTTTTAAAGAAACACACACCAAAGAATGAATAAAAACAGAATTAGAGCCATTAACAGACTTCAATGTAAAATTCAAGTGGTGAGAACAGACAACTTTACTTTTGCTTGATCTTGGGGAAGCGACATTCAGTTTTACTATTAAATATTACCTGTACATGTTATCGGGTTGAGCAAATTCCCTTCAAATCCTAGTTTACTGGGATTTTTTTAAAAACATGAATGTATGTTGAGGTTTGTCAAATGCTTTTTCTGTATCTATTAAGATCATATGTTTCTATCACTTTCATTTCATTAGTGTTGAATTATGTTGTTTGATTTTGGATGTTAAACCAGCATTATATTCCAAGAATAAACTTCACTTGGTCAAATGTATTATCCTTTATCTATATTGCTATATCTTTTTATCCCTTATGGCTTCTGCTTTTAAATTTTTATTTTTGAAGTCTCTATCAACCATACATCACAGAGACACTGTACTCCTACACATTTCTAAAGCCTTAATACTTTTACTTTTATATGTAGAATTTTAATCTGAAATAAATCTTTGGATGTGGTGTTAGACAGTGATCTACTGTTATTAGTCCCTAAATCATAAACCAGTTTTCCAAAACTGTCTAAGAATTTGTTTCTTCCCACTGATTTCTGCTGCTACCTTTATTGTATATTATGCTCCCAAGTATATGAGTCAGTATCTCCATTACTTATGATGTTTTACTGATCTATTTCTCACTCTTTATTAGAAAACTATACTGTTTTGTTTCATTATTTTAGTATAGCTTTGTGTCCCATCTTACTTCCTCATATGGGTATGAACCCCTACCCACAAACTTTAATTTTCTTTTATAAATTTGCTCAGTTCTTTCTAGACTTTTATTCTTTGATGTAAATTTTATATTAAGTTTACTGAGTTAAACAATAAATCTAACTAAAAAGTGGAATCACATTGTAATTATAAATGAAATAGATAATTTGCATGCAAATAATATTTAATCATCTCATCTAAGAACACAGACTTTTCATTTACTTAAACTATCTCTGTGTACTTTCCTTAATAATCTTTTCTTATAAGACATCTCATTATTTTTATTAAGTTAATTCTCATGTACATTATAGTTTTTGTTGATACTGTGAATTATATTTTACTTATAATTTCTAGCTGATTATTAAATTTTGGTGTTAAATTTTACTAGTACTTAAAGTTTATTCTATGTATGATAAACATTGCTGAACTTTCTTTAAAATACCAATACTTTTATCTACTAGTTTTATTGGTTTTTCATAATAATAAGCATTTTATCCAACAATAATGGCATTTTAATTTTTTTCCTGATTTCATCATTTTTTCCAATAAATTCATTTAAATCTTTAATTTTTCTTCAAGTATCCTTTTAACTGCTTTCTACATGTTTTAGTATATTGAACCCACATCATTAATTATAAATAGTTTGCAATTTCCATTTTCATTTACTCTATAATAAGTGTTGTTTAAAGGTGTAATCTATGAATTTATATATGTATGCACGTGCTTACAGATGCTTAGTGTTTTAATTTCTAGATATATTGATTTTTATTCAGCTAAAAATATGAGTTGATAATTGTTCTTAAAAGGTTGTCAGAAAACATGATGTAAATGACATTATGTTTATTCGGATATGAGTGAGAAAAGGGGTGGACTGTTCTGATTATTCTTTTTTTTCCATGTCTAGTCTTAACCTTTCTTGGTACTACCATATGCCTTGAGAGACTCACCTCGATGACCTAAGTCACTTGGCCTCCCAGGCCCCCAGCTTCTGTCTAGGTTGGTCAAATGTGAGACATTGGCAGCAGATTGGAGTGAAGGAGAAGAAAGAGGTAGGGGTATTTATTCCCCATTTCTTCCTTGTTTTGCTACAGTTCTATGTTGTCTGCTCCCCTCTATGGCCACAACCCCTGAATTATTTCCCCTTGACCTTATTCATCATCAGAGACCAGGCATGTTTTCTCCTACTGACTTTTCAGGCTGAGGGCTGTTATGCTTCCCTGCTATTGTAGGCGGCTGGGTGTCTCACCATCCTTTGTTGATATCCCTGATTCTGCCCACATGCCTGTAAAAAAATAGCTTTTTCTTCAGGTAATTTCTTTGTGAGTATGAAAGGGTTTCCTTTCAAAACTCACACTGATCCATTCTCCAATAGGAAATGTCAAATAAAATCATGATAGTACAATTTAGAGTAATCAAACACTTGAATAAAAAAGAACACCACAAAGGAGAGGTGACAAATTGCATTCCAACATCTCACCTCCTTAAGTCTTCAGGCTCTCCATTTATGTTCTGGCACCTCCTCAGCCTTAATGACTGTGGGCCACTATCTTTTTTTTAAGAGAGAGAGGAAGGGGTAGGGATAGAGAGATAGAAATATCGATGAGAGAGATATTGATTGTCTGCCTCTTGCACACCCCTTTACTGGGGATCTAGCCCGCAACCAGGGCATGTGCCCTGACAGGGAATCATACTGGGGACCTCTTGGTTCCTGGGTCGATGCTCACCTACTGAGCCACACTGGAGGGGCTATGGGCCATTATTGAATTCAGGCTCTAAGTAACCAACTCAGCAGCAATAACAACTCTCCCAGGCTGATATAGTAATTGAGTTGATAGGCATAGTAAGTATGGAATCTTAAGGGCATGTCCCCATCTGTATACAGGGTATCCCCCCAAAAAAGGTATGCACACTTTAACAGCAGATATCTCAATTTTGAAAATGAAATTTATTTTAATAAACATTGCCTTTATAATTATTCAAAGTGAATATACATTTTGGGGAGGACACCCTATATATTTGACCTGATCCTGCCCTTTGGAATATAATTTAAAAGATCTGAAACACTTTTGGTGCACATATTATCCCTTTCTACATCATTATTTTACTTCTATGTTAGAAATTTACCTTCTTACATTGCTAGAAGCACTGGGAAGTGGTACAAGAGATTCAACTCCAAGTGAAATCAACTCCAAATTTTAAAATGTCCCTTTTCCCTAAAGGAAGGCTAGATCTCTCAGATTATAAGAACTTCCAGAGAGATAAGAGAATCAAAATTCTCAGATTCATCTTTGCCCAAATGTTTTCATGCAATATTCCAAATTATTATTTTTCCCCAGCAATACCTTTACTTAGCATAGGAGCTTGATATGGTATCTATTGCAACTCAGAGAAGTGTACCTCCCGACTTTAGATCTGAATTTTTCTTTAATCCTCACCTGAAGATATGTTTTACTGATTTTACAGAGAGGGGTCGTAAGAGAGCAAGAGAAACATCCATATGAGAGAGAAACATTGCCCATGTCCCAACTGGAGATCGAACTCACAACCTAGGTATGTGCCCAGATCAGGAATCACACTGACCACCCTATGAGACAATGCTCCAACCAATTGAGCCACACCAGCCAGGGCCTTTTTGTCTGATTTTTATATATGCCTTCTCTGTGGCTAAAAAAAAGAAGGGTTTCCCTGAAGGTCACCTTAGAAGCTTCCTGGTTCTCTGTCCATGCATTGAGTTAAGAGGATAAATCCTTAAGCTTCTACTTTTATTCTTTTTGTAAGCTCCTCAGTATAGTTAGAAGCAGTTGCCCCACCATCACATCCTATGTAATCACCATTATCATCATAGCAATTAAGTGCCTCAACCACTTGATCTCCCTTTACTTTGCCCTCACCTGTAATTCACTCTATATCTTCTCTGGTGATAATTTTAATAACTGTAATCATGGATTATCAGTGTCCTCATGGAGAGTATCTCTATGTTATTCAAAAAATGTGAGCAATTATATTCCAGGATTCCATTTATTAGGGTAACGGGGAATGCTCTTCTGAATACAAATAAATCTATTAATTAGGGTTCCTTTTGAGTAAAAATAAGGTATAATTTAAAGGGACAATTTACAGAAGTGTGGGAAACATTAGGCACCACAAAAAGTTTGTTGTGTTCTCCTTTTCCATGCTATCACCACCTCTGGGCACAAGGCACCATATATGAAAGTCCTAACCTTTACAACAGTGTTTCTTAGGCATGTCCTCAGCTCTGGTTTTCCTCCAAAATGTGATTCCCTGACTCTCTTTCATTTGGCATGGTATATATTCTCTTCCACAAAAAGCACCCCCCTCCTCACTTTTCTATCATTTCTAGGAAGTCTATATTTTTCAGAACATCCTCAATTTGCCATGTAGACACAGATACCCTCAATGCTACTACTATCCTAATAATTTTGCTATAAATTAAAAAGTTTGTTTTGTTTTTACAAATATACTAGAGGCCCGGTGCACAAAAATTTGTGCACTCGGGGGGGAGAGGGGGGTCCTTCAGCCCGGCCTGTGCCCTCTCGTAGTCTGGGACCCCTCAGGAGATAACGACCTGCTGGCTTAGGCCTGCTCCCGGGTGGCAGAGGACAGGCCCAATCCCTAGGTGCAGCCCCTGGTCAGGCTCAGAGCAGGGCTGATTGGGAGTTGGGGCACCGCCCCCTGTCATGCACAGTGCAGGGTGGATCGGGAGGTTGCGATGCCACCCCTAGTCATGCTCAGGGTACGGCCGATTGGGGGGTTGGGGCACCGCCCCCTGTCACACTCAAGGGAGGGTCGATAGGGAAGTTGTGGCGCCACCCCCTGCCACGCACAGAGCAGGACCGATCAGGGGGTTGGGGCGCTGCCCCCTGTCATGCACAGAGCAGGGCCCATCAGGGGGGTTGGGGCTCCGTACCCTGTCACACACAGAGCAGGGTCGATCAGGGGTTTGGGGAGCTCCCCCCTGCCATGCACAGAGCAGGGCCCATCAGGGGGTTCGGGCTCCGTACCCTGTCACACACAGAGCAGGGCCCATCAGGGGTTTGGGGAGCTCTCCCCTGTCACGCACAGAGCAGGGCTGATCAGGGGTTGAGGAGCTGCCTCCTGTCACACACAGAGCAGGGCCAATCAAGGGGTTGA